>NC_141687.1:229850548-230312650 GCF_964263255.1 Lissotriton vulgaris | reverse complement strand
TGTTTCTGTGATCTGGAGGACATGAACATTTAGACTTCTAAGTGTGCTAGGAATCTGCCTCATCATTTCAGAACAAAGCACTCAGCTGTCCAAGTTCGGATGTGAGGAATCACAACTCAAACCATTGAGTGCAGCCTAGAATGGATACTCCTGAATTGACCAGCCTAACCCAGCACTACTAAATAGAGGACAGAACTGTAGGAAACATTCACTGAGGAGAAGAATGGACACCACTAACCAGGGTAACAAAGGAGAGCATAGTTAAAGAGAATTCCCAATTCCTTTAATTATTTGTGGTGATCAAAAATTACCCAGGTTTGTGGGGCAAATGTAGGGTAATGGTTCTGTGTTGGCTCCTCCTAATGCTATGAGCTCAATCTTGGCTCTGTTCATGCATAGACGCTCCATTTCATTCAGTGGAACACATGTTACAGGCACGTAGAGATGCTAGCCCGGTTTGTTTTCCAGTTTTCCTGCCGGAGACAAATTTGTGTGTCATCAAATGGAAGCTAAACAAACCTGCCCTAGAAGGCAAGTCAGAGGTTGTAAGCAAGGTTAAAAAGTAAGCAGGACGAGGATGGCCACTGAGACACTCTGCATAATACTGTGCAGGGTGATGAATCAAATACGTTTATCTGAACTGAAAGTTCCTGAAATCACTGCCCTTCTTTATCCTTCTCCACGTCATATTGTAGTCCACGGTGTCATAACCTGCAGGAAAGTTAAGGTCTCTGAGAAAAGATTTCTTGTTTCCATTCAACGAGACCAAGAGTCCATCTTTTCTATCAGCCCGGCAGTCTCAGAGCTCCTCACAGGTCTAAAGCCAGAGTGATGATGGTGTAGACTGTTTCTCGCTTCCACATACCCATGGAGTTGTCTTCCCTTTCCAGAATTTTGCTGGGAGAGAGGAGGTTAGAGATTGGAGAATACAGGCGACCCTCTAGTTCTGTTTTAAAAAAGGAGTAATGAGCTGGATGTAGGAAGCCATGGGAAAGATTGTGATTTGATGAAGAGAATAGGTCTTAAAAAATGGCCAGACATAACCTAGAGGGGATATTCTGGAGCACTCACTATGGGTTATTGTATGCGGTGAATTACTGGATAAGGAGAATTTCTTTTCCACTGGTAACCTTTTTTACAAAGGCATCATTGCAGTTTGTTGCTAACCTAACTCAGCATGTCAAACTTTAAGAGGTACATTTAAAATGAGGTAAAAGAAAACCGTGTTCTAACTACAAAGGGGGGATACTACAGAGGTCTTTGCCCACAGTAAGTGGATACCTTCTGCATTCCTGCTCATGCTTCTGACATCTTCCTGTACTCATAATAGTTGTAATTTGCCCCTTTTCAACTCAAGAACTTCAATGTTGTCATGAGACTGTATTATTTAGGCCGCGTGTGATCTATGTGCCACTGGTTAGCTTGCGACTTCTGGGGAATATTTCATCTCTTCGTGTTGTAATTGCACTCTACTATTTATAAAATGTAATACCACGGATAGTGGGCCCGATTTATACTGTGGTTGTAGCTTCACAGGATATGCTACCATCAACATAACGGTCTCCCCACCGAATTTTGATGTTGGTGGAACTTTGGTTTAATCACGGTATTCTCCATCTCTGTCATATTTAAACCATTTCGGAGGCCCTGTGGAGTAAGAGCGGTCAGAGGCAGACATCTAATTCCACACACTTAATTTAGATTGGTGGAAATAGAGGTGAGTTTTATCTGCCCGTCATCACCAGAAAAACTCTGGCGGTAAGGGGCGGTGGAAACTAAATGCTCCCCTCGCCATGGTGCAGGGCTCCATCAACAAGACCAAACTGGGAAAAGCATTGACAGGAACCGCAGTGATGGCAGTTCCTTGCAATGCTTTGAGAAATGGCCGTCTGCTTTGCGGTCATTTCTAAATCTGGTGAATGGTTGCATCCGGCAGGGTGACAGAGTTATTTACTCAATTGGCCTGGTGGAGAAACTGAATTATTAATCTGGCCCAGGTCATAAAATGTTATAATTTGCATTGGGTCCCTGGGTAACTTGTCAGTCTGCATGATTGAAAAGGGTGTTGGGTGTAGTTGGCCTCATTTGAAAGTGTTGAGTGATGTGTGTGAGGTTTGAGAGCAGGCTTTATGTATCCTAGGGTGCAGTAATGTTGCTGTAGAGAGTGCAAGAACAGATGAGAACAGAGTACAAAATTAGATGCAGTTGTGCAAACAGATACTTACCTTCATTTTAGAGTAGTTTGTACCATAAAGTAAAAACCACCATTAATGTGTTTCGGTGGAATATACTATATTGAGTCGCCCATGAGTGACAGAAGCCTAAGCCCTGGAGGTACTGCTAAGCAACCAGTTAATAAACCATATGGATCCACCCAGAGACGGCTGAGGCCTAACCACTATAGAGCGCGTCAATCACCAGACTATCACCTGGGGGTCTACCCAGGGGAAACAGAGGCCAATCCATTACAGCCCCTGTTAATATGCCAAGAACTAGTTTATGGGGTCCACCCAGGAGCCACAGAAGCAGTGTTCTGCAGCCAGCAAATAAGGACATATGGAGTCACTCAGGGAGCGACAGAAGGCCAAATCATGGAATCATTGCTACGCAACTGTAGGCGTTTCATACGGTAAGCATGCGCAGGCTCAGAAAAAGTGTTGACTTTTTTAAAGATTTATTTACATTTTCCTTTCATAAAATTTTTATTAATGTCTGTCCTTTCTACAAATATAGTGAAAACTCCAATATTGATCTTTCTTTCACTCTCTGCACTACAATACTAGATATTAGGTATGGAGAATGACTTGCACAATATGTATATAATTACACAATGTTGGGAGTGGGTGTTCATCTCATGTACAGTACATATCTGGGACCACTCCACTGACATCCCTTGAGAATGCCCGCTGCTCTAACCGACATATAACACTACTTGTGTTGTGTCTGCATGAGCAACATTAGGTACATGCAAGTGTACACTTGCATGAAATATTTCATCCCCACGAGTAAATCACCCTTATTTCTCGGGAAATGTTTGTGAATATTGCACTCAGCTAATGGTGACAGAGGCACATATGCAAGGCATTGGTCGTGCACGTGGGGAGAGGAGTTGGCCTAACGGCTAGAGCGGTTGACCTCGAATCTGGGGACCTGAATTCGAGTCTCGGCAATGACGCTGAACACCCTGTGATTATGGGCAACTCACTTAATCTCCCCGTGCCTAACAAGAATGAATATGCCCTCATGCAACGCAACTGGTGCTATGTAAAGCGGTCCGATACCCGATTCAGGTCAAGTTCGCGCTATATAAAACTCTGTAAAATAAAATAAATAATAAAAATACGTGCAGTCTATTTTGCAAATACATGGATCCACTCTGGATATCTGTGCATGCCCAAAGTTTTTCCCATTCTGCACAAACAAGTTGGGGGTCAAATATTCTCCAAGACTTCAAAATCACTGTCAAGTTTATCATTTACAAAGTCTCTAGTGAACTAATGTTCTGCACTTTACTAAGTAAGAGGTGTGGCGCGGCGGCTCGGGCGACTGACTCCGGAATCTGGGGATCACGGTTCGATCCCTGGCACCGGCAGCAGAATAGCCCAGCACCATGTGACTCTGGGCAATAGCTTGCTTAATCTTTCCGACGGCCCCCAGCGCCTAGAGACCCTTACGGGTGATTGTGCACTTTACAAATGTGTATTATTATTATTATTATAAGTGGAAATACATTAGGACTGCTAAGTATCAAAAATTTCTTTACAGTGTAAATGTTATGTTCAAATGCACAAGAGCTCTGAATAGGTTAGATGTTGAGTGGCATGTTCTTATATTTAAAAATGGTGTCCTAGACAATGAACCATCCTAGTTACTTTATGCAGTGACGTTCTCTTTTTGTATTGAAAAGAGACTGCACGTGTTAAAACAAAACATGCACAAGCCTCCTCCTTGGAAGTTAAATTAGATACTTTGTGCCCTGAAAAGGTCTAAGACTCTTGCCAAAATACATACTATCAACATTTCGCTGACAACTGCTGAAAGAGCTGGATTAACAAAGCTTCTTTTCATATCTGGTGTTTACATTTTTATTTCCAGGGATTACTTTGAGCACCTTCATGGTCTAGCCACTTGGTACACAGTACATTACATTTCTTTTTCACTCCATTCACTGACTGGGCAAAAAGAAATGACAACTATCTCTGAGTATAGTGTGTGCTTATCAATAACCCAGCGCAATCTATCATTCAGCCAAGGAGGGGCGAGGAGGAACGATGGGCCATATGTACAACCCTTTTTTGCGGCCGCAGCCGGTAGAACTTCCCGTTTGTGGCAGCAAAAAAGGGTAATAGCGTGTACTAATGCTATTTTGCGTGTCCCTGACTTGCAAAATAGCACTTGCGACTCTCGCTATTAGGAAGGGGCGTCCCTTCCTAATAGCGAGTCAACATGCTATGTACCAGTGTTTTACGACCGCATTTCCGGCAGCAAAACACTCGCAGTTTACCACCTACTTTAAGTAGGTGGTAAACCACTCGCAAAGGGGGAGTATGTTGGAAAATATTTTTTAAGAGCAGGCAGTGGTCCCAGAGACCACTGCCTGCCCTTAAAAAATGAAACTGAAAGGTTTAATTTTTCTTTTTTAAATGCATCCCGTTTTCCTTCAAGGAAAATGGGCTGAATTTGTTTTAAAAAACAAAGCTGTTTTATTAACCCCTTCGCTGCAGGGTGTTTCCCCCCCGCTGTGTGGGGGGGAAGGGGCCACGCGCGCACCGCCGTGCTGGTGACGAGCTCAGCTCATCATGAGGCGCAGCGGAGCTGCACTCATGATGAGCTGAGCCCGTAATGGCCACACCCGTTTTTAGAATGTTCAGCACAGCTGGGAAATTAGCTCCGCTGCGGCTCATGACGAGCTGAGCTCGTCCCCAGCACCCATGTGGTTAAATAGCAGTCCCAGACATGGTGGTCTGCTGAGCCCAGCAGGCCACCATTCCTCTGAGGGCTGTCATTTCCAATGGGCTCGCAAATTGCGAGAGGCTCATTAATATTAATGAGCCTCACAATCTGCAACCCCACTGGGAATCACAAACAGTGTGAAATAAACTATGTAGGTACTTATATCATGCAAAAGTAGCTGATCACTGCAAAGCACTGTACATTCATTAGGCACCGAACATGTGAAGTCACAGGCATTCATCATTAGACATGGGAAGGAACCAAATGATGTTTTAAGGTCTGCTGTGATCAACAGAAACAAAGCCTTAAAAAGCACTTTTCAGAGAGGGGCTTTGGCTCCTATCACATATTGATATCTCTAAGCACAGCATTTGATTGGGCGGAAGTGGTATGCTTTCACTGAGAAAAAAAAGTTACTTTGTTGCACTTTTTGTTATGTAAGAAAGCTTATGCTCAATATGGAAATAATGATCTGGTTATGGTGACTAACCACTGAAATAGACTATAGGTTGAATATGTTGATTGTGTAAATTTCATTACAAGACCGGAGGCTATCATTATGCATACAACTTTTAATGCAGTCCAAGCATAGCCACATATGTCACAAAGCAAACGTTCCAACTTAGAATACATATGAACCAACAATAGCATGAATCACTAGGCAATCAGCCTCTTTTAAATGCTGCTCCAAGCAAGATAAGTCAACTTCTTATTTAGCTCCTGAAAAGTCTTGTATATATTATCATTTAAAGTCTATAACTAGTATTTCATTAATATTATTTTATCTTTGTAAAGAAGGTCTATTGACTAACCCTCCTTTATCCCTACAGGAGTTAGTGTGTATATATATATATATATATATATATATATATATATATATATATATATATATATATATATATATATATATATATATATACTATTATTAGGTAAGGTAGATTAAAACCTTTCACTCCTTATGTTCGGTTTCCCAACCTCCAATTTACGGAGGTTGGCTTCCACTTCCTTCCCTTCATGTCTGTCTTTATTTAGATTAGAAAGAAAGTAAGCTTTTAAAATCGTGCGTTTAATACTATAAAGCACGCACTGACCCGCATTAATGATGATTTTGGGAGAGCGTCACCCGGGTAGATACCTCTCCCCACTCTTTTTGAGGACATTTCTATTTATTCTGAAGCTTCGCTACTGTCGATGCTTCACGATTTAACGAAACCTCGACTTCATTGCGGATTAGAGAAATGACCCTTGGAGACAACCGCGCAGCATGCGCTGGCTGCCAAGGGTCCTTTCTCGTCCTGTCTTCGGGAAAAACAGCTGATTGAGACGCGAGCAATGGACTTCAAGCCTGCTCGAGCGTTCAATCGGTTGTTTTTCAGTGCGCTCCGCTTTTTGATGCTAAATTGATACATTTTTATATTTAGAAAACCATCCTTGACCAATTGAAATCTTAGAGTAGCACCCCCCACCTAATCAAACAGTTTTAGCTGATACAATTTTAGTTAATAGTTATATATAAAAAAATAATTCAAAAAAAGTCAATATTTACATTTACAGAATTATTTATTACAGACATTTATATTTATATATTTTTAACAAACATGTCTGACTCAGTTTCGGATTCAATTCATAGTAATACTGTTGAATCTGATTTTAATAATGATGCCATCAAAAAACGTATCCATAAGGAGATGAGATCATGTATGCTTTCTACTCTCTCTCAAGTTATGTCATTTAAGAGATCCTTGATCCATGAAAACAATAATTTATCAGATCTGGACATAGCAGAGGTTAATGATCTCACTGAAGAAAGGGGTAAGAGGCATAAAAAAAGTAAAAATATTGATTATACCCCAGAGAGCACAGGAGGTCCTAGCACCTCAGGTTTTACAGGAGGTCCTCGCACCTCATTTGCCTCAGGTGTCCCTTGCGGCACGAATTTGAAAGGTGTCCTTAGCGGCACAAATTTAATGGGCATTCCTCGCGGCACAATTCATCAAAGTGCTCTAGACAATGATCCTATTGATATTGATGATGGCTCAGAATTTCCTGACGAATATATTCTTGATCTCGATGAGGATGATCAAGATATTGATTCCTTTCTCTTAAATGATATTAATGGTCCTTCATCTTTTAAGGATAGTATTTTGGACCCTTTGGGAAAGGAGATGTTCTCCCCTTTTAACATTAAACACCCTAGAAGTTCTGAGTGGACCCCACACGAGCACGTATCTAAATTCATAACTAAATGGATTAGAAATCCTTTAGAAAGAGAGACTCGCAATCTCTTAAGAGCACAGTGTACCAGACCTTCAATCGAAGGTAAAGTTGGTTAGACTCCGAACCTTGACCCAGAATTAATTACCTACCTATTTAAATTAGGGAGGGACTCTCGTAAAGGCCTGGAAAGATTGCTTAAGATCTGCCAAGATAAAGTTCTCGACATTCTAGGCCCCCTAGCAAAAATAATCGACGCAGCAGAGGAGAGTTACCTTAATGGCTGCCCTCTTGATACACACTCCATTCAGGGGTGGAGCCAAAGGGCACTAGTCCTCTTAGGCAACGTGAATGCGGGACTTAATTGTGAAAGAAGAAGAGTGGTCCTCACCAAAATTAGCCCTAAACTAATCGATATGGCTGAAAAGGAAACCTCCATTAATCCAAAAGGTTTACTTTTTAGAGAAGATTTAATAAAAAGTTTGGGCAAATATGTATTGACCTTTACCACTTTAGATAAAGCACACCAGTACATGAAAAAAGTTTTTAACTACAACAGCAACCTTTTTGGAAGGGCTGGTAGAAGGGGGCAATCTTCCGGCCGGTTCAACCGACACCCCTTTCCAAGAAACAGAGGCAATTTTGGTAGAGGATACTAACCACCCAACCAACCACAGTTCTATCCACCTAGAGGAAGAGGTTTCCGCTCAAGAGGATTCCGAGCGAGAGGAGCACCTGCCGAATCCACCCCTCAAAGTGAGTACAGCTTCCCCTTCCCTTTCTTCGAATCCACAAGTGGGTGGGAGACTGAAATTCTTTTACCACAATTTGAAAATTATCACACAAGACCCCTGGGTTCTAAACACTGTTCTCGGTTTTTCAATAGATTTCATCCAGACTCCAATCCAGAACTCTCTTCCAAGACCGATTCCCTTTACACTAGATCAAGAAAAAATCATAGAGGAAGAAATTTCCTCAATGCTAAAAAAAGGAGCAATTTTAGAAGTTACCATGGAATTTATGAGATTCATAAGTACTCTCTTCCTTGTGGAAAAGAAAGACAAGGGTTGGAGACCGGTTATAAATCTCAGAGAACTCAACAAATTCCTTGTCTACCGACATTTCAAGATGGAGGGCATCCATCTTCTCAGAGACCTCTTACTAGAAGGAGACTGGCTGGTCAAATTAGATCTGAAGGACGCCTACTTTACCATTCCCATGGCAAAGGATCACCAACCCTTTCTTCAGTTCGTTTGGAAAAATCATCTCTTTTAATTTCAGGCTCTCCCCTTCGGTCTCTCGTCTGTCCCATGGTGTTTCACCAAGGTACTGAGAGCAGTTGCCTCATGTCTAAGAGAAATAGGTATTCGTCTCATCATCTACTTAGACGACATCCTGATTCTTTCTCAAGACTATGCTCAAATCATCTAAGATCTCAAGACAGTTATAGACCTCTTAGAAAGTCTGGGTTTTATCATAAACAGGGAAAAATCCATTCTAATTCCCTCAAAGAAGATGGAATTCCTGGGTTTCACAGTAGACACAATAGAATGTCTTCTCCATCTCCCCCCAAGAAGATTGCCGAAATCAGAAAGGAGTTAAGGCATGTATTGAAACAAAAAAATCTCACCCTAAGAGAACTAGCCAGACTTTTAGGCCTTCTATCTTCTTCCATTCAGGCCATTTTTCCGGGACCACTGAATTATTGAGCCCTTCAGAGAACAAAAAGCAAGAGCTCTCAGGTCAAGTCTTTGGTACGGAGATCGAATTTCCTTAAACCCAGAAGCAATCTTAGAACTTACATGGTGGTTAGACAATCTAGATGCATGGAATGGGACAGCGATCTTTGGTTCAGCATAAGATTTTATTCTGGAATCGGATGCCAGCCTTCATGGCTGGGGTGCTAGTCTACAGAACCAGAACACTGGAGGAATTTGGTCGCAGCAAGAGTCCCTGCACCACATCAATTATCTAGAATTAACTGCAGGGCTTTATGCTCTAATGATCTTCAAACGCTTCCATCAAGGAAGATCAGTCATATTGAAAATGGACAACATGTCTGCCGTCGCTTACATAAACCGTCTAGGAGGGACCAAGTCGGAAGACCTCTCCAATCTAGCAAAGAAGCTTTGGTTTTTCTGCCTAGAACACAAAATCTCTCTCAGAGCAGAATACCTTCCTGGGAAATCCAATCTTTGTGGAGATTGGAATTCAAGATTCATCTTGGATTACACCGACTGGAAACTCAACACTTCTGTTTTCAACTCCCTGAATCATTTCTGGGGCCCATTCCAAATAGACCTATTTGCGAGCAGATTGACTACCCAATTGGTATCCTATTTCAGCTGGATGCCCGATCCTGGTGCTCTAGCAGTGAATGCCTTTCTCCAATCTTGGGAAGGGATCAACGCTTATGCCTTCCCTCCATTCGCAATGATCCAGAGACTCCTTCAGAAAGTGAGACAAGAACACTCCTCAATTGTCGTAGTAACTCCGTTTTGGCCATCCCAAGCATGGTTCCCAACAACTCTGGGACTAACCTACGATTTTCCCTTCCTAATTCCTCCTCTGAAAGATCTTCTCACAGACACAGACAGTCAAATTCACCCTCTTGTTCAGACAGGGAATTTGAACCTTCTTGCTTGGAAGGTGTCAGGAGATCTAATGATCTCGCAAGACTTTCGTGAACAGCTTCAACTCTCCTTGGAGAGTCGTGGGCCCCTGGGACACATTACCGGTACAACAACATTTGGAAAGTCTGGTCACGTTGGTGCTTGGAAAGGGACTTGGATCCAGTGGAGGCACCTATTGTTGATATAGTTAATTTTCTTGGAGAACAATTCGACAGAGGTTTAAGTTACAGATCTCTCAATTGGTTTAGATCTGCTATTTCTGCTGGACATTCTCTAATTAACAATAAAACGGTAGGTAAAAATCCTATTATTTGTAGAATACTTAAGAGTATCAGACTTAGAAGACATCCTCAACCTAGATATCAATCTCTATGGGATGTTAATTTAATTCTCGACCTTTTCTGTTCTTGGCCAGTTAATTCTCTTCTCAGCAGGAAGAATCTTTCTATCAAATTAGCTACTCTTCTTTGCTTAATTTCATGCAGAAGAGTTTCTGATGTTAAAGCTCTTGATATTTCCTATAGATCTTATGATATGTTTGGGGTTAATTTTGAAATACATAGAAGAACAAAAACTATGTCAGATTCTATTTTCTATCCTTGTTTTGATAGTTGCACTAAACTCTGTGTTGTTCAATGTATGAAAGAATACAATGTTAGAATGAACTCTCTTCGTCCTTTGAATGTATCTCAATTACTCATCTCTTTTGTTAAATCCCACAAAGGAATTTCTTCTTCCTCTGTTGCTAGATGGTTTAAGACAGTCATGAAGCTTGCTGGAATCAATCTGAATATTTTTAAACCACATTCTATTAGAGGCGCAATGGCCAGTAAGTCATTCTGGTCAGGTGGTAAGTTAGATGATATTCTAAAGCAGGGGTCTCCAAACTGGTCCTGGAGGGCCGGATCCATGCGAGATTTTTAAAATAACTACATGTATCTCAATGGGGATATCCCAAAAATCTGGCATGGATCCGGCCCTCCTGGACCGCTTTGGAGACCCCTGTTCTAAAGGCTGCTAATTGGTCTAATTCTAGAACCTTTGCTCATCAGTATTGCAAACCTGTATTTCACATGTCTGATGTTGTTTTACATGGCTACCAACATGCATTATGGTAGCCTCCGGTCTTGTAATGAAATTGCGATTCTCCTATTAACATGACCAGAGAATCTGGATTTCATTAAAGACACGGAGGCTAACATTATCCCTCCCACCCTTCCCTGGGTGGTTGATTATTTGCTATAATACGGTAAAGGTTGATTTTATGATATGATATGCTTATTTGAATATTTTACTTACAAGCTAACATTCTTTTCCTTTGCAGGACTATTACATTCTTTTCCTTTTCAGGACTGTTATTTAGCTGATTGTTTAATATTCAAATCCTTAATATTTTTATTGGGATTTATTAACAACCTTTCTTTGCTTTGCAGATAACCTCTCTTGATTTTGTCTTCTTGATTCCACATCTGGTGGATCAATCGTGGATGGTGTATTCTTCCGTCATCCTTCTTCAAGTTTGATGTTTCATTGGAGTTGTTTGGACATTTCCTTTCTCACGGTCACCACATTTAAAAGAGGCTGATTGCCTAGTGATTCATGCTATTGTTGGTTCATATGTATTCTAAGTTGGAACTTTTGCTTTGTGACATATGCAGCTATGCTTGGACTGCATTAAAAGTTGTATGCATAATGTTAGCCTCCGTGTCTTTAATGAAATCCAGATTCTCTGGTCATGTTAATAGGAGAATCAGAAGTTACAATTAAGGCAGTAGGCCTGACATACTTGATGTGAAAGGCCTATGTTATAATCATTAGGTATTAAAGGGTGGATAGTTATTATAGTGTGCTAAAGCATGTGAAGGATATTTTTCTATTTGGAATCTCACAGGTTACTATAACAGGCAAAGGTTTTGATGTTGTTTATCCCCTCTTACAAACTCTGTGGGAAGAAGATCTGCAAGAGTCCTTGTTAGGTCTTGTAGTATTCTTTTCCAACTGTATGTGTATATATTTGTTATTTTATCACTGTATGACGACTTCATAATGGAAATTCTATGCTCAATCCAGTAGGCTTAAGGCATTTATGGTAACAAGTCAATGATGAAGGTAAAAGGCAAGATTGACTCACTAAAAAAAGGTATGTCTAATGACATAGGTTTGCTCTGTTTATTCTAAAAAGGTTATGGCAAAGGCCGTCTGGTTTATTGTGTAATTCATCTGTTAAAGTTATGAGGCCTTTACAGGGCAGGCTGCTATTATACCTGTATTCAATCTTGTAGACAGGTATTTTGTCATATGGAATCTCACAGATTACTTTCAAAGGCAAGAGTTTGGATAGCTCCTCTGAAAAACCCTAAGAGTAGATTTTAAAACTGCAAAATCTGTTTGGAGGGACTGCATATTGGTTTGCCAACTGTACTTTATACAGATTCATATGTTTTTGACTGTATGCCTTAAGCTTACACTAATTTCAGTAGCCTGGAATTGGTTATGATGACAAGTCAAAGATGGATGACATAGACGTGATTAGTTCTTTCAGAAAAGTTATGTCAGAGGCCACCTTCTTTAGGACACCAAGAAAAATTTGTATCCCCCCCTAACGAGAATGCAGTATTATCCTAATAGACTTTTCATTGGACCATGTTCCAGTTTAATAAAGCAGCTATTTAGATGTTATAAAATCAAATTTACAGAATTTCAGCACTTTAGATGAATCCACCTATAATGAGGTACATTAAGAGCTCCCGATTCCATGGTGATAAGTAAATGAAAAGAGAAGTTCATTCAAATTCAAATCAAATGGAGCCCCTATGCCCTGATGCACCAAGCAACAGGATTACACTGTCAAATAAAACACTGTTAAGTATATACTGTATTTTCTTAATACAATGCTTGAGTGTGCTATTCTAAAAGTGAAATTGGATTTGTACTTCCACAGCATCACTGAGCCCTTTAAAAGACTGTTATTAACCCAGAAAGCATGAACCCCACACCAGCTGGAATGCTCAATGGAATGTGAGGGGCTACTACAACCATTATTAGAAATCATTGTTACATCCTATAGACAAAATAAGGGAGTACGTATTTACTGGATGTGATTCAAGCTTGACTCTTAAAAGGATATTTCCCATTCGTAGTTTTCTAGGTTTTGAATCTCATATTTTATTAAATCTGTTTGATTAAAATGGTGGCCAGAGAAACTCCTGGAAAACTTAATGACTTAAGTTACCCTGCCTGCCTTTTTTCCACATTCTGTCTGTCATCCACAAAACTTGTAACAGTGTCTTTTCAACTAAACCTGCTACAAGCTAAGTGCCATGTATGTTTCAAGATTTGACAGTAGACGTGTAAAATAAACATGTAGTCCAAGTTGACATATTTTCATCCTGCTGAATTAGGCTGGTTACATCTTGGGATATTGGAAAGTCTGCACTAGATTTGCCAGTGGTGGATACAAGTCTGTGGTCAATCCTATATAAATTAGCCACTACATTTGGGGGGCCCTCACACCAACCTATCATCACCCTGCCAGACTGCTGTAGTATCCTCTCTTATGCCAAGACTGTGTGATGAGTGGAGCCGGGTCCAGCTGATAATGTGTTTCCCACCCTAGGGAACACTTTCTCCCAGATGAAGTATGATAAACACAGGTAATCCACTGTGAACTATGCAGTGCACTGGGCCTCAAGAAACTCTAAAAGGCATGCAAGCTATTCCATGCTCTCAGTGTAAGGACATAGAAGTAGTTAAAAGTTGGTAGGCTGTAAGAAACATTCTCATTATAGGACTTAGTCACCCAAGTAAAAATTTTGAACATTTATTCTAAGGACATACAACATGACAGTAAATTAGTATTGTTCTGAACAATTTTTTTTTCACACATTTGCACACCAACTTTAGAAGTGGGGTTTTTGCTTTTCATAAATTTTACACTGACTTGCTACTGAATATGTTTGCGAAAAAAAATATATAGAAAACTCACAGGCTTGCCAGTGCAGACCTATCGACTTTGTTAATGCCTCTTGCTATAAAAAACTAGCACAAGGTTGCAGGCAAATTTGACATAATAACAGGAACAAATACTGCTTGAGAATTTATTTGTTTCACTTCTAGTGAGAGAGTATCAAGTTTACAATGCAGATTATCATCGATTTCTTTAGCTCACAAGCAATAAAGTCAAACATTAATTTACACATATCTAATCAGACGGTACTGGGGGCATGACTAACCGCCAAGCATGTCAGACGCACATTAACAGAGCTCCCGGCTGGGACCCACATAACCCTGCAAATACTTGAGTACGATGGGGATAACACAAATGAAATCTCCCCTCAACTTGACCGAGACACTACGGGAGTCGATTGACCGATGAAGCGACCTCGAGGAGCCCTGTGGCTGCTCAACACCACTGGTAGAGCCCACCGATCGCACTGCATAGCCTTGCTGAAACAGAGGGCGCGGTCTCCCGGGAGTGTGTAACTGGAGGCCGTGCATCGGCTGCCTAGGCGATTTGCCCTGTCTGGAAGCAGAGAAGCCTTGGCAGTCCTGAGACCGACCTGGAGGTGCGCATGGTCCCGGCAGTAGAGAAGGAGACTGATTTCGGAGAACCAGAGGACCCGGGACTTGTGCTTCGAGGGCGAAGGCAATGAGACACAGTGCATGCCGCATGTATGGGTGATCTCTTCGTGCAATAATCAGACCACGCAGATGTTAAAGCGTAAAAGGCCATTTATTAGGACCAGGCTGCATAACTAAACAATAACCAATAACATCAACATTAATAACAGCAAACCCCCATATCACTCTTCCTTGTTTCACTCTCTTCACCCCCTCTGATTCATGCCTCCAACCGCTCCATATCCCTTCCGTACCTTATCCATATCCACAAATCACCTAGCATCCTGCCCTGATATCCTCTAGCATTCCAGTCATGCCTCCAGCTCCCACCTCATTAAATCTCCCTCTCCCCCCCCCCCCCGAGGGATGGGCGTGCCCGCTCTTGACCCCCCTTCCTCTCCATGGAATCGCCTAAACACAGCCCGGCCTAAACTGGCACGCTAAACCAACCCAGCCCTCAAACCCAGAAAATGCAGGGTGGGCGGGTGGCCTTTGAAAAACCTCCCTCCCGATGATGCGGAGCGCAGGAAGAGGAAATTCGCTTCCTCCCCTGCGCTCTTATACCCACCCCCTAAACCCTCCCCTTCTCCTGCCTGGTCATATCCCCTGCGCGAATGACCCAGGGGGAAGACTGGTCTGCGACCTACTTCCCTTGGGGCCCGGCATTTAACTGCACAACGTTTAAGGATTCTACCTGAGGTGTCAATCTATCCGGTGTATATGGCTGTAGCCTGTTGCCAGACGTGAGCTCTGGACGAGTCCGGCGGCGCACAGCCATTACACAAAGTGCTTTCTGTGTCACTGAGGCTTGCAGGCTGCAGTACTCCTGTGACCACCCCTGCTGGTAGTGGAATTTACATGCTAGGGTTTACAGAACAATTCTCCTGCTGCTGCGGGCCGGCGTCGCATATTCCCACAGGCCTCTCTCTGCTCCGTCAGTGTTGAGCGGGTACTAGGTTACGCACCGGAGACGTGAGGAGTCAGACTGCATACCAGGGACATGATTGTACACAGGCACTGAGATGAGGTAGTGCATTCCTGCAGGCTTTCAGTGACAGGCTATTGTGAATTTGGTTTGGTGCTTTCCTCTCTGATCTGGGGCGTGAGGTAATTGAGGCCTGTCTTTTTCTTTTCCAGTAGATGGGAGATCAAAAATACAGTGGGGAGTATTGCATCATCCTCTGTTCACCTCAAAACCTTCAATGTGAAAAATAATATCCTCATACCCACTTCAGAAAAAAAGGTGGAGGGTCCATTGATGTGTAACTCCCTACTGGACAGACTTAAGGGCTTGAATGGCTAACCACTGTGAAGGACTGACCTGTGAACAGTCTACAAAGCTACCCTATACTACTCGGCTGATACCGGTTGAGTGTGGTGGGACCTGTCAGTGCAGAGTTGCAATTACGTCTGGCACCAGAGAGACCTGAAGTGACTTACTCAGTGATCATACTGAAATGCAATAAATAGAGCTGCGGTCTCACACATTGGTACTGAGAACACATTCAGTTACTGTCGCCCTGAACGCTTTAATCAGTCCACATACGTGCAGTAATGGGACGCACCAAGGGAAAACCAATTGAGATGCAGCCAGCGGAACTATCTGCACTAGCGGACTCGGACTCGGCCTACCTGGCTTCATCGATCACTATTGTTCCCCCAATGGATATGACACCGGCACCTGATAAACTCGATCAAATTCTGCAGGAAATACGGGATTCACGTCAGTCCATTGAACATCAAATTAGTACTCTCACTACTGGTTTTACTCTCTTACGTGCGTATCATGATAAATTGTCAGAGACTGTCAAAAGTAATAAACAGGCGTTACTGGAAATAGTGCCACAACACAAAGAACATACCGAACAATTGACTCAAATGCACAAACAGCTGACCTGACCACCCAACTTGATAGGGTGGAAGATGCGGAAGGAAGAGCCCGACGCAATAACGTCTGCCGGAACGTTCGGAGGGCCCCAATGCGACCCAATTTGTTGAACAATGGCTAAGAGAGCATGTGGCCCAGGAAGGGTTATCTTCTTTTTTCTGTGTCGAGAGAGCACACCGGATCCCCATGGGCAAACCATTAACAGGAATGCCACCATGACAGCTAATAGCCTGTATCTTCAATTTCAGGGACCGAGACCTTCTGCTTCAGAAAGCCAGGGAAAATGCTCTGAAACACTTTGAAAACAACCGGATCTTCTTTCACCCGGATTATACAGTCCTAAGTACAGCGCCAAAGAGCCTCCAACCAACCACTGAAGTGAAAACTTCAAGCATTGGATCTCAAGTATGCTCTACTGTTTCCGGCACATTTAAAAATGATATATAATCAAAAATCTCATTTTTTTTAATGAAGTGGCTGATGACTGGATGGAATCTGCCGTCCCCTCTCAAATGCTAGATAAACTTGACCAACAACTACGGCATACCCCAGTACGATCTACTAAACCGAACACCTGCCGTAATCGATCGACCCATATGCCCCCTGCGAAGAGGCTACCACTGGAACAGGCCTTGCTGGAACGAAAGTCAGCGTTGGCGAAGGCATCCGCTAAGCAAGAACCTACCCGAATAACAACACCGGAAGATTCAGATGGCAATTTAATGCACTCTGACTCTGAAAACAATGAAGTATTGTTCCCATCGAACACTCCACAAATAGGGAAATACTTTTTCGGTTGAAGGACATCAAGACAGTACACGGGGAAGAACAACGCTTGAAGATCACCTATAAAATCTGAAGAGAAGTAAGATGTTGTCAAATGAATAATTTTTTTTGCCTTTCTCTTTATCTACCCCTAGACCTCAACTAATGTATTATAATTAAGGGTCCCGCACTGAGAGTAGCTCTGAGTAGGAATGTTATGTTATGTTATGTTAGTGCTATTTGTATTGCGCACGGCTGCTTCAGCGAAGGAGCGTCCCGGCGCACCGACAAGGTGGCGAACACAACACAACTGGGGAACAGAAATAATTATTAAGAAATTGGGGAGTGAAGGATTTAACAAAGCTCAGAAAATAAATGAGTTTTAGCGGCCTTGCGGAAGGAGAGCAGGTCACCAAAGGTCCGGAGTTTCAAAGGGAGAGCGTTCCAGAGTGCGGCTGCCCGCACCTTAAAAGAGCGACCCCCCACCCGACTGAGTTTGAACCGAGGGGCTACCGCTAATTCTTGGTCTAGCGAGCGCAGAGTGCGGCCCGGGATGTAAGGGCGCAAGAGTTGGTGCAGTAAGGGAGGTGATAGGCCCTTCAGAATTTTGAAGGAAAGGCACAAAACTTTAAAGTGGATCCGCTGCCTAACGGGTAACCAATGCAAGGCTCGCAAAGATGGACCGGCTGAGCAAAACCTAGGAAGACCTACGATCGCTCTGGCCGCAGAGTTCTGCACTCTTTGAAGTCGGGTTAACTCAGCCTGGTTTAATCCTATAAAAAGGGAGCTGGCATAGTCCAACCGCACCAAAACCGTTGCTTGCACCACCAATTGACGAGTTGCGGCATCGAAGTATTTAAGGGCAGGGCGCAGATTGCGCAGGATGCCAAAGCAGCAAGCCGCCGTCCTTTTGGTGTGGCCAACGAAGTTGAGGGAAGGGTCCAGCCAAACACCAAGGTTTTTGATCTCCGCAACCGGAGTGGGGGTCGGCCCCAGCTCAGAGGGCCACCAAGTATCACCCCATAGGTCCGTCCGCTTCCCAAAGATCAATGTAACATGATGTTTAAAGTAGGAACCACCCCCTCTGCAGTTTTTGCATTATATAACCATTTGGAAACAGTTTGCTGTGTATATGTTTGGACCAACATAGTTTTCCTGTTGGCACTAGCATTGGGTTTATATTTGTATTTGTAATTACATTTATAAGGCGCTCAGCTACCCACATGGGGTCTCCCGGCGCCGATTGAGATAGCACTAAGGTGAATCCAACAATTATCATTGAGGGAAGAGCCAGGTTTTAAGGTCTTTGCGAAATTTCGTCAAGGATGGCTCGAGTTTCCGCACGACTGGGAGAGAATTCCACAGCCTGGGAGCCAAACAAGAGAAGGAGCGTCCGCCCATTCTCATCAATTTGAAACGTGGAATCAGAAAGTTCCCTGGAGATGAGGATCTGAGAAGGCGAGATGGAGAGTATTGTTGGACAAGAGACTGGAGGTAGGCCGGAGCTAACCCCTGCTTGGTTTTATACATAAAGCAGAGGGCCTTAAATTTGATTCGGCTTTCAATGCAGAGCCAGTGTAAATCTTTAAGAAAGGGGGAGATTGAAGATCTCCACGGGACCTTACATAAAAGGCGTGCGGCCAAGTTTTGTACAAGCTGGAGTTTCCTCCGGATCTACGCGGTCATTCCAAGGTAAAGCACATTGCCGTAGTCCAGGCGAGAGGTGACCAGAGCCTGGACCACAGTGCACCTTGTCGAGTCCGGGAGCATCCAGAGGATTTTCCGAAGCCACCCTAAGATGGAGAAACAGGTGGCCGCCACTCTGACCACTTGGTGCCGCATGGAGAGCGAATCATCCAGAACAAAGCCAAGATTTCGTACCTGCGTAACAGGAAGCGGTGGAGGGCCCATTTCTGGCGGCCAATGGTGGGGGCCCCAAAGATGCTTATGCTTACCCAAAATAACCACCTCCGTCTCTTCTCCATTCAATTTCAGGAGGTTCGTCTGCATCCACTCGGCTGAGCCCCTGTTTAAGAACAGACGGAGTACCTGACTCAGCCGAGGAAAGAGAGAAGATAATCTGAGTGTCGTCTGCGTATGAGTAGAGGGAAAGACCGGCATCTTCCACAATGGTTGCCAGGGGCCTCACATAAATGTTAAAGAGCATAGGGCTCAGTGAGGACCCCTGAGGCACCCCATGCGCAGATGAACGAACATAGGAGGAGGAGTTAGAAGAAACGACCTGAAATGATCGGCAGCTCAAGAAAGAGGACAACCAGGCCAAAGCAGGACCAGTCAACCGGCCGCCTGCAGTGTTTTCAAAAGGACAGGGTGCGAAACCGTATCAAATGCGGCGCTTAAATCTAAAAGAAGAAGCGCCGAGGCGAGAGCGTAGATTCTCAGTGACCCCCAAGAGGGTGGTCTCCGTGGAGAAGTGGGTGTGAAATCTAGACCGGGATGGGTGTAAAAATCCTGTCGTCTCCACGTGGGAAGTAAGATGTATATTAATGTGCCTCTCCAAGATCTTTGAGAACATAGGCAGCAAAGAGATGGGCCGGAAACTGGAAAGCGTCTTAGGGTCTGCGCCAGGTTTCTTTTAGGAGTGGAACCACCATGGCTCTTTTTCATTCATCCGGGACAATGGATTCCCGTAGTGAAGAATTCAAGAGCTCTTGAATGACCAAAAGTGAGTCAGGAGATAGCTGTCGAAGAATGTCCAAAGGAATTGGGTCCAGGGGAGAGCCTGAGTTTACCTTGGCCATACAGGCGAGAAACGAGCTCTGATCTAACAAGGGCCACTCCGAAATCTGTACCACCGAAGGGTAGTACTGGACTTCAGGCTCATCCCACCCACTGTCATACAAATAATTTCTCGTGCTTTCCTGGAATGTATCATTGCACTTATACGACTGTTGATTGGCTATGTTAAGTAAATATAAAGTAGTTACTTGGAATGTGTGGGGGATGGGGTTGGTTCATAAATGCCATAGGATACATGTGCAATTAAATAGGCGAAAGGCACAGATCGCTCTGCTGCAAGAAACTCACCTAACCAACTTTGAGGTACTCAAAATGCGTAAAAAATGAAAGGGACAAATATATAACACATCCTACTCTTATTTGCCACAGGGACACTTATTTGGATTAGACATGGGGTGCCATTTGTGCTGGGGGAACAACGGATACACACAGCAGGGCGGTATGTATTATTACAGGGTATGCTAGATGGTATACCAATTGTTATAGGCAGCGTATATGCCCCAAATTACGAGCAACATGCTTATCTCACTGGCTTGAATGCAGTAATATCTGACTGGGTTGCTTTTCCATGGGTATTGGGAGATGACTACAATTCGGTACTGGATGTTCAGTTGGAAAGATCCCATCACCCGATACAAGGTGCGGCTACTAGTAAGCTTGCGGAATTCCTACAATCCTGGGCTGCGGGCTGGACACTGCATGACACGACATATGGCGTCTACAAAATCCAACTAGTAAGGAATACTCTTTTTACTTCACACCACATTAATTACATACCAGATTGGATCGAATATTTTGCTCCACACCTTTGATACCCCAGATTTCCCAATCTACATATCTAGGGAAAACGCTCTCAGATCACAATCCACTGCAGAGGACATTAATATGGGGGAAGGTACCTACCTCTGTCCCAACGTGGAGACTGTGGCCTGAGTCCTTAGAGGGCACAGTATTTCGAGAGATACATTGGGCACAAAAATTGCAAATTATTTTATCGAGAACGATGGCTCTGCGTTGTCTCGCTTGATTGAGTGGGATGCCTTTAAAACTGTAATCAGGGGCACGGCCATAGGAACAACTGTGGGAGCCCGACAAGAAATACATAAGTCACTTACTTTGGTCGAAGACTCCCAGGGTGTTCTAGAGCGCGAGGCGAACGCCGACCCAACTAAGCAAGGACAGTTACAGGAAGCAAGGATTAAACATGCTGAACTCCTTAAACAACTTTGCCTAATAGATTATAGAACATACACTCAATACAGCCATGTGGAGTCGGTTAAATCCAGGACCCTACTGGCACGTAATATACGAGACACTCCCTCTTCAGTCCCAATTCCAGAAATCGCACTTTCGGACAGCACTATTGTTTGCACTCAGGCGGAGATTAGTCTGGCATTTAGTGCCTATTACACAACATCGTATACTGACCCTGATACAGCCTCACCAAACCAAATACACGATTTCTTGCGCGATATCTCCTTCCCTAAACTGAAACTGGAAGTCCAAAAAGATTTACAAAATCCTTTTGCTAGATCCAAAATCAAGGTTACCATTAAGGAGCTCCCGATTAAAAAAACACCGGGACTAGATGGATTGTCGGCAGAATTCTATTCTACGTATGCGGACAAACTGGTTCCACAGTTAGAAAAATTATATAAGACAGCCCATGAGAAACATTATCTCCCAATGACTACCATGCAGGCACTAGTCACATCCCTCCCCAAACCTAATAGGAACACTCAAGACATGTCGGGTTATTGCCCTCTTTCATTATTGCCCACGGAGTATGAAATACTGAGCAAGATACTGGCAGGAGGCCTTCTTCCTTCTCTCCCGAAACTGGTTCACCTTGACCAATATAGTTTCGTACCCGGTCAGAATACTTCCCTCAACATTAGGAGACTACATCATATACTGGAAGCTGCATCTGAACTTCCTAGTAATGCTGGATGTATTTCTCTGGATCACCAGCAAGCATTTGATATGCTTTATTGGGCATATATGTTTGTAACACTGAATCGCAATGGCATCCCGGAGGAGTACCTAAAGTGGGTTAAATTATTATATACTGCCCCAACTGCACGTGTCAGGACAGGTTCCCACATATCTCACCCATATGGAATCATGAGAGGCACACAACAAGGATGTCCCTAGGCGCCATTATTATTTGTTCTTTCATTAGAGCCCTTTCTCATTAAACTTCGTACAGAGGCTGCAGCTCTGGGGATCCGAATAGGACAATCGATGCATGTAGTATCAGCATATGCTAACATCCTTATAATCTTTCTGAAAGACTTAGCCTCAACTATAACCTATTCCGTACATATTCCAACAGTTTAAGCGGGTCTCTGGGTTGGCAATAAATGCTTCTAAATCACATGCATATTTCATATAGTTTAGGGATAATCCAGACCCTCTTAAATTTGGTGACCTTTTTATATCAGCAGCGCAGCATACCTTCAAATAGTTTGGCATACAAATATATAGATTCCCACAGGATCTGCTAGATGGCAACATACTGAAGACGATTAGATCCTTATGGGCACAAGTCTCTTTCTGGACATCGCTGCCTCTGTCGGTGATGGGCAGAGTCGCCATTTCCAAAATGGTGATGCTCCCTAGGCTTTTGTTTTTTTTTTTTTACAAATTTACCGATACTGATTCCAGCACATATCTTTCGTACCCTTGATACCCTTCTAATAGAACTTGTCTGGGGGAATGGTCACAGAAGGACGAGTCTAGCAAATTTACATTTGAGGCACGAGGAGGACGTTTTGGGAACCCCTGATTTTCATGAATATATTATTGCCAGTCAACGACAATGGCCTTCTTATTGGTTAGCAGGGCGAAACATACATGAGATAGGCTAGAAGCCACAACTCCTTAACCGAGGTACACTCCAAACATTGCTTTTGCCTAATACTATACTACCTTATATGGTCCCCCGTTGCTGAAACAGCTTTCTTGTTCTGGATGCGAGTGCTTCAATATACTAAATGAGCCCCCCCCCCATATTCGTCCAATATTCCCTTGCTGGGAATACCTGTGGCCAATGGACTGATTACTACCCGTAAAATCCCACAATGGACACAGGAAGGAGTGACGGCAATTGGGTGCTGTTTATAGATAAGGCGCTAGCAGATCATGACAATTTCACACGTGCACCTGGTGTCCCCCAAAACATTATTTATTTTACATGCCGCCATCTCTCATTATATTAAACGACACTGGTGCCCTGATGGATTGGAGCCATCTACTCATTAACTAATCCACATGGTACATTTAATGGGTGACGGACGACACCTTAACCCCTGGCTGTATAAAGGCATTAGGTCACATGCTAAAATATCACTCGCCCGATGCGCGCAAGGTGGGTGGAGACTTGGGCAGGAATTTTACGAAAAAAGAATGGACAACCATATTAGAATTTCCTAAAAAAGTATCTAGGAAAGCTAAATGTAAATATATAAAGTGTATGATCCTTCACAGGGCATATCTTACGCCACACCATCTTAATAGTATGTATCCAGAAGCTCGAATCTCCTGCCCCCGTTGTCAAGAACCTGACACAGATATACTCCATATGCTGTGGGAGTGCCTGCGCCTGAATGGGTACTGGCACAGCATAGGGTACCTGGTACAAGAACGGACATGCACGAATGTTTGAACAACACCAGAGAGTTGCTTACTGGGGTTACATCCTTGCCCGAAAGAGAAGAGAGTACATTATAGGTTTGCGGACGTGGCTATTCTTGTAGCAAAGGGCACAATTACTCTGCAATGGAAATCGGCCCTCTCTCTCACACTAACTACCAGGCATGCAGAAATGTCCCGCTGGGGCAGTGCAGAGAGTGCTATAATACGTAAAGAAGAATCTAGAGGCTTACGTAAAATACCCATATCTATGGAATGGGATTAGATGCTGGAATCATTAAAAGCTTGATCCATTGGGACGCCCAGTCTCCCAAAGTATAAACCCAATCCCTCCAGCAACGCCTACCAATACGAATGTGCCTGATTAGGATTATAAACTGAGAGAATCCGCAAACCTTCGAAGCTGTTAAAAGATGCACTATTCCCAAATGTTTTAGTTATTCACGAGATCGCATACCTTATTACCAAATGCAAACATGAGATGAGGCCAGAAAAGTGGGTGGGGGGAATTATTAGTTATAAGAATGTTATGTTGTAATGTTATCAATGAAACGTATAAAACGTCGCTTTATGTAGACTGAGATACTGTACCAGGATATGTGTTATTTGAGTTACTAGGAATGAAGGGCAAGTTATCTTTGAGATCTAAAACATAGTATTATGAAGAAGAATGGTTTGAAGAATGAGGACAGCAACACTTTTGGCCAGTCTCGCCTCCAGTGGAAATGAGTTCCCAATTAAGCTTACACTAGGAAGTGACAGACATTGTGTAGCTCATGGTATCTCGCACATGAGAACAGGCGGCGTTTGAAAAATTTGCAATGTTTTGTAACTTTATGAAGTTTGTTGACTTGCACAATTTCACATTACAGAGGGGGATTTTTTCCACCCAAACCTCTTTTTGCGAGAACATTCTTCAATTAATAATTTGTAAAACGAAAATTGTCACCCAAATTAACAGAAGGATTTTAAGGGATTTTTTATAAGCAGTTTTTTAAAACTTTGCCAAATTTGTGAAAGTCGAAGTTGATGAAGTTTTATGGACCATCTTAATTTTCTGACAAATGAAACTTACCTACATGCATAGCATTACACAAATGATAATCAACTTAACATTAAATCATTCTATCTCTCACTCCTGCCCCCACCTCTACTTGTAGGTGCTGCAATTCAACATTGTTCCAACCAATCATATCCTCACGCCCAGCGTGGAGGGTGCCAAGGTCTGCGCCTACTCTTCTGCGTTTCATCAGCGGTAGGACGCCAAATGAAGGAAATTACAATTATAAAACTGCAGTGATTTCACCAAAATGTTGGCCATGCAAATGTTGCCAGCGCCTTGAGACCCTACGGGTGAGTAGAGCACTATACAAATGCTTTGATTGATTGATTGATTGCTCTTTTTCCAAGACGTTTGCTAAAGCACAGCAGTTGATAACTGTCCGCAACAGCAGTTGCACATAGTACGAATGCATTATAATTGCAGCCAAAAATACCCATTGTGTTGAGCAAGTTTCAATTGATTCAGGGTTGCTCTCATTCTGTTTTATTGTAAGAGATATTTGTGACTACTGAGGCTATGTTCTTCTCATTTATATTATTGGCATCCCCAATATGTACAGGTGCCAACAATGACTCACTGAGTTACGATTGTCTCTAACAAACTAGACAATCAGTATTTTTTCCCAAAATCCTGCCACAGCATTTCCGAGAACGACATACAGCTGAAGCAGTGCAATGCAATGCACTTTCCTACATAGGTTACCCAAGACTATTTATAATCACAACTGGGTACTGCAATACATGATAATGCATGGGGGTGTTGCTGTGCGCCTCTTACCCCAAGGCAATGCGATGATCACAAATAGATCTGCAGCTGTTAGCAAAATGGTAGCTGACAGTGTGCATCATTATGGAAGAAGTGTACGAGCTAAAAAAAATACAGTTTCTCTACAGGAATGGGTAGCTACAGCAAGAAGCGCTGTTCTGCATCGATTTCCAAATGTTACCAATATTCCAGCAGGTGTTCCATTGAATAATCCATCCAGGATTTTACCAGATGAAATGCATTTGAGAGAATCACCAAAGTCATGCTATTTACACACATCTCGGCATTAAGATTTGGGCAGAAGTCTTTGAAACCAGCTGCATCATTTACAAAGCTATCACGAACATCACCCACGCTTATCCTGTAGACAAGCTCACCATCTCTGGTGGATCTCGGCACATCCCCATCCAGGGCACTGTCAGACTGCAGACTAATTGGGATTTCCTAAGGGGTCGTACGTGGAATCGCTGATTTCCTTTTCAACAGCTGGACAACCAGGGGCATTTATTAATTAAGCGGAATAGAGTTCTCCACAAAACAAAAATAAGAATCAAGTTATTCCTTTGGAGACATATGTTATGGTTTCAGGATGACTCGCAGGTAGGGAGAGCGGTCGGGGGAGTTGCGGGGGGGAAAAGGGGGTCAAGCGGGGGTTCGTGATTGCGGGTGGTAGGGAAATAAATTAAATTAAAAAAAATCAGTTACCTTGTCGTCGCCCGGTTCCGATTTCAGGAACAGAATCAGGCAGCCAGACTCCCTCCTCTAAGCCAATCACAACGCTGCAATTGCAGCGTTGTGATTGGTCTGAGCGCTGTGACACAGCGTTCAGCCAGTAGCTGTAGGGGTGGCCCTGTTCTCCAGTGCGCATGACAGGTTTGGCCGACCAGTCAGTCACTGCACACTTTTAGGGGTGGGTAAACCACTCCTCCACTGCCCTGCTCACAGAGCAGCCCCGCCGGCCTGCAAAGCAGCTAAACATGGAATGATAATAACTGAAAGTTATTATTATTTTATGATTTTGCTTCTGCACTGCTAGAAAGCAGTGGAGTGACGTTCCTCCGCCATAGCGGAATAGCTGCCCATGATGGAGAGAATAGCTAATTTTCATGTTTTACAAAAGTTGGAGTGAGCCATCTCAAAGCCCACTCACTCCAAAGGTGCTAAACGTGACTGGATCATCTATAAAGAAAAAAAGATTGAATCTACCTTGATCACCCTTTTGGTCGGGCCATCACATTATCACCTTCCAAAATACATCCGCAGGAAAGAAAACGTACTCGCAGCAATTCAAGCCTAGACACTGGATAAGAGACACGAAAAACCTCAACTGGAACAACCTGGCCTCCCAATGTGAGAAAGTTCTCGCTCCTCCCTATTGGGAGTGTGGTCGGTTTGAGTGGCTGGGAGAGAGGTTGTCGAAAATGACTGGGGTATGTGCGGGTTGAAGGCTTTTTTTATTGCAAGAACACAGAAAACTCATTTAGAGAGCAGTATGTTTTAAAAAAAATGTTTTGCTGAATATGAGTTCAATGAAATTAACCATTCCACGAGCTTCAGAGGTCAGACTTGTGGGTTACGCCAATGCTTATTTAATAATTGCACAATATTAGCCTCTTAATGTTGTGTTATGCTAAGTTTTAGTTCTAGAATTAACGTAGTGCCATCGGAATAGCGCAATACCCCTTTCTTGATATAGGCAGGGCTCTTTATCTGGCTCTATGATTACCATCCATTGGTTGGGTTTTGTTACTTGAAATTTGATAAGTTTTTATTTAACTATCAGCTCATGTCAGTTAACATGAAAGTAATATTAATTTGATAGCTATAAACATCTTTGTAGTCAAGCACAATGATAAGAATTTTGGGGCCTAAATGGCAAACTGTGAGGCCTCTCTGATCTGCATATGACCTGACATCTCAGGATGTGACAGATAAGAGTTAGATAAAGATGGCCTATCTTTCAGGGAATGTGGTCAATTTTTTCGGAAATGGCAGCTGCGGTTTTACTTGAATGGCTATGTCATCTCCCCCCATGGGAATTTCAAGAAACCCAAACGAAATGTAGACTATGTAATATGGGCGAAGAAAACATCCAACATCTTCTGTGTACCTGCCCCGAACTCCTCCAAGAGAGAAAAACCTTACTTAAGGTTCCTCTCAAATCACGCGGCATACGGCCATGCAGGCAGGCCGTGATTAAGTGTATGGCCTCAAATGATATTGTTTTAAAAGCTTCCTTTGTAAAGTTCCTATTGTTAGTTAAAAGGAAACTTGGAGACGTAAATATTGCAAATTCTTAACTGTTTGTAAGGTCACGAAATGACATTTTATGTGATTTTTTCTTGGAATATATGTTTAAATTTTGTTCCTGTTAGATGTGTAATGTTGGAAGATTTCAAATAATCATCACAATAAATTACTTTGTACTTTGTACTTGAATGTCTTTGTTTAAGTGCCTGGTTTATGAGGAACTTCTCCAGCTACAACATAAATCTATTTTTTATTACGCTGTAAAAAATGCTGCTATGGTTCAGTAGATTATTGAATGACTAAGATACCTCTGAGGAATTGGATATATAAAATAAAAAAAATCAGAGATCATAGCCATCTTCATGATTTTAATCATTGAGGATAAAGAGAATGGGATTGTTGAGTAGATTTTTATCTACTAATGATTTGCAATGTTATCTTTAAGTGAATCTTGGCATGCATTTGTTGCTTTTATGTCAATTTTAAAACTAGAGGCCTACAGATTGTGGAAATAAATTGGCTAATCCCTCTTCGTCCAGGACTAGGAATTACAATAGTGCTTACTCTGAGGCGTTTTTTTAGTCTGTCCAGGTTTAACCCTTCAGAGTAAGCAATTTATGTCCCTCGTGTGGTTAAATGAGGGACTGTGACTTGGTCAGAACCAATGGATTTGTTTTATTTACCAGATATAGTCAATGTTTGTTATCAGCTTTACACATTTTTTTTTTTTTAAATCAAGAATAGACATCAAGGGAAGGGATTTCACTCAGCTGTTAATCCTTTTCGGTATCAATGAAGTGGCAATTCAACATTTGTTAACTAACTTTATCTTGAAAACTAACTTCACTGATACCAAAATTGATTAATAGTGAATTCTGCCATTCTGTCTCCTATCTGCAGATCAGTTACATTTCAGATGGACAAACTCAACCTTTCAATATTCTGTGGCTAATAAAATGATTGCTATTACAAAGGATACACTACATTTATAGTCAAGCAAGATTGTAGTATAAAGCACCAGGAAAGTAACCATTTTTCATATACTTTGGCAAAGAAATCCGTTCCTTTCCTTCATAAAAGATAGTGATTCACAATTATTTTGCTTTCCATGTACATGTTTGTGTCTAGGGGTGCTTTACTATCCTGCAGTGTGTCACACTTAAGCTTGGCACACCCAGACCAGACCTAAAGAACATGGGCACCTACGTGATTGCCTACCATCTCTTTTAACACTCTAAATAGTTCTCTCTCCTCCTGTTTCCCTCCCTGCACCCTCCTTCATTTTCTCTTTCTATTTTTCTTTCTTTCTCTCTGCCATGATCAGCTTGTCTGTCTTTCTCTCTGCACCCTCTCTTTTGATCGCTCTACACCTCTTTTGCCATCTCTAATTTTCTGTGTTTCCTTCTTGATTCCTCCCCTCTCTGTTTCCCTTTTTCTCTTGATCTGTAGCTCTTTTTCTTTGTTTCCCTTTCTTTTTCTCCCTCTTTTTCTACTGCCTCTGCTTCTCTTATTGTCTAATTCTCTCCCTCGTCCTCTCTACCTCTCTCGCTCTTTCTTTCTGAATCCCCGATAAACGGCACAGTGGATAAATATTCTTGGTGCAAGGCCACAACGACACCGCCTCCTTTTACTTCCTCCCTAGCAAGCGCTTAATTTGTTAAAGAATGGAAAGGGGCGACCATTCGGTCCGCCCGAACGTATGGCGGAGTACCACGATCCCCCCGGGAAGCCATCTTGGGCGGGAGGCGAGTCTCGGCTGGTATGCCCGAAGCGGCGTAGCCGGGGCGCGCCTTTTCCCGCCCTAGAGTGGGTTGGCCTAGACACTGACGCGGCCGGCCACGCCCTCGGGGCAGGCAGGGGCGGGTTTACGCCCGCCCTGAAGACGGATAAAAGGAGCAACAAGCCAAGAAGACATCCTCTTGTTCCTGTGCTCTGAAGCTGCACCTCCTCGCTGCACGTGAGCTCGAGACGGAACGAAGAGCCAATTTTGACCCACCCACCAGCCCCTGAGGACAGCAAGTTTGATGGATAACTCTGATTTTCGTTTACAGGTTGTGGTTATTATCGTGATGACTTTGAGTATGCAATAAAGAATGGTCAATTTTGTGTTTTGTTTTTCAAAATAAAGAATTCTGCGTTAGTAAGCATGCTCTTAATAAAATTGTGTTGCTACTGTCTTTCAGTATTTAGCCATTTAGTAATTTAGTTAAACATTGTCGTATTTATTTTGGTCGGGCGGTAAGGTCATGATCGGTGAGCACTAATTGGAAGATCCCTATGAGTGGGCGTCACCCATTACGGATGGGAGCGCTCGGGGGAGGTGGCCATTGGCCCCTCAACGGGGAGGCGGTCCCTTCTAAGGATGGGTCGCCGAAAGGAAAGGAAAGGCGGTCAAGGCCCCTTCCTGGGTAGGAGGGGTTACAGCCCCCTCCTGGGGAATTTCCCGGGGCCAGGACGTCTGCGACGGCAGATGTGGTAAGTTGTGTGGGATTTGGGGGGGGGGGTCTACGCTACCTTCTAGATACCTCACACGAGTCCTCGTACGACCTTTAAATGGCGTCGAGTTTTATTGGGGCCCCCGTCAAGTCAAGGGAAATTGGTAGTTGCACTTGAGGTATGCCTCTGTGCGGTCGCCCCTCACAAGTGAGGGGGATATTTCTGGGTTAGGGATCTTGACACCGGTGACGACCTTGCCGTTGGCCCTTAAACGTTAGGATGTACAATTTCAAAATTTCAAGTAAATGTTTTGTAGGATGTTAGTTCGGCTAGGAGAACCTTTGTATTAGAGAATATGTTAAGGTTAGCCAAACATCGCAATGTGGTAATGAAATTGTACATAATATGAAACTGTTTATTTTAATGTTTTAATTTTGTTTCATATTTTAATAAATACGGCCGGGAGGGTCACTCCCTCCCGTCTTCCAAAAACTTCATATCGGTTTCCAGTTTCCCATCCTTGGGGATTGTGTTGAGAGGGGGTGGCGGGTATCTCAGCCATATGAACACCTGGCGCCCAAAGCTCTGCTCAGAAGCCCGCGACCTGCGCTATTAAATGCTGGTGCTCCGAATACCAAGGCTCTGCTGTCTTGGATTCACCTCAGGCCACTTTAATCCACTTCTTGACCTTCCCTGCTACTTTATCTCATTCTTACTGGTTCCCAATTTCACCCTTTGTGGCGTTTTTTTCCATCTTTCTTTTCCTTCTAGTTAGTGTGTTTTTTCTGGTCTTGCTCTCGATCAAAATCTAATGAGTAAAAATAGGTGCCAGTCCCCCAAACAAAGAGTGCCAGTGCCCCCCCCCCCCCACCAGCAACCAGTGGCTCAATATTAAGTCAATACCCCAACATTCCCCCAACTTGTTACCCAGGAGATAGCAAAGCTATTTACACTGGTGCAATAATCCGTCTCGAAGTCTCTCTGGAGGCACTGTGACATCTTAAATGCCTATTTCTGATGTTGGACACAATTTCATTTTCCTTCTCAACCATGATCTCAGAAGAATGCAGGTGTATCACTATAAATCAAAATTTAAACAGCAGAACATCTGACTGAATGAACCTCATGCTCTTGACACTAATGTTTTTGGTTTAAATTATTTTTATTGTTTCTTGTTGCATCGTACACAAAACAAGTCGGCAAATGCAAAATTTGAGAATCACTCCCGTCCTCTGCACAGCCCACTCTCCCATCCCACGTAAGGCAAACCCGTTTTTGGGGTATTATGATGTGTCCAAGAGAGTGGGTGAGGTCACGATGCCACCTGACAATGCATTTAACAACCCCAACTATCAACATTCACTTCCCCCCTCCCCCACCCTGTTTCAAAGCCTCCCGAGTCCACCCCTCCTCCGGTGTGGTCATTGTAGCTACTAGCCGTTGCCGTGTGTGCGCTCTACTGTGGGCTCTAATCTGGAGAGTCTGCTTTCCCAGTGAATTCGTCAGTCAGTCGCAATACCCTAAGGTATTTCGGGCAGGTGAGCTCGTTAAATTCCTCTGCCAAAAGAGAGACTAAGGGTTGCCACGTGTCAAGGAAAGCGTCCACTGTATGGGAAAGGGAGGCCTGTATCCGTTCCATGCCCATTGTATACTAAAGCCTATGGAGCCACCCTGTGTGTGTGGGTTTTCTCCTGGTGCCCTATAGTGATAGGATATGCTGTGTCGCCGCCCCCATCGCTAAGCCCATCTGTTTCTCCCTGAGTGACTTGAGTGGGAACGTCAGTTTGTAGGGGATGCCCAGTATTGCGTAGGCAGGGAATCGGGGAATCTCTGTTTCACTGTGTTTGTCTATGTCTCGAAGCACACTCTCCCAGTACTCTTGCACCTCGACACATTCCCACAGCAGATGCGTCAGGGCTCCTATCTGTCCACACCCCCTCCAACATGCAGGGTCGCAACGCAGGTTACTTTGGTCGAGCCTTGCCAGAGTTTGGTGCCAATAGTATGCTAACTTAACGGCCGATTCTCTACTCGCCACATTTCTAGCAGTATGATGGGCTCTATAGTAGATGTCTTGCCATTCCCTGTCTGTAAAGGAGCATCCTATTTCCCGCTCCCAGCGTTTCTGACCCGCAGAGCGCGTGGTAGGAGGGGAGGGGGGACTCAGCATTTTGTAGAGGTCTGTGATCACCTGTTTGTCTGTCTGTTTTGTATGGAGCCATCTCTCATAAGTCGTTAGGTGCCGGCTCGCCTGTGGCAGCATGTCCCTGCTGGTAAGCCAATGCCGAATCTGAAAGTATTGGACACGCTGAATCTGTGGTAGTGTGTAGGTCTCCTGCAGGGTGTGCATTTGCAGAAAGCCCTTTAGGTCAAAGAGGTGGCCAGCCGACCTGCATTCCGACGACCGCCACTGAGGGAACAACCCCGGAACTGCCCCCACCGTGAAGGCCGGATTATCAAACAGGGGAGTCATTGGCGATGGGAAAGTAGTGAGGCCTCTGGAGACCGCCACCTTGTCCCACACCTGGAGTGCCGTGCGGGTCATAGGCGATCTCTTGATGTAGGAAGGCCTGTCAGGGCGCTTCAAGAAGGGGATCTTCCACAGTGACATTTGGGCCATTGTGCGATCTTGGAACAACCATTGTTTCTCTGATTGTGGGCGGTTCCATTCCAGAAGATACCAGCGCTGCGACGCCTGGAAACATCTAAAGAGGTTGGGAATACCCAGGCCGCCTTCAGATGTGGCTCATCTGGCCAAATCTCAGCGGAGTCGTGGGCGTTTACTGGCCCAGACAAAATGTCGTATTGCGTCCTGCAATTTATTAAGTATCCCTATCGGTGGCGTTACAGGTATGGTCTGGAATAAGTACAGGACTTTTGGCAACAGGGACATTTTTATCGCTGCCACCCGCACCAACCAGGAGAGTGGTTGCTGGCGCCACCTCGTCAGGTCCCCCTGAGTGAGCAGTGCTGCATAATTCTGCTTGACCGTTTGCGCAGTATTGGGTGTCAACGTGATGCCCAAGAAAGGCAAAGAGAAGCGGGAAGGGAGCTTACGTTGGTATTGCGAGCATTGCGCCCCAACGGCAAAATCAGAGATTTCCCAACATTCATCTTGAAACCAGACACTTTTCCGATGGTCTCCATTTCTGCCAGGAACTCCGGTATCGACCCCGTTGGGTCGTCTACAGTCATGAGGATGTCATCTGCGTAGAGACTTATTGTCTCCACCGAATTTGATTCCGGTAATAGCCGGGTTGTCCCTGATCTTATGCGCAAAAGGCTCTATGTAGAGAGCAAACAGCAGGGGCGAGAGTGGGCACCCCTGCCTGGTGCCCCGTTGGATGTCAAACGGCCTGGAACTCACCCCATTAACTCGGATTACCTCTTGAGGGGCAGCATAACAACTTGCGACCCATGTGCGGAAACGTTCCCCCACTCCTAACCGCGCTAGGGTTTTGTCTAAATACCTCCAGTCTACCCTGTCAAACGCTTTTTCAGCGTTGACCGATAGGAGGGCTGCGTCCGAGTCATTAAAATAGGCATTGTCGATGACGTGGAGCAGTCCCTTGGAGTTATCTGCACATTGCCTGTTTGGAATAAAGCCTGCCTGGTCAGGCTCAATGATGCCAGGAAGGCAGGGACCCAGTCTCGCCGCCAAAATCTCAGTGAATAATTTTAGGTCCAGGTTGAGCAATGAAATGGGTCTGTAGGCCGCACACTGGGATGCGTCTTTGCCTGGCTTGGGCAGGACAATGATATCTGCCGCTAGCATGTCCTGGGGGTTAGAGCCCGGTCCTCGGAAGGAGTTGAACAGTCTGGCCAGTATCGGTCCAAGCAGTGGGCAAAACACTTTATGTCCTGCTGTGCCTCCGCGACCACTACTTTTGCTGCTCCTGTCGTCCCTGCGTTGGTGTGTCTGTGGCCCTTTAGGCCCTTGCGCTGCCTGGGCTTGGTGGATGCCGGTCAAATGCCCGAGGGGCCCCCAGAGATGTCGCCTGGCTGCTGGAGTCTGTCTTGGGCTCAGGGCCCTCTCGGGTTCCCCCCTGGTCCTGCTCCGCACCTTCCCCACAAAATGGCGCCACACGCCATGTCCGGGGCCTCCTCCCTTCCACTGACGCCCCTGCCGCTCCTCACCTCTTCTCTGGCGTCTTCTTACCGCCTTGCTGGAGTGCTGTACTCCGTAGTTGAGCCGGCGGGGGAGGGTGCCTCTGATGTAGGCCTCTCGACCCTGAGTTAGATTGGCCCGTTCACTGCCTCGAGGCTGGGGGAGGAGGATGTGCGTCCCCCAATGTGCGGCTCGGGGCCCTCCCGATCTCCTCCGAGGGGGCACAATGGCCACTCTTCTCTGCCCACCGTCCCCGGCGATGTGCTCAGCGTGCCCTCGGTACTCGCGGGGAGTCGTCTCCACCGCCTTCGGGGGTTGCACGCCTCTGGCGTCCGCTGCGCGATCTGGATTGGCGGGCTGCTCCGCTCGCTAATGGTGCTGGACCGCTCTCACTCGGGCACCACCTCGTTCTTCCCGTCTCGGCTGCTCTCCTGGTTCCGGTAATGTCCCTTGGGGGGGGGGACACTGCGCCTAAAACCGGCCTCAGGAGGTGACAGGTTGGGGAGCTCACGGGACTTGCGACCGTCTAAGCCGCCATCTTGGCCACGCCCCCGACACAAATGTTTTAACTAAGTAGGGAAGGGGCAGAGGGATAAAGGATAAGGTGGGAGAGAAGCTGTTGCACAGGGCCCCATGATGGTCTTCACTGGTCATGGCAGACTTTACTTAAGCAGGCGTCACTGGATGTTCATTTTCCAGCCTGTGCAGATTGTATCTTAGACGGGCAGGCGCGCGAGGCTGAGGTATGTTTTAGGTAACTTTATGTGAATGGTCGTAAAATGAACGCTGATGTGGCTCATTTTGATGAGTTGGCGGTAGATTGTTTTGGTGCTACGTTGTGCACATGAAGGTGCCTGGGTTTTGTTCGGTATATTCTGTTTAGTAAAAGCAAAGTATCACTCTGATTGGAAAGGGGTTGTGAAGACTAATCTTTGTTCGTCAATCTGTCATCATATATATGTGACGAATCCATGTCCAGTAATGTGCAATTGTACTGATATGACTATGGGTCAAGCCTGCATGGGTCCAGAAAGGCTGGACTGATGCACGGTCTTCAGACTATCCACAAAAGATATAATTGCAGGTCTTGAACAGGCGCCCCCCTCGACTAGGGGAGGGGCGCCCTTAGTTGCGCCACGGGACTGAGCCTCCTCCGGGAGCCAGAGAAGGAGGTGGGGCTGGCAGATAATGGAGGGCTGGCTGCAAGGGAAACGAAACTTATAGGAAACGAAACTTACCAGAGGTATTTAAGGCCGTGATTCAGTGGTTTTGTTCTCTTTGTCCCCTCTGACCCCAGCCTGGCTGCAGGCACGTCGTCGACCACCCACCCACCCGGCAGTAGGCCAAGGCTTCACGAAGGCGGAGCGCTGACCATTTACAACAAAGGGGGATGCACAACAAAGGAGGTGCAGCCATTCGAGGGACCCCTGGAAGGGGTATATTCAACGAGTGCAGTGGATAGGCGGGGAGGAGGGACTGACCTGATGGTAGTCCTGGACTCTACTGCCCTAACCCACCACGTATGGACTGAGTACAATCTTGAGGAGGATGCCTGTTTTTCAGGTACCTCGGAGAGCCGGTGCGGTATGCGGTGCCCTGGATGTCAAATAATGCAACTGTTGTCTGTAGCGCGTTGGGGCCTGGCGGCGCAACGTGCGCAACACAGAGGGAATTTGACGACCTAGACGGTCAATTTCAAATGTATGGTCAAGTTCCTGTGTATGGCCGAGTTAAAAGATAAAGGGTAAGCTCGAAATGTACGGCCAAGTTGTTCCAGTGTACGGCCGAGTTAAATGTAATGTCGTACCTAATTCACTTACTGCTGTTGACATGTTTATGCAGATAAAGTGTGATGCTGTGAGTTGTTTTTATATATCCAGGAAGGTTACTTTTCCTTGGTAATGGTCTATGATGATTCACTTGCATTGATGTGAATAAAAAGTCTACGCCATGGACAACATATCATGATTCCGAGAGTTTTTGGGCGTAGCGGGCAGTAAGGTGAAGGAATTTGGGGAGGAGGGAATGTCACGATGTGCGCACACTATAATTTTCACAGTCACTTGGTTTCCTGAACTTTTGACACAGATCCGGCCCTCCTGGCCTTATGCGAGACATCCCTCTAGTTTACTATTTTATCAGAGATGTGAAATAGCACTATTCTGTGTTCAGTGATCGGTAATTGTTTATGTTGCCACTGTAGCTCTCAGCTTGTCGTTCGATGTTCAGCACTCTGACGTCTGTTATGGGCCTAGCTGGCAGTAAATAAAACCTCAAATAAAATCACCTTAATTTAATGTGTCCTCCCACAGCTTTGGTAGAATTCAAGACTCTTGAAAAAGTACATTGAACAAGGAAAGATCAAATCTTCACTCCGGGAATCTGTCCAGCTGTCTGCCTTTCTTCAGGAGCATAGCAATTACCTGAGGACAGCCCTGGAGAACCAATTAAGGAAGAAGGCTCCTAGAAACCAATGCTTGAAAAAGTGCCATCAGCGAACGCCCAAAGTATATTCATCTCCTGGACAGCTTTACTCCTGCCTTCCAGCGGGGACACCCTCTCCAGCAAGACTCCAGTCAGAAGATGAGTTTGATGCCCCAAAGAGATGAGAGACGCTCTTTAACAGCTGCCTCAGAGGCTCCTCTCGGAGCGCTCACGGTGACGGCGGCAGCCATCTTGTCTCATTAAAAGGAAGAACTAGCAAACCCTTTTCATGCCCGCATTCTTTGATCCACTTTGACCCACGGATGTGCTACTTCCTGCTGCGGAATCTGGGAGTGTCCCATTCTCCTTCAATGAACATGGTTGTAGACTGATCGTGCGTCAGCAACCGCGGATCCCTACTTGAATCCCGAACATCAAGCACTAAAGCTTTTCCACTTTTCATTCTTTTATTTAGAGAGGGTGGCTCCCCATCCCCTTTATCGCTAATAAATATTCTGTATTTATCATGTAACCTGCACTTCCGGTCTAACAAGTTGGACTCTGCTGAGGTGCGACTATTGTGCGGGACCAGTTTCCCAATAAAATGCCTAGTGCCTACTTCAAGTAGGGTGAAGAACTGGCAAGGCTGCAGATTCAGGGTGGTGTGTGTGAAAATTCAGGACAAAAATTCTGGACAGGAGGTCCAAATTCAGGACAAAAGGTACGTTTTACAGACACATCAGAGGAGGTCGCACAATAGTAAATAAGTAAGTAAATAGACAACCACTTAAGTACAAATCAAAATAAGTTTATATTAGGTTGAGACAATCGTGTACTTCACAGTTTTTCAGTATGCCCGTAGCTTGCTACCTTAGACGATTCAAAACTCGCATCTCGCTCGAGCAGGTACATTAGTCACTAGACAATGGTGAACCACACCTGAATATAAGTGAAGGCACTTTAATTGTTGATTGAAAACTACTGGATATATAAGGAATTTTGCTTTGCCAGCCTCCAGTAACAAAACCATCCACCCTTTCCAGCCTCCCAGGGAAACACCCAATGCCCGGTCCGGCCAGTCCAGCCTTGCTACCACCCTTCAATGGTGCCCCTCATCTTCTCATAGACCATCTCTCATGTATATTTAATTTCTTTTATAGTGTTACTCATCCCAAGTATGTAGGGCAGGGTGTCAGAATGCGTTACATCACACCCGCATTATATAGAGACAATGACTCATATAAACTTGAAAGTCAATGTATAGGAAATGTTACTTGGAAAATGGATGCTACAAGGTGTAATCATTCTTTTAACTATCATTCAGTCTTTCACCATTCATTCTGTCCCTCCATCTGTGTGACCAGCGATATCCAAACATATTCAACCATTTGCAAACCTATCCACCATGAATCTTTCCATCCATTATTTCACTTATCCATCCCTCCATCCACTCTTTCACTCATCCATCCATTATTCATCTATCTACCCTTTCACCCCATTCATCCGTACACCCATCTATTCTCTCATCCATCCAGCCATTTACCCTTTCGCCCATCCAGCCATCCTTTCACTTACTCACCCATTCACCCAGTCACTTATCCTTCCACCCATTCACCCTTTCAGTCATTCATCCTCTCTTTCTCTCACCATCCCCCATCACTTATCCATCCATCCATCCTTCCACCCATCTACTCATCCATTCACTCATCTATCCATTCACTCTATCACTTATCCATCTTTTCCCTCTTTCATCTATCCTTTCTCTCATCCATCCACCATTCACATTCATTCATCCTCACTCACGCTGCCTTTGGTGCACCACACCGGAGCTTCCCCCCGTTCCTGGAGCCCTCCCCCCTGAGACCCCTGCTCCCACCTACCCCCTCCCGGAACCCCAACAACAACAACCAAAGCCCCATCCCCTTCCCCTACCCCAACTTCGACAAACAAGCATTGTCCCAGTCCTGTCAATCAAGCCCAGGACAGTGGTATTGGTACCTGGTGGAGCAATCTCCTGTGGCGACCTCCGTGGCCACCCGCCCGAACCCCGTTGGCCTAGGATGCATTCGTGCTAAGATGTCCCCCCCCACGTTAATAACTCATTCGGAGGATGACGTTTCTCTGGCAACCTCCCGGATGGCGGTGGCCCTTTCCTGTGTGATGGTGTGGGCCTCTGGTTTCATGTGCACCACGGGGGAGCGCCGTCTGCCGACCCTCTGCGAGCCTCCCCGGGATGGGCCCTGGGATAGCTTCGTTGGCGTTGACTCCTCTGTCAGTTCTATGTTCAGCAGTGCACAGGTGTCCTGGAGCGATCTCAGCTGCTGCAGGGCCCCGTTCCATTCAAATATCCGGCGGAATGGGTGGCCCCAGGAGTAGGGGATCTCCTTCTTGCGCAGGTAGTCCGTGGCCACCTTAAATGCTTTCCATTTTCGTAGGGTAATAGTGGAAAGGTCTTGGTATAGGGCTACGGGATGGCCTCGGAATTGAAGGGGCTGCTTCCGCCGAGCTTCTCTGAGAATCCGTTCTTTGAGCGGAAAGTCGGGCAGGAAGGCCAGAATGTCTGGGAGGGGGGCAGATGAGCGTCTCGGGAGCCCCACTCTGTGAGCCCTGTCAATTCTTATCTCAAAGTCTGCTGATTCCCCCAGGACGTCTCGAAACAAGGACTGTAGGTAGTCTGTGATGTCCGCCCCCTCCTCCTTGAGAGGGACCCCCGGACCCGGACATTGTTCCTACGGGACCGGTTTTCCAAGTCCTCTGCATGTGCCTGCAGGTCAGTTGTTGGTCCTTCAAACGTATGACCTCTTGTTGTAACTGTTCGATCTCGTCGCTCCTGGCCTGATCTGCTTCTTCGATAACGACCACACGCTCTCCTAGGCAGTCCACTTCCCACCTGATCTCCCTGACCTCCCCGGCCACTTCTTGTTTCAGCGTCTGGAAATCTTCTCGGAGGGAGTTAAACAAGGACTCCAAGATGGACTTGGTAATGGGCACTTCGTCTCCTGTGGGGTCAGTGTGTGTTTTCGTGACCCCGGGAGAGGGCGGCCCTTTGTCGTTTTTTGGCGGGCCTTAGTGAGCATCTTGGGGAGGGTAGGCCCCCCTTCTTCCTCAGGCCGGCCATTTTGTGCTCTCCGACGTCTTGGGTTCAACCTGTGTTTCAGCCCCAATCTGTCCGAGTCGCTCTTATGAGCTGGCGTTGTCTTTAATCTCGGTCCCTTTTCCATGGTCCGGGGGGCCGTGTCGCTACTCTGGCCCGGGGACTCCCGCAGCACCTTCCCCCGCCTGCTCCCATATCTGTGACCCATCAGCTCGTCAGTCTTCTGCCGCGCGGTGAGGTCTGTGGGCGCCGTGGGCAGTTCTGCTCGAACCCCCTAGTCGGGCCCCGGCAGGGGGGTTACGCAAGGCGGGCCCCTTTGAGTCTCGCTGACCACCTGTCCTGCTGTGCCTCCGCGACCACTACTTTTGCTGCTCCTGTCGTCCCTGCGTTGGTGTGTCTGTGGCCCTTTAGGCCCTTGCGCTGCCTGGGCTTGGTGGATGCCGGTGAAATGCCCGAGGGGCCCCCAGAGATGTCGCCTGGCTGCTGGAGTCTGTCTTGGGCTCAGGGCCCTCTCGGACTCCCCCTTGGTCCTGCTCCGCACCTTCCCCACAAAATGGCGCCACTCGCCGTGTCCGGGGCCTCCTCCCTTCCACTGACACCCCTGCCGCTCCTCACCTCTTCTCTGGCATCTTCTTACCGCCTTGCTGGGGTGCTGTACTCCGTAGTTGAGCCGGCGGGGGAGGGTGCCTCTGGTGTAGGCCTCTCGACCCCGAGTTAGATTGGCCCGTTCACTGCCTCGAGGCTGGGGGAGGAGGATGTGCGTCCTCCAATGTGCGGCTCAGGGCCCTCCCGATCTCCTCCGAGGGGGCACAAGGGCCACTCTCTGCCCACCGTCCCCGGCGACATGTTCAGCTTGCCCCGAGCACTCACGGTGAGTCGTCTCCGCCGCCTCCGGAGTCGTCTCCGCCACCTCCGGAGTTGCGCGCCTCTGGCGTCCGCGGCGCGATCTGGATTGGCAGGCTGCTCCGCTCGCTAATGGCGCACCGGCTCGTCCTCGCCGTCTCGGCTGCTCTCCCGGTTCCGGTAATGTCCCTTGAGGGAGGGGGGACACTGCGCCTAAAACCGGCCTCAGGAGGTGACAAGTCGGGGAGCTCACGGGACTTGCGACCGTCTAAGCCGCCATCTTGGCCACGCCCCCGACACTAATGTTTTAACTAAGTAGGGAAGGGGCAGAGGGATAAAGGATAAGGTGGGAGAGAAGCTGTTGCACAGGGCCCCATGATGGTCTTCACTGGTCATGGCAGACTTTACTTAAGCAGGCGTCACTGGATGTTCATTTTCCAGCCTGTGCAGATTGTATCTTAGACGGGCAGGCGCGCGAGGCTGAGGTATGTTTTAGGTAACTTTATGTGAATGGTCGTAAAATGAACGCTGATGTGGCTCATTTTGTTGAGTTGGATGTAGATTGCTTTGGTGCTACGTTGTGCACATGAGGGTGCCTGGATGCTGTTCGGTATATTCTGTTTGGGAAAAGCAAAGTATCCCTCTGATTGGGAAGGGGTTTTGAAGACTAATCTTTGTTCGTCAATCTGTCATCATATATATGTGACGAATCCATGTCCAGTAATGTGCAATTGTACCGATATCACTCTGGGTCAAGCCTGCATGGGTCCAGAAAGGCTGAACTGATGCACGGTCTTCAGACTATCCACAAAAGATATAATTGCAGGTCTTAATTTTCACAGTCACTTGGTTTCCTGAACTTTTGACACAGATCCGGCCCTTCTGGCCTTATGCGAGACATCCCTCTAGTTTACTATTTTATCGGAGATGTGAAATAGCTCTATTCTGTGTTCAGTGATAGGTAATTGTTTATGTCGCCACTGTAGCGCTCAGCTTGTCGTTCGGTGTTCAGCACTCTGACGTCTGTTATGGGCCCAGCTGGCAGTAAATAAAACCTCAAATAAAATCACTTTAATTTAATGTGTCCTCCCACAGCTTTGGTAGAATTCAAGACTCTAGAAAAAGTACATTGAACAAGGAAAGATAAAAACTTCACTCCGGGAATCTGTCCAGCTGTCAGCCTTTCTTCGGGAGCATATAATTACCTGAGGACAGCCTTGGAGAACCAATTAAGGAAGAAGGCTCCTAGAAACCAATGCTTGAAAAAGTGCCATCAGCGAACGCCCAAAGTATATTCATCTCCTGGACAGCTTTACTCCTGCCTTCCAGCGGGGACACCCTCTCCAGCAAGACTCCAGTCAGAAGATGAGTTTGATGCCCCAAAGAGATGAGAGACGCTCTTTAACAGCTGCCTCAGAGACTCCTCTCTGAGCGCTCACGGTGACGGCGGCAGCCATCTTGTCTCATTAAAAGGAAGAACTAGCAAACCCTTTTCATGCCCGCATTCTTTGATCCACTTTGACCCGAGGATGTGCTACTTCCAGCTGCGGAATCGGGGAGTGTCCCATTCTCCTTCAATGAACATGGTTCCAGACTGATCGTGCGTCAGCAACCGCGGATCCTGACTTGAATCCCGAACATCAAGCACTAAAGCTTTTCCACTTTTAATTCTTTTATTTAGAGAGGGTGGCTCCCCATCCCCTTTATCGCTAATAAATATTCTGTATTTATCATGTAACCTGCACTTCCGGTCTAACAAGTTGGACTCTGCTGAGGTGCGACTATTGTGCGGGACCAGTTTCCCAATAAAATGCCTAGTGCCTATTTCAAGTAGGGTGAAGAACTGGCAAGGCTGCAGATTAAGGATGGTGTGTGTGAAAATTCAGGACAAAAGTTCGAAATTCAGGACAAAAATTCAGGACAGGAGGTCAAAATTCAGGACAAAACTTCAGGACAAAAGGTACGTTTTACAGACACGTCAGAGGAGGTCGCACAAAAGTAAATAAGTAAGTAAATAGACAACCACTTAAGTACAAGTCAAAATAAGTTTATATTAGGTTGAGACAATCGTGTACTTCACAGTTTTTCAGTATGCCCGCAGCTTGCTACCTTAGACGATTCAAAACTCGCATCTCGCTCGAGCAGGTACATTAGTCACTAGACAATGGTGAACCACACCTGAATACAAGTGAAGGCACTTTAATTGTTGATTGAAAACTACTGGATATACAAGGAACTTTGCAGTGCCAGCCTCCAGTAACAAAACCATCCACCCTTTCCAGCCTCCCAGGGAAACACCCAATGCCCGGTCCGGCCAGTCCAGCCTTGCTACCACCCTTCAATGGTGCCCCTCATCTTCCCATAGACCATCTCTCATGTATATTTAATTTCTTTTATAGTGTTACTCATCCCAAGTATGTAGGGCAGGGTGTCAGAATGCGTTACATCACACCCACATTATATAGTGACAATGACTCATATAAACTTGAAAGTCAATGTATAGGAAATGTTACTTAGATAATGGGTGCTACAAGGTGTAATCATTCTTTTAACTATCATTCAGTCTTTCACCATTCATTCTGTCCATCCATCAGTGTGACCATCTATATCCAAACATTCAACCATTTGCAAACCTATCCACCATGAATCTTTCCATCCATTATTTCACTTATCCATCCCTCCATCCACTCTTTCACTCATCCATCCACTATTCATCTATCTACCCTTTCACCCCATTCATCCGTACACCCATCTATTCTCTCATCCATCCAGCCATTTACCCTTTCGCCCATCCAGCCATCCTTTCACTTACTCACCCATCCACCCAGTCACTTATCCTTCCACCCATTCACCCTTTCAGTCATTCATCCTCTCTTTCTCTCACCATCCCCCTATCACTTATCCATCCTTCCACCCATCTACTCATCCATTCAGTCATCCATCCATTGACCCTATCACTTATCCATCTTTTCCCTCATCCATCTATCCTTTCTCTCATCCATCCACCATTCACTTCTTCACTCATCTATCCATTATTTTGTCCAACTACCCCCTTATACTCACTCAATCATTACATCCACCATTTCACTCATCCAGCCATCCATTCACCCTTTCACTTATCAATTTATGAATCCATCCATCCTTTCACTCATCTATCCATTCACTTGCCCATCTACCCTTTCACTCATCCATCCATCCTTCCACTCACCCATCCAACCTTTTACCCATCCAGCTATACTTCAACCCATACATCCATCTATTTACCCTTTCTCTCATCCATCCTTCCACTTACTCACTCATCCATCCATCCTTTCTTTCACTATCCATTGATCCTTTCATTCATCCATTCATTCATCCTTTCACTAATCCATCCGGCCAGTCACACATTCCTTCACTTATTTACTCACCCACCTTTTGACATTAAGAGCTGTGCCTTTGTCTGCAGAGTTGCAGACAGAAGACGCACATCAAGAACTTCACCTTGCTGTAGTTCCTAAAGCAACGGGAGTTCACTATGCCCCTGCACATAGGCAATCTGAAAACTTGCATGATGCACAGTGAAAGGATCTAAGGTGACTTGGTGTTGTTTACAGGGCTTTAAGTGGGGAAAATAAATTGCTGGGTGTCTTCAAAGGGGGTGTTTGATGTAATTAAGGGCGTGGCCTAACACATCTAGGTGTTCCGCCCGACTGGTATTATGTTGTTTATGTCATTGCTTCCAGATATAGAATACAGCAAGTATCATTACACCAACAACAAGCCAGGACTATTGGCTTGGTCAGTGATTGTTAGCTGCTTAAAATAAAAAAGCAGCAACCATGGATTTGTTGAATATAATATTGAAAATGCGTCAGTTCTAAAATGATGAGACAGTCAAAGAACAAAAAAACGTTCTGTTTTACTTGTTTCCCAGGCTTCTATATATAAACTGTTTTCTCACGTTGCAGCATGGGCGTTTTACCTTTTATCTAACAGAATACCCTGCTGTACACTAAGGCAGAAGGAGGCTGCCACATGCTTTAACAGCCCAGACTGCCCCATTGTCATTCTGTATATGGCAATTAGCCACTAACAGAATGACAATGCGCGGTGTGGGGCTTTTCTTGCGCTGGAGGAGGAGTGCGAGGTGGCTCCCTCAGGGGGCTGAAGCTTCTCGCAGGGGAGCAGTGCTGCTCCATGGAAAGGCCATAATTACGGACAAAAGGCGTCCGTAAAAGGACTCATCACAGACACCGGACATAAGGTCCAAATTACGGACGGTCCGTGAAATTTACGGACTGTTGGTCACCCTAACTTCAAGTGCCAGCCTGGTGTATTCACCCCACCAGGGCCGGACTGGGAACTAAAACCCGCCCTGGCAAAGTGTTTGGCCCACCCCCCCACTCCCCGCGGGGGTGGTTGGGGTTGCCGCCGAGTTCTCTGCCAGGGCTGGTTTCTGCCAATTTTTCAGCCATTATGCAAAAACGGCCCTGAAACAAAAACGCCCCTCAGTGGCCCAAAACCGGCCCCCACCCGTGCGGCGCACTGGGGGATTGCCCGGTGCCCGCTACGGCCAGTCCGGGCCTGCACCCCACCCTCGTCGACCTCAAGCACAGGTTGGCAGGACAAACGCAGTTACGTAATGAAACTTGAGGGGGGCCCCACTGCAAAGTGGAGGGAGGCCCCCACGCTCCGGACCCAGTCAGGAGCTTTTAGACCTGCCAATGCACAGTGCCCCTTGAAACTCGCCTACCCCCCACGCCCCACTATGCGGGGTCTGCAAAATGTACGCCACATGTACATTTTGTCATGCTGCATGTTACTGCTTTCTGCATTGCTCCGTTTCCAGAAACATTAATACCAGTTTATGTATAAATGGTTTTGGCGGCTGAAGCCGTGATTGATTTGCTTTTATTAAATCTCTCATATTTTGAACAATACCATGCCTGACATTGTTAAAACTCTTAGCCCACCAACTATTAGCACCAGGAAGATAAGTTAGATAAGGGTATTAGGAGACTTTTGCAAAATGTGACTGGAGTTGCGTCCATTCTTTTTACATCCTCCACCCTATCATGAGAGGGAGGGAAGGCTGAAGGACTTTGCAGGGAGCCTTTACCATCCCCGCCACTGGGTCCACCATTGGGCAGTGGAGACAACGCTGAAAACTTGTGTCAACTCCAACACCCAGTTCAGGCTAAGAGGTTCCTCACAGTTTCCAATGGCATGACCCCAATGAATTAGTGATTTGGAGAGCATGGTGGTCCCCCACTGAAAGCACAAAGTGTCCATGATGTACTGGGAGAAAACATAACAGCCATTTGTGTGATGGGTTCGGAAACCCGCACGTTGAAAGTACATCATACCTTTACTTGTTGGTGGCTATTCCACATTGCGAGATGAACACAATAAAACTATTGTCACAGAGGTCACAAACGGTGCAACCCCTACCACGCAGGGGTGCAGCGGAGGCCCCACAGTGCATTGAGTCCCCCAGAACCTTCTAGCTGGTCCCATTCAGCTCATATCTGTGTAATAAGACTCAGAGGCCCCTCATCAGATTCTGCAGGGGGGCTCCATCATTTAGCGTTACGCCACTGCACCACCACGGTGGAAGCCCCTTGAGGAGACCGTCAGAATCTCTGTGAAGGACATTCATAAATAGATCAGACCTTTCTCCGTCTGAATGGCAGCGGTAGACGGCACACCAGCAGCTGGAAAAGTATTACTAACAGCCTTTAACCCCTTCGCTGCTGATGACGAGCTCAGCTCGTCCTCAGCCACGGTAGTCGTGTGCGGATGACGAGCTGAGCTCGTCACGTAACGCAGCTTTTCGTAAATTGCCGCACACAGCGGGAAAAGCCGCCGCAGCGATGCGGTTAAGTAATCCCCCAGTTCCCCTATATTTAAAAACAGGCCCTTCATCACATAACAGATGTCTCTATGTTTCTCCTTCTTTCTTTCCCTGCTCTTTCCTTTTGCAACCAAATATGACTGTTTCCCTTTTATGTGACAACGTTGCTTTAATATTAACTTGAGGTGCCTTTGATGTTTAATGATGCCGCGGGAGCCATTTCACTGACTGTTCTTTTGACATCAGCACACTTTGTTTTGCACAGTGCTGCGAGGCTCCACTTGGAGCACAAGCACGATTAGCATTTGAAAAATAACAAAAGATGAATGAGTCATCTTTTCTACTTTCCCTGACTCTACACTCGGGCCTTCTGTTGGTCCTCGTGTTTCCAATGTACCCTGAAGTGGCAGTAAGAGAAACAAAGGGATGGTACATAGCTTGGGTGATTGGTGAAATTGTTCCTGTAAGGTATAGCTCATGAGAGAGAGGATCTAGGTGCTAACTTAACGCTAAACATATAAACTGTTTGCATGGTTTACATGTTACCCTAAAGCCTGAAGCAGAGACTTGATAGCAGCTCACTGTATTATAGGCACGTGGATTTATGGCGCATATGAGTTACAGGATGGTACTAGGGATGTGCAAAATTTGTGTAATTTGATTTTGAGTAATGATGTGAAATTTTATGAAATGCACTCACATTTATGCAAAAATGCACAAAATTCAAAATCTCCATTTAGAACTATATTTTAGTGCAAAATGAGTCCTGACGTCCATTTTGGGCTGGACAAGCACTTTGCCAGGGCCGGTTTTGGTTCCCAGTCCGGCCCTGACTGCCCAACATAAGTAAGCCCTATCTGCTGAGAAAGGATCACAGCAGAGTCCCGATGGGTCTCTGTAAGACATTAATTTGAATTAAAAAAAAGGAATTCCAGGGCCCTTATCAGGAATGCACTGCACCGAGCACCACCCATCGGTGCTGCCAATGACATACCTATAAGTGTGACAATTCAGACTATTCCAAGCCACCCAAAGCTAGAAGGGTGATGTGGAATAGTCTGAATTATACTTTTTAATGAATGATGAATGTTAAATACTGTAGTTATGATCATCAATAAATTAGACAGACAGCGCCACCATGTGATAGACTGTCATTAGTGCCGGTGCCGAGCAGCGGAAACCACTGGTTGAAATTAAGCACCGGACTGCATTTAACAAGAAAACCTATATAGTATGCATCAGTCACAAGTAAATAATGCCTCAATATAACAGTAAACATTATCTGGCACTATAGGATAATTAAATACACTGGTTAAATTACTTACACAAAACAACAATTGTGTATTCCCACATAATTATATGGGGTTTTGTGTCTCCTCGGTTAGGATCAGGCTATTTCTTAGCAGCAAAAGGAGTGGGTGGAAAGTACTGAGTAGAGGGCACAGTGATTGGATATGGTAAGCTTGGTTGGCTGGACTGCGAGAACCCTTTTAGGCAACATATTTTCCAACAGCAGGAAGTCATCTTAGGAACTTAGTTGAAGAGTGATGCTGTTGGCTTAGGGTGAGGACAATCTTCAGCTCCAGATGTCTGTGGAAAACCCTAAAATACAAATAAACACAGAATGTTCCTACCTACAGATTGTAAGATCCCCGCCTGTTGGGCAATGGCCCATAGTCCTGCACACTCCGGTAAAAAAGATGCAGCGAGTATAACCTTAGCCTTTTTAGGAAACTTGGCCTGAGCAACCTTTACAAGAACTAAAGAACTTGAAATTAAGACTCAAAATTTAGGTCGAGATTAGAAGTTAATAAGAAAAAATGAAACAGGAACGAAGAAAAGCAAAGCCTAATGAGTTTAAAAGTTCTGGAAGGAAAAAAATGATTTCATAATGCAAAAAAAAAAAAAAGAATTCGACAAATAGTGAGGAAACAGGAGCAACGCTCCTATGAGGCATCAATTGCCCTTAACCCCTTAGTCTTAAAACAGTTTAAACACATAACAATCAATGTTTATGCTTCAGAGCTTTAGTAGCACTGCTCAGCCCCAACAGATAGGTCAAGTCAGGGGCGGCTTTAGGGTCATGGCGGCCCTGGGCAGGGAGCGTAGGTAGAGGGCCCCCGAGGAGGGTTTTCGGGCGAGGCGGAGCACGGCGGCCAGTAAAGAGGGGGGGGTCAGGGTGTTTGGAAGTGAAACAGAGCCAGAGGCCGCCAAATCCCTGCCAGGGGCCGCCACGCAAATATGTATCCATCCTCAGAGGATTATTATATTAAGGATATATATTGGCGTGGTGGCCCCTGGGGTTTGGCGGACCTGTGCAGGTGCACAGCTTGCACATGCCTAAGACCGCCCCTGGTCAAGTAGTATCAGAGCAGAAGGGAGACCGAGATCGCAATAGGAGTTCCTCTTTTATATTTAACAGAGTGAATTTGGTGGTTCTTTTCTGCCCGAATCCTGATTGGAAGTAACTGATGGGTGTATTAGACGGAGTGTAGAGTGACAGTGAACGCTAAACTACTGCTTCGGGTACTTTAGCCAAGAGCTACACAAGGGAGGTCAGAGATGGGTGTGTATTTGTCCAAGACATCTGTATCCATTCAGGGTTTCTTTAATATAGGTGTTATTGTGGAATATTTAAAGGACTAAAGAATATCCCTATTGGCTAATGAGCAGTTTATGAGATAGGTGGAGATTGGGGTTTGTGATGGAAGGCCACGATGAATGACTTTTGCACTGGCTGTGTCCTAATGGGTGAAGAATTCTAAAAGGAGGACAGGATTTTGCTGAATTTAGATTTTGTGGCAGGTACAAACTCATTTATGGTACAGCTGCTTGTGGGGTGTGCGACAGGGTGGTAATGCTCAAGGAGGTGTTTAATGAGTTGGTGATCTTACTTCTCAGAGACTACATTTTATTGGTGAAGAATGTCATCAAACTGCTCCCTGTAGTCACAGGATGGTATTAGGGATATGCAAAATGCATGTCAATTGTTTTTGAAATCATGTGAAATGTTATACAATGTACACAAAATTATGCAAAATGCACAAAAATGTCAGTATCCATGACATAGCCTTGTATTTAAATGATTGAATTGTAAGTGGGCGGACAAACTTACAGACCAGTCAGGAGCCCGTTTTATAACGATTATGAGTGGTGAAAGGCAGCGCCAGAGAGCTGAGGTCACCAGTGCAATATGAACCCTTTTTCAACAGAAGGTGCAGTCTACAATGAGGCATTAAAAAAAGCTGGTGACCGGACGGTAGAGGGTAAAGCCAGGAGACTATGTGGGCTCAGATGCTTGATCTTTCAGGCAGAGAGGCCTGCTGATGGGGTGGGCGGTGGAGGCGGCTAGCAGCACAGACGATCCTGCATCATCATAGACCTTTCACCAGCTTGGTAGTACAGTGAGCAGCTGTCGGTGGCCTTCAATCATGCAGGAACCCACGTGGAACAATTGAGATGGCAGGAGCAACACAGCAGTAGTACCAAGGTAAGCAGGAGCGGGCCAGGGGTGCAGCGCAAGCCACAGGTGTTTCAAATTTCTGAAGTAGATGACTTTCTTAAGCATTCTGAGAAGGTGAAACATTCAGTTTCAATAAAACACCACCTATCAAAAATCTGCTCTAGAGGCTAGCAGGGCACCAAGAAGATACGAAAGGAAACCTAAGCCCGAGGGTGTGCAGGAGCCCAGGAGCTAATCCAATGTCAGTGACTTTGCCAGGCACCATTGATGTGAGATCTGAGGCATCCGACGGTCCTGCTCTTTCAGCTACTTTTAGGACAGGCCTATAGCGGTGCAGCGCACTTTGAGAGAAACAGCAGGAGGATGGTCAGATGTGGAAACTGTGTCCTCATGGGACCTATTCATCATATGCAACAGCAAATCCCACACCGGTTACTAGTCTCTATGGTTAACACAAGAGAAAAGAATACCATAAGTAGAAAGAGAATTTCAACGGTAAGGCCTAAGAGAACAAACACATCCCACACATATAGGTAACTCCATAGTTCCTTGCATTCAGGAAGTAGGGTGATTAAGACTTCTCTGGCAGGAAAGTTAAGCTTTTAGTGTCCCATGCCCAGGTAAATCGCCGAAGTGACAAATGCTTATAAAATCTCTGCATGCACATTAACAAAAGCTAATTGGCCTTACTCCAACACTAGGAGAAGTAATTATCTGCTGAAATACAGTCTGGCAGAAAATACATATGCCATAGGCAATTGGTCACATCTTACAAACGAAAACAATCTTCAGTCTTAGATCCATTTGTAGAAAAGCACATCTTAATTAAATCTTCCTTAATTACTGATTGCTACCACCATACGAAATTATGCATACACGGTTTTAATTATTTTGTGAATATTTACTGCAGCCAGTACTTGCTTGGGGGTGACCCAATAAATCAGAAACTTTTCAGGAGGGCGAATCTTAAAATTATACTAGTCATTTGCATCCGTGTATTGGGATTCCCACTCAGTGCAACAGAAGTTAGCATTCAGAGAGTGGGTGTTAAATATTTCACACCTCCCCATCCTTGCCAATCTAGTGCCGTGACTGCCTCACAGAGAGAGCGTGCAAAGGCAGGGCTGCATTGGGAGTCAAGGGCAAGGCCATTTGAAACAGAACATGTAGTGGTTGAGCCTGGATAGTGGACCATAAGCCCAATCATATTTGTAAACCTATGGGCTTAGAAAGCATGTTAACCCACGTGGATCAAATTTCTCATATAGGCATATTGTGTTCAGTGCCACCCGTTCTTGGTAGTTAGATGCAGACAAACTTGGGAGCACCATTCGACCGCTGGAGGCTAATTTTGGCTTTCTGCCAAGTGGCATCTTCCTCTGAACCTCCTTCTTGTAGGATCCCTCGTTCTGCAACATGCACGTGGCAGATGAGACCCACTTGGAGAGCAGCTCAGCCACATCCTACCCTGCAACAGCACTGTGAACTTTTACTGTGTACATCTGCACCTCTAAAACGCCAACAGAAATGTAATCTTGGAGACAATACATTACCAGTCTGCAACTCAGCAAATCCCCCATGAATGGACGCAACAGAATCACATCACACAAACTCCGACCACAATCCCAGTCTAGTCATACTATCTGCAGGACTCGGACAGGATTTGCATAAGGCCAGGGTCATTTTTGAAGACCACTTGTTTTTGGAGCACATTTGGCAGTTAATGCTCTCAGCGTGTTCATCCTACAATAAAATAGTCCATACACAACACGTACAAAGATGGAAGGCAACTGTTATCTAGACAAATATGTGCCAGCTTCCACACTTCTTAAATAAACTATCTTAAACTTAAAAGGAGATACAACTACGAAAGAAATCCATTTTTTCTGGGTATACATCTACACCAGGCCCGGACTGACAATGCCGGGCACCGGGCAATCCCCCGGTCGGCTGCCAGGGGTGGGGGCCGGTTTTTGGGACGGGGGCCGGTTTTGTCGCTGGGTGTGGGTGGGGCCGATTTTTTGGACACTCGGTACAGTAGTAGTCACTTACTACTGTACTCTACTGCCCCTGCTGCGTGCCTGCCTCTCTCCTCGGTCCGTGTGAAAAAAAGCACAATTTAGTTAATCTAATCTGAGAGCAGCAGTGCCATTTTAGGGGATGGGTTGCGTGTGCGCAGATGTCTCCACCTCTGCACTGCCTGCTCTTAGTTTCAGTTTCAGTTCACCCACTTTAGGGCCGGGGGAGGGGGGGGGGGGCGCGGCTGTTGGAGGTGACACATGCGCATTGGGGCTCGCGCAGGACCGTGACGAGAGGCCTTCTCTCACCGCACCATAATTTAATTATTTCTAGCTTCCCCCTAGCCCTGCCTGTCCCAGTGTCCCTGCTGCTGAATGCCTGCCAGTGCCGCCCGCCGCCAGGTGAGTGTGGTTTACATTTTTGCAAACAGAAAATCCCTCCTATGTACTTACCGAAGTCGGGTCCATTCTTCGTATTCGAAGCCCCAGTACGCTGATTGTCTGCTTTCATAACCATTGTAGAAGCTGTATGCTGTTCGCTCCTCGAAAGTTGTACCGACTTTTTACCAGTTTCCATCGAGTTTGGGTCAGGAGTCGATTCTATTTAGTAATTGGAACGTGGCTGCGGGGCTTGTGAAACAAATGATTGCATGGCCCTGTAAATATCTTTGTGATCATGAAAGTACGCATCATGCTTTGAGACCACTTTCATGAACACTGATATATTTTAAAAAGTCACCCAATATCAGGCCCTGCGCTGTCTCAAAGCATGATGCGCTTTCACAATCCCAAAATATATTTAAAAGGCCACACAATCTGCATTGCACCGCGTTTTACTTGCAGAGCACGTCTGTCTTTTTTTTTCTTTAAAAAAAGCTTTCTACTTGTGGTGTGATTTACGAGTTGGCAACCGATCCACTCACTCACTGCTCCTGGAAAGATAAAGATCACAGCAAATGTTTATGAAAAGGCTGTTGTGTTATGTAAGGCGTTCTGATACCCTGCGTTGGGATTAGTTGTGGCACTTTCCATCCCAATGCAGGATGTCAGAGCACTTTACATCACAAGTAAACAAATATTTTAAATACCACTATTTTGCTTTTTCTTTTACAGCACTTTACCATTTCTGTAGTGCTAAACCGCTATAAAAGAAATAAAACAAAATAGTGGTATTTAAATTATAATTTGTGTAAATACTAGGGAGACCAACAAATCTGACATTCTGACATTCTCTGGAAGAGAAGACGGAATAAACAAGGAAAATGCTATCACGGAGGCCTCTTGGAAATACTGGGCTGCACCTAGTCCATCAGTGGGAGTTATCTTTACATCATCAAAGCTTTGAACCGTGATTTACAGAGTACTGTTTTATGTTAATGTCAAGGTCAAAGGAATGTTATGCTAATATCCTATCATCACAGCACGTTTGATTCATTATTGGGTATGATGTGAAGGGTGTGTCTGAATGTTTCTTTCCTTTTTCATTATTTGGATTGGTCTTTTTTGTATGTTTTGTATATCCTTTAGAGTCACATGTTTAATTTAAACCACATAGTTTGAATGAAGTAGCGTCACTTGCAGTGTTAGAAATTGGTAATCAATGACCAGTTTATTTTGTGCACCATTGAGTTGGTTCAACGGTTATCAAATTAAGCTGTCACAATTGGTTTATGCACATGGATCCGTTTAACATGGGGGTACATTTTATTCTGTTGACAGCGTAAAAGCACGTAAATTCCAGTGTTAAATTTCTTTCATTGAGTTTATTTTTAAAACATCTTATGGGTTTTAGGACGGGCAGAGACTTTGAAAGCTTAATTAGTTGAAGTATGTTCTGGTGTTGTTTTCAATATATTCACTTTAAGGAAACCTAACTTTACTTCTATGATCTCCCAAACAACTCTTTCTGAATCCACCCCTCATTTATCCCAAACCTCATTTTACTACTGTGATTTCCCTAATCCCTTTCTAGAAACTCGTCCCACCTCCATCTTTCCTTTTACACCTCACAATCCTCATCTCACGGCTATGATCTCCCAAATAACACTTTCTAGACTCTTCCCTCTTCTACCCCTCCATTATCCTATTCAATCCAACTAACAGACTCACAAGTCCACCACTCAAATGAACATATATTTACAGATTTTCTTATACTAACCCACCACTAATCCTTTTTAGGTACAGGAGTAGTGTGCCATTCGCCGAAAAGTGCTTTGACGCCTCATCAGGGATATATATATATATATATATATATATATCCTTTGTTTCCCCTCCATTTCATCTAGGTGTGAGGCTCCCAGCCAGGATACTCCAATAACAAGAGGCCTTATGGCCCCTTGACTTCAATTTTTGTTATGGGCAACAGTTGTGCGCTGCTTCATGGCTTCTGTCACCCCATTAAAAGGCTATTTAAAACAAAATACATAGCGGTATATGGATGCTTCACATTGTTTTTCATCATGAGTTTCCGAAGAGGATATTCTTTTCAAGATGATGCGAATAGGTATTTTTTTATGCAGCATATGATTTGTACTATGCATACTATGAACTGAGATGCTTTCAAGTGTCTTGAAAAGAAGTTGTGGGTGCATTTTTATGGCAGGACTTGGTTGAGAGCTCTGGAGTTGAGGTAGAATGCAGCGCTAGTTTCGTACAGTGCCTGTCAAAGGGTCCTAGAGGTGTCAAGACTACATGCACCTCCAAACTTTGGCCTCTCCACATACCACAGAGAGTGACTTGTGAAGCCAATAACATCAGCTCTATCCAGGTGAATCAGCACTATTAGGCAGTTTCTGTGATGTACCAGAATTAATGCAGAGAGAGGGCTTTGGGTCGGCTCACTTCAGTCAGTGCTTTTTGTGGGGCGTTCATGGCTTGCCATTTCTTGGAAGGACTGTCCCATCAAGACCATGGCATGCATATCTAAATTGCAAATCTGTCTTAAGACCCCTCATATGGTGCTGTATATGTGAAAATTCACTTTCTTTTCACATTAAGTAAAAGCTTGGAGTAGTATTTGCCCTGATAATTTGTTGCTGCACTCGCCTGCATGGTCAGATAGTTGGCGCACATAGCCTTGGCTGCGGCGCACAGAGACCATTCACTGCCGCACACAGAGGAAAGAAATTAGAGGGAACATTGGTCAGGACCGTTCTACGGTTTCAGCGAGATTCTACCGCTCTTTAGGTAAGTACCAAAGCCCCGCTGGTTGCATTGTCAGCTCCCACTTTCTCTGCGGGGCAGTAAGTGCTTCCCACAGTGCGCTGGTGTTTCCCTGGGCATTTTGTGTGTCCTCTGGGATGCTGAGCCCTGTGGGGCAGTAAGTGCTTCCCACAGTGCACTGGTGCTTCCCCTGAGCATTCTGTGTCTCCTCTGGGATGCTGAGCCCTGTGGGGCAGTAAGTGCTTCCCACAGTGCACTGGTGCTTCCCCCGAGCATTTTGTGTCTCCTCTATACCAGCAAGTTAAAGCCGAAATTGTTCGCTTCAATGTTAAAGGGGAGGAAAGAAGTAATACCTTTCCAGGAGGGGTATCTTTGTCATGATGAAACCAATTGCTATTGGACACTTCTCCAAGTAGCCGGCCGGTATCTCAAAAGTGCACCCGAAAAGAACCCCAAACGTGTCCAACTTTCTTTTGAAAGGTTGAAGAGCTAAAATCCTAAACGTGTCTCCGAGTGCCACTGTTGCCACACACGCTATACAAATAAATGCACTGAGCTAGGCTGCCTGAGGAGTTATTTCTTAATGAGCACGATAGAAAGCAACTGTTTATTCGTGCATGGCCCCTAGTTTCTGGATTTAAATACATCTTAAATGAGGCTGTTTTAAGTAGGTGCCTCTATAATCAAGATCAAATTAGCCTTAAGTTACATAAAATAACCGTTTCCCCATAACTGGGACTCGATGAGCAAATAAAACCTTTTATTACAGGGCTATTTCTTAAGAATCGCGTGTACTCTGTATAGCACTTTGCTCTCTCCTGAATGAGGAAATGTAAATGTATTTACATAATAAAGCCAATGCTTATTTCATCGAATAATATTCCGCATAATTTGAGATTCCATGCAGCATAAATAATTCAAACTCTCCTAGTAATCTTCAAGGCGCTCTAGATAGCAACTCATTTCACTTGCTGTGCACTCAGTAGCTAGTTAAAAAAATGTATTGTTTCTACACTTAGAATAACAACACAGAAGCAAGAGCGACTGGAATAAGACACAATATTTGAATTGTTTCAGACTACTGGTGCTGCACAGCAGTATCTAAAGAGGAGGGGGGAGGGACTGCATCGCGCACTTCTATACGATGCATCTATTTATGCGGTTCTACATGTTGAAGCAGCACAATGATTGATTCAACAAGATAGTCTGTGATCTGCCCCGAAACAGTGGCTTCTGTTTCCGCACTGTTGTTTATCTCATCAGTACTGCTACCTCACTCAGGTCGGCAGTCAAATATGTAATCAAACAAATACGCGAAATCTATAGCAATTTTACACGGACTCACTCCATTTTGCCTGCCACTACAAAATGGTATAAAGAAACCATCATGCTGCAGTAAGGAGAGCCTGAGGCCAGACCACATCCATCACTTAAGAGGCATTGATTGGTACAGGTACCGTACAGTAGCAGAAAACACGCAGCCTCGTAGAAATAACACCGGCCTTCCGCGTTGTAGTTTCTACCTAACTTTTCAAAACGTTCCCATTACAGTTTGCATTGCATTGCCTGCTCAACAATCTCGTTGCTATCTCTGAATAATTGTAATACTGATCTGTTGAGAATGGGACCAGATTTACAGTACCACACTAAATGCCCCCCACTGCGACCCCCCACACATGAGATCACTGAATTGTACTCATAAAGTAGGAGATAATTGTATGTTATGGTTACAAGGCCGGTGTCGTATCTAAAACCCAGTGACGCCATTAAACCCAGGAAATGCTGGGGAGAAGGGAAAGGAAAGGGGTGAATAATGGAAATTTGGGAGGAGAAAGTAGGGGGAGATAACAAGAAAGACGTCCTGTTCACTCATAAGCTTGATAAAGGATCCATTTTACCCTTTAGGAGCAGGTCCATGTACCCCATTGTACAGTAACCCAGGTCTGTGAGGTGCAGCACTCATAGATAATCCTGGCAAGAGAGTTCTCAAAATGCATTTGTGAGAAAATTCACGCAGGGGCTCTACTGCTTCTCAAACTGTTGCAGCTGGTGGTTTACTGTAGCTGAGATCTTCTCCATGATCAGGGTGTGGTACAGCTTGTGAAGCCAGTCGATATCTTCCGGCATTGTAGCCCATAACCCATTGTTCACTGTTTGCATGTGAATTACAGATGCGCACGTTGTAGGTGTTGAAACAGCTGGGCGGAAAAGGAGAAGCTACAGAAAAAGTCCCAGCGCCATTAGCACATGTAAAATGTTTTTTAGATACATATTGTTGTTACTGACTGCTGAGACATTGTTAGATAAGTCCCTGTCAGCCTCAGATTCCTCTAAATTATAATCCGATTTCTTCTGCTTTATTGCTTCAAAAAAGGCCATTTTGTTGGCTCTTAGGGCTCAGTGCACTTTACTACCACTAACCAGTGCTAAAGTGCTTGCTCTCTTTCCTTTCAAACATGGTAAAATTGTCTTACACCGAATTGGCAATTTTAAATTACTTGTAAGTCCCTATAAATGTGGATCTACATGTACCCAGGGACTTTACATTAAATGCTGCTAGTGGGCCTGCAACACTTATTGTGCCACCCACTTAAGTAGACTATTTAAAGATGTGTCATGTCAAGGCCAGGGCCTTTGTGTTAATTTTTCATACTTTCTGGCTAGGGTGCCATTTGAGACATTTCCATGCCTTCTGTCAGCCTGGGTGCTTATGTGTGACGTTTGCATGCTTTCTGGCCTGGGTGCTCAATTATGTGTGCTATTTCCATAGTTGCTGGCCTCAGTGACCTGCAGTAAGAGGCTCATGTGTGACATTTCCATGCTTCTGGCCTGGGTGCTTATATGTGACGTTTGCATGCTTACTGGCCTGGTGGTGTGACCAGGCCTGGGTCAGTGCCTTGGTGCTTATGTGTGACATTTCCACAGTTTCTGGCCTCAGTCAGTGGCCTGTGGGCTCATGTGTGACATCAGTGCTTAATTTGTGACAACATGAGTGACAATTTACTATGCTTTAAAAGTTAATACAATCTAATATGTAATGAAAAATGTGTTGAAAAATGCTTTGTTTTGGCCTTTGAGTCTCAAATTTTCTTGGGGGGGACAAGTTCAACACCCCAAACTCCCCCTAGTAGTAGCTTTGTTTTCTCTGATTCATTACTCGTGTTTTTGGTGCTCTCTCAAAGAATGTCTATGGGTACATATGATTGGGTGGCTAACCTGTGCTCTTTAAGGTCATCATCTACTATTTACTGTACTTTGAAAGTTGATACAATTGAATATGTAATGAAAAATGTGCTGTAAAATTCACCCTTTTGGTTTGTCATTTTCCAAAATTTTCTTGGGGGGGTAACCCCCCCAAACCCCCCTAATAGCGGCCGAGCTCGCTCGCTGCGCTCGCTCGCTACGCGCCGGGTGGGGGCTGGTCTGCAGAAATTTGCCAGGGCTGCTTTCAGTTCCCAGTCCGGCCCTGATCTACACATCTACTCGATGGTACATTTATCAGCGATGTTGTAATGATGTAAATGTAGCATTGTGAACAAAAATGTACTCCTATGCTGAAAACAACATGAATGAAAAAACTGTTAAAGGGGAAATTTATCCGAAAACAAACTCATCACACAACCAATCAACCGCACATTCCTCAAAAGACCTTTATAGGTCTCGTCAACAGAGTTTTAGCGGTGTTTGTAAAGACATATTGTGTGCAATACAATATATAGGACCTGATTGCAAAATGGTGACTCCCCGTGCATGGATCGCATTTACAAATGGTTTCATATTTGTTGCACCCAGTAATTACATGGTGCGACATATCTCTCATAAGCTCCTTTGGAATTGAAGTAACGTCTTATGCAGACGATACTCAATTGATTGTATCCCTTGATAACAACAATACAGATGCCGAGGTGAACTTTAAATGCTGTCTTTCACAAATCATACAGTGGATTAGGGATAATCATCTTAAATGTAATACTGACAAGAAAGAAATTCTGCCCATTGGGAGAGATGTAACCTTTGCTCCAGAGGTGTGGTGGCCAGAGGGAATTACACCCCCACCAGACACAGTCAAAGTAGCAAAAAATCTAGGGGTACAATTTGATGCCACTTTGTCTTTTTTGCCACATGCATTAGCTACAGCAGCTTGTTTCAGCTTAATAAGATCACTAAAGTAAATTTTTGACCTGATTCCGCTTCCTGCAAGGAAATCAATAGCAGTGGCCCTAATCCTTTCGCGTTTGGACTACTGCAATAGCCTCCTTGCTGGAGCAAATAAAGCAACGATAAAAAAACTACAAGTGGTCCAGAATGCTGCTGCACGTCTTGTTCTGAGACTTCCACGCAGAGCATCTGCATCAGCAGCGCTTGAAGTTTTGCATTGGCTGCCTATTCATAAATGAATTCTCTTTAAAATCCTTCTAATTACTCATAGAGCCATGCATAAACGCGGCCCTAAGTACCTTTCAGCAAAGTTTTCACCATATTTCACTACTAGGAATCTCAGGTCATCCACAGCCAATCTTCTGAATCCTCCCTCCTTCAGATTGATTACTAAAGGAGGGAAAACGGTTGCTGTCCTGGGGTCCAAAGCATGGAATGCCCTTCCAATCAATTTAAGACTACAGGAAACCGAATCTCAATTCAGGAAGGAATTGAAAACATGGATTTACAAAATTTCTGATGTCCGCTGTCTCGCATTAATCTAGTAGTAACATAAGCTGGTGTGCTATAGGACCCACACTCATCGTTCTCTCCCTAGCGCCAGGATGCTCCTTGCGGAGTGACAGTCTGCGCTTAAGAAATACTACTTTACATTACATTACAAAAATTGCACTCTTCCTTTAATTTTGGCAGGAAAAATGTGCAAGAATTTAACGGGGGGGGGGGGGCGATGGAATTTTCCATTACTTTCAAATGTTGGCGCAGTGAGTAACGAAATCGTCACGTTACTCCCCAAAAACGCAGACTTAAGACAATTTATCACATCTGATCAAAATCGAGTTATAGGGGCTTATAGCATTCATTTAAAAACATTTTAGTAAAATGTTCCTGTTAACAAGTCTTGGCTACACAGTAAACGGACCACAAATAAGAAAGTCGCACTTCATGCATATTTTTTAATGAAAACTATTGCACCATTGTTCTGACCTTTTATGAAACAAGACAAAAGGCAAAATAAAAACCCGGTATACACCTGACTTAATAAAGAGTAAAAGACATTCTTTGAAGATTTCTATTAAATGCAATCTTTGGAATTCTGCAGGGGAGGTGGAATTTGCCTGAATACAGGGGCTCTCTCCAGCTGGTTTGCTGGATGGGCAACTGCAGGTGCTCAGAACACAGAAGGAGACAGTCAGTCTTTGAGATCACCCAGCATGCACAGCGCCACAACCTAGGATTGTCTTGTCAGTGAGGATAAGCTGCTTGGTCAGAGCAGCGGATCAGACTCACCCCAGCGTGATTATTGTTATGAACAATAAAAATAATAATAAAAAGCTTATAAAGGCCCACATGCCAGGGAAAGCCAGACTCCTCACTTCTGAAAAACAGACACTGAAATAGCTTAAACAAGAGCTTTAGGTGAAGTAATCACAAGAACCAGGACTGATCCGATGTAGTGAGATTGGAATGGATGACAATGAAAATAGAAATGTGAGCGATCTTTTATCATTCGGTTAATTAAAACTTTTATAATTGCTTATAAAACATGTGCATAGTAAAAAGCACTTCACATCACTTAATAGGAAAACACAATAGTTAAAAAAAGCAAATAAACAATGGAATATAAGAAGCAATGTTGAGGTCAAACTAACTAACCAGAGTAATAACATATCCTAACAGAGAGAAGCCCATCACCACGGCTACGGTGAAGATATATCCTGATGGGGAGAGACGACTATGACAATGTAAATGTTTTCAAACAAGTAAACGATTCGCCTAGGAGGATGATGTACTTAAGCCACCATCAAAGTTCTTGTGCATAACAAATTAATAAAACAAGTCACTGGGTAAAAAAGTACTGTCTAACATAGCACAAAAAAACGAGCAAACAGCTCCTGCATGTTGGTAGTTAAGACGGTCATTCTTCTAGAAAAGGCATGGAGTGTTCTGGTTTTCATCATTTTCACCCATAAATATACAGTGTCTATATTTATTATTTTAACAATGGAAAAGAGGGAAATTGCTTTTTTTTTAAGCTTCTCGGATGTTATATTACGAGCAGTTAAAAAGAGATGGGGTTTCCTAATGAAGGTTAAATAGCTATGAATCTGCTTCCATCTGTACTACGTTGCTAAAGTATTCAGATTTATTCAATGTTGCATCACTCACGACTCCTTAAGCATCAGTGTAATTTTATTTTTTAAATGTGCAACTATACCAGTCGAAACTTATTTTTTAATAGAACAGAAAATACATATGTATAAGTAAAACGGAAATGACAGGAAGTAAATGCCAACAAAATCAGAAGAACTAAGAAAAATAAAGATACTAATGCCAGTATGTAAAATATAATCAAGATGCTAGAATTGCCAAATGGGGACATTTTCTAGCTATATTTTGAAAGGTTCCTGCCATAGCCTCCTCTCCTAAATGCCGACCTTAAATGACATGACACTATAAAGAGGCATGAAACCAAAACAAGTACCAATGATGCAAGAATCCTACTCCCTCAAAAGCCCCTCGTGATGCAAGTTACTTTAATACCATAGATTCATACTTATTTTTTCATTACTAATTGTGCAAATAGTCTTAGTGACTAAAAGAGGAATTACATATATTACAGCTAATATACAATTTTTTTTCAAAATAAGCCTAGATCAAACCATAGTTCTCGACCGAGGATGATGCTTGCAATAGAATTTAAGGAATTTTAAACCTGCTTTCTTGTTATTTTAAAATGTTCCTTAGAGGAATCTTTGCTATCTTTATCTGCACAGTACAATAGACTTTTTACTTTTTTGCATTTAATATCAACTAATGAATTTATATATAATGACCCATTACATCTGTTTCTACCAATATTAGCTCCTTTTGGGCAAATTCCAGTTCTCATAATATAGTTTAAGAAATAATTTAGCAAGGGTCTATTTGGTGTCATTTTGCCTTCATAAAAGGGAACTGCTAACGGCATAATCTTTTCTTATAGCAAATTATACTGGATAAACATTTCTGAGGTGGACTGATCTTTACTTATTGCCCTGTCCAGCTGTTCTAAAGATTCCAGAGATTCTTTATTGAGATGTAGAAGTCTGACCTACTGAGAGTTGATTTTCCCAACAAAACGATGTTGTGATTAGTACAGTCTAATGCTTCAAACTTTAGCTTTGTAATCACTCTACGTCTTGTCATAACACAGTCTAAATGTGGTTCTTAGTGGACCGTGACGTTTTCTTCTACTTATTGCTGAAAACCTAAAGCTACAAGGTGATAAAGCAAATATTCAACATTATTCACTAAGTCATCACTGGATTACATACTAGAATCAACATTGATTGCCAATGATGTGGAACGAGCTACCCTTTCATCTACGGACCTCCCCATCGCTTCAAGAGTTCCAAATGTCCCTGAAGACCTGACTTTTTGGCTAATCAACTGGACCCTGCCTGCACCTGGATACCCTCACTGGTGAGAAGTAGCGCTCTACAAATAAACTGAGTGATTTATTGATTGATTGATTCAATCTAGCTGAGCTACATGATATGGGGACCTCCTTTATTTCTGGCCCAGTTTCCTCTGGCCTTTGGACTCTGCGCTCATTACCGCTGCTAACCAGTGCTAAAGTGCATGTGCTCACTCCTCAAATCATGGTAACATTGGCTTATCCCCAAATGGCGTATTTAGTTTACTTACAATTCCCTAGAAAAGTGGTACTATGTGTACCAAGGGCCTGTAAATGAAATGCTACCAGGGGGCCTGCATTACTGATTGTGCCACCCACGTAAGTAGCCCATTACATATGTCTCAAGCCTGTCACTGCAGCCTGGGTGTGCAGTTTTAAACTACCATTTCGACCTGGCAAATAAACTTTTGTCAGTCCTAAACCTTCCTTTTTAGTCCATATCAGTCACCCCTAGGGTAGGCCCTGGAAAGCCACATGTGTAGGGTGCAGCGTATTTAAAAAGGTGGGCATGTACCTTTAAGTTTTACATGTCCTGCTGGTGTAAAAAAATGCTTTTTTACTAGTGCAAGCCCTACCTTTCACATAGGATACCTTATAATGCTGGGTCTGGTGGCTTAGTGGACTAACTCAGCCTTTCATCCTTCTGAGGTTGATCAAATGAGTGCCATTGAGTTGGGTAACAATAAGCATCTGTTATTCAGCACCAAGATGCCTTTGGGTGATAGTGTGCTTTACAAATACACGTTTTGTTATTAAATGTATTAAACTGTAATCTCCAAATAGTAACAGGTAACCAGTTCATGTTTAGAGTCTTTGGAATTGTAATGAAAAATCCTATCTTACGGTAGAGTCAGATTTTGAATTACATTCTGAAAATCACCACCCCCTTTTGTACCACTTTTAGAAAGTTGGCATTTTCCTGCCTTTGCTTTTTGATGCCTGCAGCCTTTCTCTGGGTCACATGACAAGGTATAGCCAACACTTAGGCTTTATGTATTCTTCCTAGACAGCCACACACAATGCTGAGCTTAGGTGTGCCTGGATGGGCCATCACTTACAGGATGGGGACATGTAGCTGGGTACAATCCTACTTACACTTGAATAGGCTGAGACCTGCCTTCATTCAAAGGGCTCTATACCCCCTGAAGTTAGGCTGGACCCAGGGCAGAGAAGGCAGTAAGCCTATGGACATCAAAGGGAAACCGGTAGAAGCTTCTCCTACTTCAAAGGTAGAACAAGGTATAAATATTGTACCACAAACACCAACTCTTCAGTACACTTTTGGACGTGTACAAATTCTTTCAGGAAGAAGAACTGCTGCTGAAAGGATTGCAACTCTCCATGACTGTTGCCCTGCTGGACTACTACCTTGCTGGACTGCTGCTTTGTTGGATTGCTGCACTGCCTGTGTGAGAGGGATTTGGACCTGCACCTGAACCCAGGATTCCAAGAGTGACTGCAAAAGCTAGTTTGCTGGCCTTCTGTTCAGAGCCACAGGAGAATTACAGGCTCCAAACCACCTGTATCAGCACCCAGATCCCTCAAGTGGTGCCCCTCAGGTCTTGGACCCTTGGTGTCGCCTCAGAGAGGCGGAATGAACGTTTTTGGGTCCTTCACAATTACAACCAGGCCTGTTGTCATCAAATTCTTGTCACTCACACAGCCCACCAACACAAAGTTCTGTCAGCCTGACACATTCACCGTTCGCAGGGTACATCACTTGGGAGCTCAGGCCCTTCCACTCGCACCAGGATCTTCCTGCTACAATGGCGACCATCCACCAATTGCTTGCTACCCCCCCTCCACTGCAAAAGGGACTCTTTGCACTGGACCTAGAAGGAAACTTTTCAGCAAAATTAACCTGGTCCCTGTATCCAACCTGTGCTCAATTGCAGTCGCCCGAACTTGTGACTTTCTTGCAGACTTGCACGACCAGATTGCCAAAAGTGGCACTTTGGGTTTTGTGGTTGCTGCTTGAGAAGGGTTTCACCCCCTCAATCAATTTCTTACAACTTTCATAAAAGGATGATTACTGTAGTCTTAGTTTCCTGCCCCCTCACCTTTGGGAGCCTTCTCTAGGGTGCTAGCTTTGCTGTGTCGATTGTGAACAAAGTAGGCACCCTTCTTCAGATAAGCTTTCAGTGGTGTGTGTCTGAAGTGGGAATACAATGCTGTGTGTAGTGTAGGGGCAACAAAACAGTGCCTGTGCCCTTTCTGCCAGTTAACCTATGACCCAACATGCAAAGACCCATTTGCAACTAGTATGTGCAATTTCCCCACTTATGAGTTTGTGAATGGCTCTGCAGTTTGAGATGCAATCTCAGTACTAATAGCTCACATCGCAAATTGTACATTCACAGAGGCTCATAAACTTTTAGAGGAATGATGAAGTGTGCAGGTAGGAATGCGTGGTGTACCTGCTGAGCAGATGAAAGGCAACAAGTCTCCTCTCTCAAAACAGAGGTAAGGTAAAACTGAAGTGCTTAATTGGAAAATGTAAGGTTTTATGGAGATCACAGTGGTTGGGTTTTATTTCCTGGTAAAAGGCATACCTAACTTCTTCAGTGCAGTGCAAAATACATGTTATTTGGGAAAGATGGGTAACATTTTAAGTCTTAAGTTGAAAAGATCCCGACAGCAGGGGATTTAAGATATATTTTGACATCATACAGTGGAAGCCCTGTTTAAAGGTCCTCTGCTTATTCATGTTCTTTACTCTTGATCCTAGCACCAAGATGCACGATGGATGATAGCTGCGTTTTATAAATGGTTAATAATATTAATACTCTACTCGTGTAGGTCTCACTTTGAATGCTCACTACCTTTTGGTTTTAAAAGCCCTAAACATCAATCTCTATATAGACCTGGGTCACTTTCGTCCCAGTGACCTCACTGGCACCTAAACCTGGGCTTCATGCTCTTCCCGGTCCTCCCTTAGGAGTCCCAAAGTCCACTGCATCACTGTTCATTAACCGGACACTCTCCAGTTGGACGACAACCTACATCTGACCCTCATTCTCCTTGTGGGCCTCAACTGCCGCTGAGCATTACCCTATCTACATGGACTTCATGTGTTTAAGTGTTCCTTCACCTCACTTGTAGGAAGCTGGCTCTGTATATAGTATACCAAAGTAAGGTATAGTGAGCACAGAGACCTGTGGATCCCCAGAGGTATAGCAGAGGATAAAGTAGATAATACTGTACTCTCTTTTGTGGTAGTGTGGTTAAGCAGTCAGGCTTATCAGAGGGTAGTGTTAAGCATTTGTTGTACACACTCAGGCAAGAAATTAGGTCACACACTCAAAGACTAAATCCAGACCAATTGTTTGTATAAAAAGTTATTATTTTGTAGTTTTATTTCTAGAACCAAGATTTACTTAGTAGCAGGTAAGTTAAACTCTGCATACAATGTTAATTTTAGAAATACAGTGAACACTTGAAAATGATTTGTAACCTATTTTAAAATAATAGAAATTACTTTTAGATTAGTTTTGGATTACTTTGTGATTACTTTTCTAGTTTAGGACGAAACACACTCCTAACATAGTTTAAACATCACAGGACATTGATAAACAGGTTAACTCTGGTGAAGGCACAGCGTTGCTTTTTGTTGCAGTACAAGACTGTTTAACGAGAATTTTCAGAGAAAACCCATCATTCAGTCCTATGGAGAAAAACAAAGGGTTACGTTTACAGGTAAATAAACGGTTTCGGGACTGGAGTTTTAAGGGTAGAACCAAGGTTCGACACGGTTCAGGTTGGGGTACCACCACCAGCACTAAGGCAGAGTGCAGGCTGCCAATTTTAGCCAATGAGGCTAGTAGGCACCTCGGTTGGGGGCTGTTCACAGGCAGGCCACTCGGTCTTGGAAGTCAAGCTCCTGGGGTTAAGGTAAGAGCAAAGGTGATCCCCGGTTAGCACCAAGTACACCCTACCAGCGGAGCATAGGGGGGCAGGTGCAGGGTGCTCAAGAGGTGTTGGGAGCCCAATGCTAACTTATGGAGGAAGTCGGTCACAGAGAAGGACTGCATGCTAGAGCCTGAAAATTGGATAAAGGTAACAAACGACTAGAGGATGAAATTGAAGAGTTCCCGGCCACAGGACACCATTGGTCAGGTACCTCAGGACTCCAGAGCTGCAGGTGCGGGTGCAGGGGTGTCCTTTAGAGTCGGGTTCTTCTCACCGGTTCCAGTCGCGGTCGGTGGCTTTCAGGATGACGCTGCAGGTGTCGAGTAGAAGATCGGTGGAGGCCACCCAACACTGGAACACAGGCCAGGATCACCAGGGGGACATGCTGGGGTGTTGGTCCACTCGGACTCCGGCCACAGCCATGGGCATGGGGTGCAGTTGTCATTCTCCTCCTCTTCTGCAGCATGGATATTTGGTCCTTCATCTTGTCACAACAAACATGAAGAGATAAGGTTCATGGGTGCCCAGAAATACTAGATTTAAGGGTGTTACAGTGGTGTGCAGCTTGGGAACAATGGGCCCCTTCCCTGGGGTGTCTACACCTCCTAGTATGCCACCCTTTAGTGGGAAGGGGGCATAGGGCTATTCCTGCTTGAAGGGGTCTCCCCATCTCTAGGATTGTGGAGACTGAGTGGTGGCCTTCACTTCCGCTTCCCAACCGAGGGGTGGGGTTGGCAAAGATGCGCACACCTCAATTCCTGGCTAGGTTTTCCCACCGGTTCTCGCACCCAGAATGGGGGTCGGAACCGATGGGAGCCAGTTGTTGATAGCAGCAAAAGGCTAGGTCCAGCTAACAAAGACAGCAGGCCTTTAAAGCTCCCTTTTTGAGGACCTTGCTCATCCTGGGGGAGGAGGCATGACACCTCTGCCCAGCATCTGCTTTGTTTCCAGACCTAGGGAGCGGGAGGCTCTCTATCCAGGTATCCAGAAACCTGTCTGGTGGTGGCAGATTGCTGAGAGCCAGTCAGGAACCACACCAGGGTTGGTCTTTTTTCATGGGACATCTCTAAGATGCTCTCTCAGTGCATTTTCCATTAAATCCCAAACTGGCATCAGTGTGGCTTAAATGTGCTGGGTTGTGAGTTGATACCAAACTTCCCAGACTTCTGTAAAGCCATCATGGAGCTGTGGAGTTCATGTTGACAAACTCCCTGCCAATGCACTCAAAAATGGCTCCACATACACTGTAGGGGCATATTGCTCCTGCAACTATGCCCTTACCTGGGGATGGTGCACCTTGACTTTAGGGCTGAAAGGCCTTCTAGAGGGATGACTTACCCATGCCATAGGCAGTGTTGGTAGGCTTGGCACAAAGGGCCATGTCAACTCTTTGGGTTGGTCTACACCCAAACACGCAGCCTGAAACTGAAGGCTGGAGGTGGTTTGGTGAGGGGTCTCTGAGGGTGGCACAATCCATGCTGAAGCCCTCAGAGGCCTTCTCAGTTCACAAGCCCCCTGGTACCGGGAGTACCTTTCACAAGGGGCTACATGTGGTCTAGACGTGTGCCAATTGTGTGTACAAGGTACCATTCTGGGAAACAACACAGGTGCTAGGTAGGGCCAGGTTGGCAGGATCCAAGCACATACTCAATCATGTTGACATCAGGTATCTAGCAAAAGGTTAGGGGTAACCATGCAAAAAGGGGCCATTATCTACACCACTGTACTCTGGTTTACTGTAATTGCATGTATACAGCGCTTACTAACCTTGATGAGGCTTTGAAACACTTTATGCTGGGGAGCACGCTGATTTAGAGCCCAAAAGGTTAATGGCTAGTCGAGTGGTTATTGTTGGTTATTGGGACAAGTGATGTACTCTCAAAGAAATCATTCCAAGCGTTTCCTCCCATTTGTTTGTGGTACATAAAACTATTAGGATTTAGTTGCGATTATTAATGGAGGCCTGGAGGAGTATGCGAGTTCATGCAGATGGTGGGATTGAGAGATGAACTAGAGGAGGTCAGATGTTGTTAATCTACTGGATGCGACTTTCAAAGAAGGTTATCTTTAAAATGAAGTGTAGGCAACTTGCAGAAATGCAAATATAGACATTATGGCTAACATGCAAGTGACTTCGAATAGGCTGTGCTCAGAAAGAGGAGCATTGCAGAAGATGGAAAGGAAGGAGAGGCTCATTTAAAAGTCAAGGTGAGGCAACAATCAGACGTTTCATGCCAAAGACAGTTAATCATGCATAGTTTGAGGAATACTGAGGAGCCATTTGTGAAATAGCATGTATTATGAAGTAAAACTGTAGAAATGGTGCTAATTTAGGTAGTTGAGACACGTCCTAGAATTAGGTGCACAGTCTGTCGAGCAATAGCCTACTGCTAGTCCACCACTTTCACACAATGCAGCTGAAACGTAGAGACAGGAGAAGCAGGAGGGTTGGTCATGAGTCCAACAAAAATGTCTTCAATATAGAACTGGAATTTAAAGTTCTGCCTCATTGTCTCTTCACTGATAGTAATGAATGTAGAAGAGAATAGTAAGCCTAACCACAAAACAATCTGTGGTCATTAGATCTTACCAGAGTCAAAATACAGATTAGCCAATTACCAGCTAAAGACACTTAACCAAAAAGGTTTCTGAGAGCAGCCTGTCAGACTACTGTACATATGAGAGTCTGAATTTAAGCACTAATGCCTGGCAATTCTATGAATAGACTTCCATGTAGGTGCTTTACAAATGTTTGATATGGGGATGTTTTGTAAACAAGCAGTAGTTCCTGCGTGCAGCTTGTTGAATGAGCACTGGGTTTGCCAGGCAAGGCTTTGTTGGCCATTTGGTAACAGAGTGAAGTGCAAGAAGAAGTTACTTCAACTGTATTGTAAAATGTTCTACAAACAGCACTTTATTTACTGAAGAATACTTTCTAATGTGTTATAGTTCTTAGTAAGGTCAAGATTTTCTGCAAAATAAAATAGAGCAGATTTACTAAGGACTTGCGTGGCACTTGTGTGGCTATGCGTGGCTTAGTAAATCTAAGGTAACGCTAGACAGCGCATTTTGCTGGCTTGCGTTACCTTACATCAGGGAGACATTCCATGGGTGTAGTGTTGGAGCTCCCACGTGCCCACCCATGGATTTTGGCACATTGCTATGTTTACAAAGAGTTGTAAACCTGGGACTGGGCACAAAATGGTATGCCACCCAGACCCAGGCATAACGAGTAGAAATATCTTTATTTCTTCTTGCTCCCTCCTTTTTTCTATGTGTAAATCATTCAGCATCACAAATAAAAAAGGAAAATCCTTTAAGGGTTGCTTTAGTGCAGGAAGGTGTTCCTTCCTGCACAAAACAATCCTGCATTGGCGTTAGGCAGCACACAGTGCTCCTGCAGGGAGGCAGCAGATATGCTCCATATTTGTTGTAAAGATGGCACATTTCTGATGCCTCTTCTTCACACAAGGCAGGAAGGCAAGTTGCCTTGCTGAGCTGCTTTGCTTGGAATGTTAGTAAATCTGGTCCAATATGAGCAATCACAGATGATAAACTTGGCAAATGCACTCTGGACAGCACCCATTTAGGCATTGGAAGAGCCTTTTTTTCCTTTGCACTGCTTGGCTCTGCTGGCTATTTTCTAAGCCTTGATTGCCTGATATATCTAAATATGCATTTCTTAATGCAGCACCAACAGTGCCATGAGGCCATAACAAGAGAAGATACAATAATGACATTAAGGTGAAAGCATGCTTTCAAAATGACATATATAAATATTTAGACATGATGATGTAAAGCAGCCATTTTATTCCCACCACCGCATATTGGTATAAAGCCAACAGCAGAATTAATCTCATTCATACAGGTCTCAGTGGACTCTACTTTGAGTTGCCTGCAAAGAACTGTGTTAATGGAAAGATAACTCATATTGGAACGGCAAAAGATACACTGTAAGAAAAAGGGGCATTATGTCTAACTACACCTACTATTTTACTGCGTTTGAGCAGACCGAGAAGCAATGATTACTTTAAAGAATTACCTTGCATGATTTAACATGTTTTAATCTTGATATATGATGGGATACAGTGGTGTAACGAATCATAGGACCTCTTCAAGATTATAGCACTGGTAACATACATGTATGCAAAATTTTGTAAGCCAATCAGTAATGCCATTGTTTGCTGCTCGTGGTATTGCATGTGGATCAACAAAAAGTTTATTTAAATGAAGATTGAGAATTAAATAGTAGATTTTGTGCCGTAAGCTTGGTAAGCCTGGGCAAGAGCACTCATGTTGAATTACTGTAAATCTGTGGCATGTACAAATGGAGCTGCAACTACGGTAATCCTAGAGTGCAACATACAGCGATTGATGGCATATAACCAATGTGGCTGGCCACCTCGCAAACTTTTCTTTCCTAAGGGAAATGCTGGACCATCGCTGTACAATCATTTAACTAACACCTCTTGTTCCGCACACCATTATTATTATTATGTTACATTGTGTGTATTTGTAAAGCGCACTATGTCTCACAAGGGTATCCTGGTGCTGAGCAGGTGTGCATACAGCCCAGCGTATGGTAGGTGGGTTTGCTGGAAAAGCCAGGTCTTCAGCTTCTTGCAGAATTCAAGCAGAGAGGAGGAAACTCTGATGTGGAGTGGGAGGACACTCAATGCTGTTGGAGCGATGTAAGATAACAGCCGTTCTCCTGATCTGGGTCTGTGCAAGTGTGGAACTGGTCTGAGTAGGATTCCTGCGGAGCGAAAGCATCTGTGTGGTTGGTGGAAAGAAATGTGACTGCTCTTGTAGGTGGATCTAAGTTGCGTACGGACTTGAATATACATCTGGCGAACCAGAGGGGAAATTGGGGAGGTGTGGCCTGTAAGTGGTCTCAATAATTCCAGCGAATCGCTTTTATGATGCAAAGCGTTGCTGTACCAGTAGTACTGGTGCACCGAATTTGTTTTACATCCCGGAGTGTCAGGTATCACGGTTGAAAGTGGCCTGATGAAGGCTTCCTCGCCCCGTTACAAAACCTCATCAGGTCCTCCAATCTTTCCTGCTATAGCTACGCCAGTGACACTCAGAAAAGCCTAAAACATGTAAAACTCGGAGCATCTTCAATGTAGTATATTCCATATATGCAGTCAGTCACAGATAGTGAGGAAGCTCCTTTAAAGTGACTGGCCCTAACTTGCACAGAACGGACGAAGTACCAGACTACAACCATACAGCCCAGAATCTCAGAGAACCAGCAACATCAACAAAAGTGAGAAATCTGTGAGTGATATGCCTAGTGCAAGCCCGCCAATTAAAGGAAGCACTTCATACACCACGCAAAGTCTTGGACAACTCTTTCCTTGTCTAGGACGCCTTCAGAACCTCCATTGTAGCCGCCCTTGCTTTTCCTACTCCAAAGACTGTAAAGAAACCAAACAACAGCAGCAAGACAAAGACTAAACCAACACCTGCTCTTCGAGTGTTTAGGTTGCCAATAGCCAGATGCCCTGCCTTCACTGTGTTTACCCACAATGCCACATTCAGCAGCAATACTTCACACAATGAAAGCAGCAGAAATACACACACACAAGAGTTTTGAAGAAATGCTTTGGAATACAATAATACCTATTTTTGAGAGATATTGAGATATCAGCAACTTTTCATTGTAAGAGTTTGAAAACTCAGACATTGTATTCAGGTGTTTGTACCCAAAGGAAAGGTTGTCCGAAGAAAGGAACAGCTGGGTTGTATTGTAAAGTGCGAGTTCTAACACGCCTGCTGGGAGCACGCTGAATGGCTTTGCAATAAACCTTCTCACAGCCGCATGTTTTTAAAATGTTTCACTTTTCTTTTTCTTTAGAAAAACAAAAGCCCCTGCAACAGCTCTGCTGTTATTCAAGTCATCCCCACTGGAGATTATTGTTCAGATAAAAAGTAAGACGGTATTTCCAATGCAATATTCCCGCTTCCACTGAACAAGCTCCAGGCGACTCCAGTTAGATAACAACTTTCCTGCAGTTTCAATTACCCTTTTGTCTGTTAATATGCATCTTAGCATTTAAAGTTGCTATGTAATTACCAAAAGACCCGACCATTTCGTTTTACTCTGCACTTCCAAAGAGAAATCAGCGAAAGGCACTGTGAGAAACAAACTCTTCAGGAATCTACAGCACAAATGGAAACGTACATAAATAAAAAAGCTTCTTAGCAAGAGTCCACAGAAATAATTTAAACATTCGAACTGCAGAACTGAAAAAAGCCAAGAAAGAACAGCTCAAACATAAACGGAGGAAGCAGCAGCTGACAAACGCTAAGTTTTTCATGAATTTACAGCACAGAAAACCTGGCTTTTCTGGCTATTCTGGTCTTCCTGGTGTTAGCCGGCGGTTCTATGCTAAGATACTGTGGTGATCTTGGGTCCATTACATCATAACATGATGTCATTGGAATCTAGAATGTCATGTGTGGATTCTAGATTCTAGTTAAGTGAGTCTATGTGAAACAGTTACTCTAGGACTGCTGCAGCTGTGGGTAATAAATAAACACCTTGAAGTATTTCTGTCTGCAGCCATTTACTGCATTATACTTCACTACAGATACCTGCCAGTGGATAAAGTGCTTTAAACATTTAAAACAATGAATTAATCAATCAGAAACGTTTTGCAAATGTCAACTCAATGTAACAGTGGTGTACTCATTTGTAAACATGCCTGTACTGTTAAGTGGCATCTGATTAAACAATTATTACGCAAAATATGCTCTAATTTATCAATTTGTCGTGGTTGAACCTCATGAGGCAGGATAGTAGGACTCCCAACCTAGATGCCTTTCAGGGCTTTCGGTGGAAAGCGAAATCAAATTCAAAGTGATATTCGACATTTTGGGCCAAAGACCCTAGGTACCATCAGAAACAAACACCATGTACAATATCAACCAGAAACTAGTATCAAGTAATTTTGGAGTTTTCCTTTAAGAACAGGTGAAATGGAAGAACAGAGAGGACGGACTGCAAAGGCCCAAAGCACACAGGAGTAGAACCAGATGCACCAGAAACTCAGGAATCCAGGTAAATACAAGAGATTCAGAGCACAGGTGACAAATGCTCTTTAGGAAAAGCCTTAAATTAGATTTATTGCATTTGAAAATCTAACCAAAGCTTTTGCTGTTGACCTAATAAAACTCATACAATATATCTAATGGAGTGTTGCTCGAGCAAAATAGCTGTTTTTGAAGGGTGCCAAGATCGCATTTTGCCGGAGCTGACCTCTTGAACTCGATAAGTCACCTGTGCCTATAGTGAGACTGCCTGAAGTAACAAGCCTGAAGTTAAGGGACTAGGCAGAAAGGCGACATACTAAGGGTGACAGAAGAACGTGAACAAATGAAAACTTCGGATTTCACAATTCACAACAATAAATGCTCACATGGTTCACTTCCCATTGCATAGTTGTAATTTCCTGGTGTTTATTACTAATATTATAAAATATATACTTTCATGGTGATTCTAGTAGGTGTACTTTTGGTTTACGTCCTTGATATCTAGGAATTCGTATACCGCTGACAGGACTAGAACAAGATATTTTTTAAACAGTTGAAATCTAAAATGTGATCCTCAGATTGACAGCATACGCATCCCCGCTGTAGTGTAATTGCTCTTTTATTCTCACTCTACCTCCTTCCCAATTGGCTGGGCAACGGAATCCATAGTCCACAAAGCTGTGAAGGTGAGACTTCATTCCACTCTTCCAGCAAATAGCCGGTAAAGAACTACCTGGCCAAAAACGTCAACCTTGCGGAAACATACGTCCAGCATGTGCAGTATTCCAAGTAGTGATTTTGCTAATTTCCTTCACATGTACATTCTGCTAATAAGCCATACATGCTGTCTCAACTCTGGTGAACTAAACATGAAGTTTCATAGTAGGCTGAACCATTGTAAGACTTAAAAGTGTCACTTACCGCCCGCACTATGGCTATCACAGTTAATAAAGAGAGGATTCAACATCAAAAAAGCGGATTATGTTTCTTAGATACAAAAAAGTTTTCTCTGCTGAAGAAATACAATATTTTGGTTGAAAAACTAGAAGAGCTAGCAGATGCAACACCTTAAGAATAAAAGTGATGACTGTGATCAGCACCGCATTGCCTTTAAAAGAAAAGTAGATTAAGATAATTTGAAGAAAATGTGGAAATTATTTAATCCTTCTTGCAGAACTGATTGCAACTACGAAGGTAGTTTGGGAAAACAAAAGATTATCAGCTATCATTCCTTATGGTTTTTTGAGATGTAAAATCTGTGTTCTCATTTCTTTATCTTTTTCGATATTAGTATGACTTTCAGCTTCCTTTAAAAAAAATACTTTGTATATAACTTAAAATAAAGCCCCAGGCTGTTGCTTTGAAAGCATCCCAAAACATACTTATAGAGGAGTCTGCTGAAGTGTTTAACTGAAAAAATCATTTTTGAAATACTTCAAAGTTGGATACAAATTTGCCAGTGTAGGATAAAGAATTATTAAAGCATCATCTATTTGATCGAGATGAAAAACATCCAAATCAATAATAACAGGAGCATGATCAGAGATCAAAATAGCTCCAATCTTTGCATACACCCATGAATAAGATCCTTATTGAGGAAAACATAATCAATCCTACACTGCGTATTGAGCATTGTATATGAATAGGCATCAGATAAAGACCTTTGTGAAATTGCTGTTTGAAAAGATTTCTGCACAGAATTTGGAATGAAACTTACTCTGACATTTCTATCCCTGAAGGATCTGTTATTTGATTACAATCATCCCCTACTATAATCCTATCATTAGGATACTGGTTAAACTTAAAGAGAAATCCATAACAAAAAGAATAGTTAAGATTTTTTGCACCATACATATTCATAAGAAAGAGTGAAATCATTAACTTTTACATCCAACAGAACCCATCTACCTTCAGGACGAACTGGTAGATGCTAAGATGGAATTGTACTTTTAAAATCCAAAGAGGGTATGTGGTATCTGCTGAAAGTTCCGGCTAGATGTTATGGTGGTCAGAAAAGGTCAGGAGCACTTTTAGCTTATACTTTAAAAGTCCAAAAGGAAAAATCTCTTTTTGAAAGTCTAATAAATGATTAAAGGACATACGTTAATTAAGAATCAGACCTATTCAAATGTGGATTATTATAGAGACCTTTACACTCCTGATATTTCACCATTAGGAAAACAATTCGATAACTATTTTCAAAAATTAGTCTCAGCTGATAGACCTCTCACTTTAAACATATTGCACATGATCAAGAAATTAAATAAATAGCTGATGCTGTAAAAAATAAAAGTCCTTGGACCGGTTGATTTTATAATGTTGTTCTTTAAAAAAACTAACAAGTTTTGTTTCCAAAATTATTTGCCTTGTACAATTACTTTTTGTCTTTAGATAAAGCAGAGGGTTCTTTTAAAAAACAATGTAATGTTTAATTCATAAGAAAGGTCAAGATCATAACTATTGTAAAATTATTGATGCATATTGTCAATTAATTCAGAGTACAAATTATTTGCCAGAATATTGGCTTTGCGTATAGTTGGTACACTGCCCAAATTAATCAGTCAAAAACTAATGGAGTTAAGGACAGAATTATTTCTGACAATTCTAGAACTTTTTTAAAAATTAGTATCCCTGGTGTTTCAAGTATGAAAGATTCCATGACAATAATAACATTGAATGGGCAAAAGGCATTTGATTGGGTCAATTGGGATTTCATGATGAAATCTCTTCATTGATATGGTTTGCATCATAGATTTCTTAAATACGTCTCCTTGTTAAAGTTTTCACCTAAAACTGTGGTTTATGTTCATGACATTCAATCACCTTTCTTTTTTCTTAAAAGGGTCATCAGGCAAGGATGTGTATGTATTCAAGCTAGCCTGGCTAAAGGGTCAAGACTGATGGCTGGGTCTAAACTGGGGTGGCATGGTGTGCAAAAGAACAATAGATTTAACTCAGATCTTTTGACAGGGGGTGAATGTAAAATTAATTCAGCATTCCATCCATCGTTTGTTTGCGTAGCACTTTTCGACCTATGTTGGATGGGTATGCCCAGATGTGGGTCCCTTGCTCACTGTGCCACTGGATTCAAGGTAGCCTGGCTGAAGAAGGGTGACATACCCTGAAACCGGTCCCAGGATGCTTGTTTCCTGTCCAGGAAGGACCTGGTTTGGCAGTTCGGCAGAACTGTTCCCATGAGGCACAGGATCAAGACTGATTTGCATATGGCTGGGTCTAAACTGGGGTGGCAGGGTGAGCAAAAGAACAATGGATTTAACTCCGATTTTTTGACTGGAGGTGAATGTATGATTCATTCAGCATTCTGTCCATCATTTGTTTGCATGGTACAATAAGATAGATTTTATCCAGTACTTTACGTTATAATACCCAGTGTTCAAATGGAGCTCTTGGGCATTAATATGGTTTCTGAATTAAGACAGAGAGAGTTTAAAAAAAGACAGAGTGTTTCCAATACAGAGCTATCCTGTATATGTGATCTCCTTAAGGAATGTACAATTCAATTTACTACATCAGTCCCAAGTCCTAAATAAAGCACAAAAATAGACATAAGGGGCAGGATCCGGATACCTTCTCCCAATATGTCTGGTGGTGGGGTCCCACAAGTACCACACCAGGTACCAAATAAAAAAAAAAATTTGTAAAAAAAAAAAAAGGTGCTGCGAATTTGCGAAGGCGGCTCAAATCTGCAGCAAAAAAAGTGGGTGCTCTAGGGCTTCTTTTACAAATCCCCTGGGTATCCTGGGCGGGAGAGTAAATTGTTTAATCTAGGGGGAGAGTCTGCGCTGCTGTGCAACATGGCTTAAAGGCTGACTGCGTCATAGCACGTTTTTACTTGACCTTAAGCTAACGTGCAATATGTCTTAAAAAACACAGTGACAAAGCCTATAGATCTTGCATAGGCCATACCCATTAGTTTTGCCAATGCTTGTTCATAGTTCCCTCTTAGAACTTTTGGCCCTTCAAACTTATTTACTTCTACCTGTGGGTGAGTTCTGCAAGTTATTTTGGTAAACTGTGGAAAAGTAATTTATAGGTTTCCTCTGCTATAATATACCCTTTACTGGCTCTTTGAATCACATCCGTAGTAAGGTTGCAAACATTAGACTCTTTTCCTGGAATAAATCACACTTACTAGCAGAAAAAGCTTCATGGATTGGGTCCAAGAACTATAAAATGGGGATTGTATAATTTCTCTCATGAGTTCACGATGTACTAAAATTTATCATTTCAAAAGCATGCACTGGTTTTATTGTATCCTTGATATGCTTGCCAAAATAATTTCAAACAAATACATTAGCAGCTGTCCCCGATGTAATCAGGTTAATGGCATTCCGCGACACGTATTTAGTCTCTGCCCCCAGCTCCAATCGAGGCTCTCTTCAGACTCCGACACTGAGGAGAATTAGGATGAGGGGCTGTGACTAACTCATTTTAACAAATGAATCATTTAAGATACTTATTTTTTTTGTTAAACTGCTTTTTTGCATTCCCCTACAGAAGCAGCTGATAAGGCCATTTTGAAATCCTGGCTGTCAAGGTTCCTGCTGGCCTATTCGGGTATTTGCAGAAATTGCAATAGTTAGGCTGGAGGGAAGCCTTGATTTGCCAGGATTAGCACATCAATAGTTGGCCTCAGCAAACAATGGAGTACGTTTTTTGCAAATGCGAGCCTAAATAAATGCCTACATCTGCAAATACTGAGGATTCGACGACTAAAAAGGTTGTTTTGCATTTTAGGTCACACACTTCTTTTGGACAATTCGGCATTAATTCTACTCACCTTGTAGCACTGCGAGCGGGCAAGGCTGAGGATTCAAATTTTAATAACAAGTTATACAGCCTAGTACACAAAGAAGTCAAACCTAATCTTTCTTGCAAAGCTCGATTGCCCCAGGGACTGCATGAGCCCTTCCTTACACATTAGGGTCTCCATGCCTTATTAAACAGCCAATCTATTAGCATGTTGCAATTCCCAGAGATGGAGGAATTCAATGTTGTACTATGCTAACTTTGAAATACCAATCTTCTCTTTTGGTAAATAATCAGCTCAGAAGGCAGAGAGCCTGAAAACTAATAGAGCTCAGAGGACTGGTAGGCCTTTTAACCTAAAAGTCTAGGCCTGGGCAGTGAACTCCGCTCCGTTTAAGGAGTTTGCAGAGACTTCTGCACTCCGCGGAGCTCGCAGAGTGCAGAAAACTCAGCTCTGTGTAGTGCAGCAGAGTTTTTTCCCCGCTTACGCACGGTAAGTTGGCATGCGCGAGCTGTCACTTGGGCAGAATTTCTACAGAGCGGCAGGAAGATCAGCGCGAACAACAGTTCGCACTGCACTCTGCCACCAGTTTTTTGTCACTTTGCGGAGTTCAGTGTAGTAAAACTCCACAAACTACCCCCAGGTCTGCAAACACTTAATGTGGCCTAACGCCTAGAGCGGTCGACGTCGAAAGTCGAAGCTGGGGAACCATGTTCGAGTCTTGGCTGAGATGCTCAATATCCTGTGATTCTGGGCAAATAACGTAACCTTAAATACTGTTGGTAACCAGTTAAGTAAGGCGCTCAGCAATATCACGGGAAAAAGGGGTAAGTCTAATTATCTTCCTTGGTGCTACTAGGGGAGAAGGGTATGGTTACCATGCAAGCCCACTCAAAGCCACAATTGTGACTTTATGAATACATTTTATCAATGTTCTCTCCGAGCACTCGTTAATATCACGGATCCAAAGTAAGTCCACAGTCCAATATCAAAATCTCATATTGCAGGAAGAAACACTCCAATCCAATTGATCCACAGTAATGGATTTTAGTCATCCGGTAGTCGGCCTTCTACCAGAGTGAGCGTGCACTCGTGGACAGATTTGCCCACAGTGACAGCGATCGGAGAAATAGACCAGACGCATAGAACCTGATTAACATTGAAATTCGAACGCGTGGGATATTTAGTAATAGTGCGAAACTGATACAAATACTGAAGATTGTCAGATATCAACGTGGGACGATGCGCAACGGATTATACAAATAACATTTCGTGTTGATAAAATTGAGGATAATTGAGAAGCTTTATTTTCGACTATAGGACAGCCCTGAAGAAGTCAATATGTATTATATGACATGACGAAACATGCGTTGGCTGCGTTTTAAAGATTAAAGTGGATGACTAAAATCCATTACTGTGGATCAATTGGATTGGATTGGAGTGTTTCTTCCTACAATATGAGATTTTGATATTGGACTGTGGACTTACTTTGGATTCGTGATATTAACGAGTGCTCGGAGAGAACATTGATAAAATAACTTAACCTCTCTGTGCCTCACAAAATGTGTCCATCAATGACGCAACTGGTGCTCATTTGAAGCACTCTGATACCTTTGGTTTGAGTTTGTGCTGTATAAACTCTAATGGATATAGTGGAGACTGCCATTTCGGAAAAATTTCAAACTCTAACACCAACAAGTACAAAATCTAAAAATGTTAAGTTTTGAAGTATCAGATTTCTTCCCTTTTAATATTCACTTTACTAACATTTTCCAATCAAGGTCTTTCAGTGAGTCTGTCAACTCCTGATAACATCTGTGTTAACCTGCTCAGCACAAATTTGAACCCAAGCTTAGCCAACACTACCCTTGATATTTCTGAGGTCGATAACCTGAATAGCATTACATTGGGAATAGTAACCTCTTATTTACAGTGTTTGGCAAACGTTGTGGATTTAGATGGAGCATTAAAACTATTTTAATGAAATATACACATAAACCAATAGATTATATTGTTGTCCTACTGGGGCACTTTATGCACTCATTTGAATACAATTATTCATTAGTCTATATATTCTATAAGGACTAGAGCCAGTCACTGTATGTGCTGCATGCGTTCTCCATGTATATGTAATGAGCGTATCACCACATACGACTGCACTGCCTGCTAATATTTTTATCTAATTTTGTTTTATTGCCTAGCCCCTATCGATCAGTGGTTATGGATTATATTTGTGCATGTCAGTTACCTTGTGCTTGGAATATATTTCATGTGTGATGCAAATAACAGAAAAAACCCTTAGCTCAAAGTATGGATTAGCTCTTCCCATTTATAGGTGAAGTTTTCTGTTGACCTCCAAAAAGGTCTATCAGTTCTGAGCTATGGGGCTTCTCTATTGTTATCTGCTATAAACTAGGTCTTTGACAAAGCCGAAGAGCCAGCGCGGAGGTGTGGCGTATGGCTCAGTGATACTTTTCATGAGGACATACGCCTGGAATGCTCCTCCACATCTGGCTAGGGTGCTGCTCTCGATGCATTCATGAAGTGGCAACATTAGGTGATTCAAGCCGCTCCTAACACTCCACTGGTCCTTGTAAGTGAGGAGCAGATATGGCTAACTGACTACAGTTGCTGCCGCCTTTGGAGCCTGGGGATCCTGGTTCGAATCCCGGCGTCGGCACTTGACTCAAGATGGTGTGATTCTGGGCAAATCACTTAAACTCCCAATACCTAAATGTGTATACAATGAATTGTGTAATCACCACTTGGTATACACAATCTTGCAAGTAATGTACAGAGCAGTGTTCTTTCATAGCATAGCTAGGTGTGCACTACATCAATAGAAATACATGAACACAAATGAGGAACAAGTGGGTGGTTATGAAAGGGTGGAAGTAGGGGTACTCTATTGTCTGCACAGGGCATTTGACTGTTGGAGTATAGAGAGATATTTTCTGTGACACAACCAGAACTCAACAACAATTCAAGTCCCTCACACATACCAATTTTGCAGTATGTATAAAGCAAGTTAAACATTCCTATGTTGCCTATGCAAAAGCTTTTCATCACGTTTGCTTTACAACTTCACTTAGATATTTTTCTGCTTCTTAGGATCAATTTTTTACCATTTCATGAGACAAATGGGCAGTGAATTGACAGAAAGATGGTTCTTTGCGTGCGCAGTGACAGAATGTGTGTTTCGTATAGATATGAACTGCCCTAGGATTGAGGACATTGGAGAACAATTCATTTTTCCTTGTGGTGCATGGCTTCAGACCCGTCAACTCACAGGGGACCACATTTTGCCAGGCATCAACTTTCTTCACACAGGCATGCATTGAAGAGCCTATATCACGGGATGAAAGACGAGTTGTACACCCAATCAGCAAGTAACTTTCCATCTTGTAAAGGCTCTGCCCTGCTGATTTCCACCAAAGGTCTTGCAACCTCTCAAGAACATCAGCTCAGAAGCTTGTATTTCTTTTTTGTAGGGAGTGGCTCGCAGGCAGTGCTCAGCACGTAGTCATGCCCACTTCCCATCGCCGTGTGCCCTCAGAAGCTTCTTCATAGCTATTGGACTGTTACCAGATGAAGGCTCCATCTCTTCTCCAGATTGTGTCCCCTCTGATTTATTTATTTATTTATTGTATTTCCAAAGCGCACTATCACCTAATAGGCATATTGGCGCTCATAGCTCATTCTGACCACCTCCGCAGGAACTTACGATAACTAAGCCCTAATTCTTAGGATATAACCATGTTTTTAGATTCCTTCTGAACGGCAGGAGTTCACTGATTTGTCTCAGCTCAAGAGGTAAGGTGTTCCAGAGCTTTGCAGCAGCGATCCCAAATTATCTGCCCCCGCTCTAACTTTTTTTAAACAGGGGACTTTAATCAGTTTTGCCCCAGATGAACGCAAAGTTCGGCCAGGGGCATACCATTCAAATTTGCGTTGGAGGGAAATAGGACCCCTTCTGTGCAAAGCGCCCGTGATGCCCCTCCTCTTCCTCTCACACAGTGAAAGGTTTTTCAAAGTTTGCAGGTCTGGGGTGGGAATGTGAGAGGGTTGTTGGTGGTATATTGACAAAACGCATTTACTTTGGAGAGATAAACCTGACTACGTAACTAATTCTGGTCCTAAACCGAGCTCTTACGTCATGCAGAAGTATTTTTGAAAAAGCCTGGGGGCCCATAGACCTTAACTTGCATGGAAACTGTGTTTGCAGATCAATGCAGGTGGAGTGTAGGATATTTCGATTATTGAATTGATGATGTGATAATTCTGTATGATGTTTATATGATTTTATGAAACGATTCTTAAGTTAAAAAAAGAAAAAGATAACGAGACCCTTTTGCAACTTTCTTAACACATAATAGTAACAAGCTGGAATGGGGACTCCAGTAACATACCCTAAGCAGCTTTAAAAACATTTATTTAGAAACTGTAAATAAATGTTTTTCTAAACAAACAAGTTCCTTCCCTTCGGTCATACTTGTTCCGGTGGATTAAGAAGGCGTAGTAAGTAACCCCAGGGAGTGGATCATAGCACTGCTATATCGACCTTCTCACCAAAAAGCCTACATCCATCAAGTGGCATGTACATTAAAGAGGTCTGGGCGTCCCCATGTGATTCAGTAGAGAGCATCCAGGCATGCCATGTAAGAATGACACTGGCCTCGAAAGCACAGGCAACACAATGCATAATGTCTGGTCATGAGAGTAGAATTTACTTTGCAGCATCATGGCCATCGTGCAGATCTGGTTTCTTTTTTTTATTAATTGCTCTTTGGAGAGGAAGGAAAATAATTTGGGTAGACTTTGCTCGTGGAGGCCTGTCCTACAAGCCTTTCTAGGGTTGCCTTTTGCCTCAAAAAGTTTGGATCATCTGGTACTGGCCTATGACGTCTCACTTGTGGGAACATGGTTTTGACCAAGCAGCCAAGACCGACTCAGTCAGTGAATTGTTGTAAAGCAACACAAGCTCCGAATGGACAGCCCCAGCTGCACAATGTTCGCGAGGAGGTTAGCCCTGTATCTTTTGTGAGGAGGAGCAATCTGAGCACTTCCTTAGGCCATGGACCACTTCTGCAAAGGAAGCTACTTTCCTTAAATGGATGCCCACAGGGGGAACCCAGGACAGACTCTGTGAAGTTATCCAAGTTACTGGCCTTGGGCAAATCCAGAAATTGGCCACCATCTGTATAATACAATGTAAGCAAATTATTTGCCTTTTCATTATACCGAGCCAGTGGCAGGTCCGGAGCCAACACCACTTGGATACTAGCTAACGGGCACCAAATGTGGGCCTGTAGCATAGAAGGAAGGCACAGCCTCAGCATTTGTGGACCATGATGATTTTGTGCCAAGTCATTAACGTGGGTGAGGGTCTGCTGGTAGAACTCTGACTGGAGGCCCCAATGGGTCTATGGGACCCAAAGGCACACTGGAGGGAGCTGCATGGCCTCCTTGAAGGCTGCAACCTGCTACGGAGTGCACAATAGCCCAAGAAAATCAGAGCAATCTACTCCAAGTTTGGCATTGGATCGAAGTCGGACACCAAGGATGAAACTAGCTGCTGAGACAATCTCCTCCTAGATCAGGAGTGCCTGGGCATTAAGTAGCTTCGGTTGAGGCTCTTGTGCTTTTTCCTCAACTTGTCCTTGGATTCACCTTTTTATTTTGCCTTTGAATTACTTGGCAAGGGCCAGCTAGACCAAGACTTGCCTCACTTCTAGTGTTCCGTGAACACGGAGCTTGGTCTTAAGGTGCCTGATGGCGTCCGAGTGCTTCAAGGAACACCTATTGCATGACCAGGAGTCATGCCTGGACCCGAGGCACCATTAGCAGTCCACCACCAACATCCACTTTCCACACGTGCAGCGTGGCTTGAAACCGGTAACCTTCACGGTTGACATTCCAAAACACTGTCAAAGTTTGCTTAGAATGTGAAAAAATTTAAATCAGTAGGAACAGACACCGGATCCGGGTCGCTGGGCACAAAAAAAGAAGAACTGAGGTCAGTGGGTTATCCAACTCTGTTACCCCATATCTGGAGTCAGGACAGAGTTTAAATTAAGGATAATGGTGCTACCTATCAACATCCAGGGGGTCTTGTAAGAATTCCCAGATCCACTGTGGCACCAGCTGAGATTCACATATTGAGGCTCCTGAAGTTCGAAGTATCCATCAAACATTTGACTCTTAAAATGCACATGAAATCTCAAGCGAGGCTGCAGCCTAGGACTATAAGGACACACATCATAAAATGGGGAGCAGAGTAGTCCTACCTGATAGGCCGGCTTTGGGCGGTATTTTCACCAAGTTCATGTATCCCTCATGTTTCCTAGCAACTGCAGAAATCGCAAGTCGACAGGTCTCCCCAAAAAAAGAGTAAAAAGTCACATAAGTAAATACTTTCCCTTTAAAAAGCAGCATAAAAATGTCCTAGTCATTCTTATTTGCCTCTAGGAAACTGCGGCCTTTTTTCCTGGAAGGCTTCCGTAGGGACTACTCTCAATGGAGCGAGCGTCGTGCCGCGTCCGTCTGCTGCCTACAAAACAAGCTGCAGTTGCCATGACCTCGGCTGCAGTGGACTTTTGTAAATAAGGATTAATAAATAGACCCGTTGCGAAAGCAGCATAACACGTGGCGGCTGATCGTGTTTACTTCGTAAACATTTCTGGTTTTTGTAGTTACATCCGAGATCAAATCCCTCTTAGTTGTTCCCTTCTAGGAACAGTTTGCAGGGGAAAACGAAAATAATATAGGATTGCATCAACAGTGAGTGTCGGCTTACAAAACATCCCTGCGGCAGGGACATTAATTACAGCAAGTCATTCTACCTGCATGCAGGGCACTATGAGAGCTAGGGATGCTGACGCAAAAGGTATTATGTGGAAAACATTAATGAAATTAGCAAGTACAGTTTCATTTAATTTCCACGCATCCATTTCCAGTAAATTGCACTGTAATGTACGAGAAGGAAACTGCATTTTCCCTTATTGGAACAGCATTAATCACTATAATGCAGTATACACATATATTGATTAAAAGTTCTCACCTTCAGGTTTCTTAGCAACTAGAAAGAGACAAATATTCACAGTTTTACTACAACAGATTTCTATTTAAAGTTTGAGGAAGAGCCTATTCGGCGAATGAGAGAAAAATGTGCACATTTTGACTTACTAGCATATAACTATTAAGGCACCGAGTGAATGTAGGAAGAAACAGTGGTGGCTCCTCCACTAAGGCCGAGGAGCGTTGCCCCACTGCATTTTGCAGGGTAAAAAAAGAAAAAGAAAATGATAATAGCTCGACATTATCACCATTTAATTTAATTTTTTTATGCTGCAGCAGCTTGGCGGGTGGGGTGGGTGAGGCTGCTCTGCTCTTAGAGCAGGGGGAAGAGTGGTGGGCACACTCTATAAGTGCGCATGAGTGTTTGTCTGACCGTCTTGGGCCGGCCAAACAGTCATGCACATTTTGCATGAGCTCCTCCCAGGCTTTATTACAGACCGGGTGGAGAACATGCCCAGGCTCCCATTCCCTGGCTGAGTGCTGAACCACAGTGCTCAACCAAAGTTGAGATTGGCTTAGAGGAGCCTGGGTCTTCCGGTTTCCGGCCCGGCGCAAGAGACGACAGAGGAGAGATGAGGAGATAAGGTAAGCTGATTTGTATTTTTCACACACACTGGCGCCCGCCACCGTGGTCTGTGCCAGCTGCCACTGGGAAGAAATGCATGAAAGTAGGAAGGAGGCGGAGATGGAGACTGGACATGCCCAAGCAGACTTTGAGAACACATGTCATCAATGTGCAGCGCTGATTAGAGGTGGGCAAGCCGAGCCAGAGCCAAGCCAAGGCTCTCGCTTGGCTCTAAGAGTCTGTGCACAAGTTAAACCATGAAAAGGTTTGGCATGTTAATCATTCAATAGAGGTCATGTAAAAACAACAGTGTCTCTTCACATTAGTATGTCAAATTATCATTGCACTGAGATGTAATCTGTAAAAGTGGTGTTTCTTAAATATGTACTTAGGAACATTCAATCCTTCCCCTACCCTGACAACAATAAAGAGTCAAGTCAACTTGTAATGGGACCCTCTATGTGGCTCAGATTTATACTATACATGGAGAAACATTATAGTATATTAAATCAAAGGCAAGACAGGTTTCTATATACAGCACATTCTAAACTTAACATTTATGTGTGATAATGAACTCAAAGAAGGCACAGTGGCATAAAACGTTTGCCTTTGATCACATAACTTGAATATACGGGGCAGCTGGGTTTGATCCCAGGTTTTCTGGTTCCTGGCAGCGCAATTCCTCCAGTAGATGGACACTTCTTTCGCCCTTATTTTACATCAAAGGTTAATGCTTTGTTTGTTTTAATGCCGGGTCTGGTGGCTTAGTGGACTAATGAGTCCACTGTCGGGGCCTGTGTTTGACCTCATGGTCACAGGTTCAAATCCCTGGTTGGGCCACTCAACCTTTCATCCTTCTGAGTTCATAAAATGAGTACCATTGAGGTGGGTAGCAATAAACCTCAGTTATTCAGCACCAAGATACCCACGGGTGAACGTGCGCTTGACAAATACAAGTTACATTATGTAATTCTTGGCACAGGCAGAAGGCACATGAAAGCTCGCCTTGTGTTGGGCTTGCGGGTCCAAAGTACCTCGAGCTGAGATAAAGCCTGGCATCTGGCTCAGGCGTGGCTAGAGCCTTCAGTGGCTTGCCCACCTCTCGCATTGACTAAGGGGCTTGTGACAATGGCATCTCCTGTTTGATCAGCAGTCTGGCAGGGTCTGCGCCTTGGTAAAGAAAATAAATATACATTGAAACTGGACCATTTGGAGACCTCTATTTCGGTCCTTCGCCTCTTGTAGAAAATAAAACCCCTCATGGTCCTATGGAAATGCCCCTATGTCGGTGGCCTTACATTTTTTCACCAACACACTTTAAAAAAGTCATACCTAGATGCCATGTTTAGTGAATCACATCTACTGGCGGGTGGTAGTGTCAGACTACCCACCACGGGAAACTGCCCACTTTGTTGAGAACCCAATTAACGTTTTTCAGAGCACTGACTATTTGAACTGAGCCCTCTTCTAAGCTCTCTCAGTGTTTTCAGATAAGAGACTGAGTGTACAGGGCAATATTTCCTGTCATTGTTCCAGCACGTCTCACTGGTCCCTGTTGGCTTCTTGAGGAACCTTTCTACGTCATATGCCAGACACTATGCATGTCTGCAGAGGTAACTAATAAGGGTGATCAGCCTAACAGTTTGTAGCTCACTCAACATTATCATGCAGACAAAGCAGTGTTTTGTGCTTACTTTACAATAGCTGAAAGAGCAACCGGACTACAGAGCTGTACGTTAACGTAGGACATGTCATGCTCCCTACCACCATGTGCCCCATATCAAGCATAGGCTACGAATATACTGTGTTCTATTGATAGAAACCTTCAACCCTGCAGGACAGATCATGCGAATGTAGCAGTATGCACGACAGGATAACCTGACAGAGACACGGGTTCATTTACTACTACACCAGTGAAGAAAGGTCTTAGAATCCATTGTTGGCTTTCCTGGTACTTCCTTGGACCCCTATTGAATGGTGTCTTTATGAATGACGCTAGAGCAGTCATATGCCAAAGCCTAATGGACGTCATGGGGGCTGAGGCATTCCAGGTGCAATTGCTGGCTTTGGAATCAACTGAGTAAAAGAGATACACAACTCTCAAGTTTCCTAATGTTATTTGCAAGCATCTATCTCATTTTTTCCCCTATGTACTCTGCTGATTATAATCCTGTTTATCCCATCATAAATTCATGATTTCTTGTACCAGAATGTAAAAATGATCTGGACCGGAGGGATGGTGGAGGGTGCGGGTTGGGCTAGAGGAGGTAAAATCTGGAAACATGAGAGCTCTGGAGTGCCAGAATGGGGTCGATTGTGATACTCTTCTTAAGGGATCTGTTTAACCGGTTTGCCACTGGAAATAACAGTTTCTATCTTGTCTGTACATCAATACAATTGCCTAACCATGGTAGCAAGTCTTACTTTTCTAAACTGTTTTCCATCCATTGTTTCCCGTTTCAAAAATGTATTGCATGCCCAACGTCTGTGGTGAAAGTGAATGCAGACCAAAGCAAGAAAAACAAGATGTTGCTGGCACAAAGCAGTGAAAGAATGTAAGTGTTTCATCTACTTTGCTGCAAAAAGCAAATTAAGTGAAACTGTTCACATAGTAAGCACCAAATATGTGTTTCGTGCACCAATACTGCTCATGTAAACAGAGCACAGTGTGTAAGTAGAGCTACATCTTTCAACATTTGCTAAACACTAATGGGCTAATTCATAAACCAGACTTTGTAGTGTGTTTTGTAGTTCTACAGTAGTACCACCCATGTACTACAAAATGCTATTCACAAACCTACATGCAGAGACCTCTACTTTTGCTTCTCCTAATCTACGCAGAGATCTCTGCCTCTGTTGCTGGAATCTCCTCCACGCAGCTGTATGTTTCAGTAGTAATTGTGGGAGGAACCTAGGGGGGTGGCTGGAACATGGAGAATGCTCACTACTAAATAGGAGGAGGTTAGGCAGGAGTATGGAGTAGCTTAGGAAGGAAATGTGCAGCGCTGGACTTACTTCAGGAAAGAGTAAGCCCATAGCTGCTGATGTACTGCCCTTCTAAAGTTACTACAACCAAAGAAGGACGCAAAACAGTTGTAAATGTACTCCAGACCAGCCTTGGAGTAAGTCCAGCACTATACATGGACACTCACAAATATTGTAACACACTTCCATAGAAAAACAAATGAGGCAGGGAAATAAAATAAAACCGTTGCTCGGGAGAGTCACAGTTCCTATGGAAAAAGTGTGAAAGGAGGAGAAGGAGTATTTCTCATAATATAGTGCCTGGGGACAGTGTGTCGTTATCTTGGTGCCCTCACACACCCCGAAGGATGTCATGCTTCATCATTGGGCGGTGCTTCTCGTTGGGCCGGCACTGCAATGCCCTAAGGTAAAGTGACCCTTCAGAGTTCAGGGAGTGCTAGTGCAGTGTGGTGGCCTATCAATTAGTCGAAGTGCCACTTGCTAAAGTAAAGTAATCTGGAACGACAAAAGAAACAAGATAAAAGGAATGGAGGAAACGCAGTTGCACGATTAACACCATCGGTGCGGTGCAGATTTATCCTGTGCGCTGACAATGATTGATTCCCATTGTTCATTGCTCAGCTGAGCTCGTCATGAGCATCGAAGGGGTTAAACCCTTAATGAAGGGTACAGAAAAAGAACGGAGCGGAGATCCCCATTGGTCGATCGTGTGCTAGTGGTATGAATAAACTACTATTATCACCCAGCACAGAATTTACCAGGTGGTTGTCTGTCATCATACAAAGTCTTGTGGTGAAGCTCAAGTGGACAAACAAACACATAAGTATATACAGGTATCGCGGTTAAAATCATGACGTGATGCACAATGTCATAGATATACCGGCGTAGACAAACAAACACATAGATGCATTTTGCTAAGCCAAAGTCGAGGTCATGGGCCAGTCACTCCAGTATTTCATTCTGTAAGCTGCGCCAATTGGATTCGTATCGTAGAAAAATATAACGCGGTATTGCGATTAAAAACATATATTAAGGTAGACCACGGATGGCAGGACCTCAGGTCACACTGTGCTGGCATGGGGTGAATGGCATGGTATGAGCTTACATATACAAAACAAGGTTAATGTCCCATGAGGTACAGCTGAGGTAGTCGGTGCAGCGAGTTATGGCATTTGCTGCTTAATGCGTACAGAGCTGAACGCAACGGAACGTGCAGGGCCAGTGGGAGACTGTACTTGCAGTTTCTTAGGATCGGCAGGTCTATTAACCTACCTTACCTCTCGCCACCTCGGAGGATGTTCATTGCGGCTCTCTCTGTATTTGTGCTGTGTGTTAGCTGGCGGTCGGGGGTGTCCGGGCATGCCTAGCATGTGGTGTAGTAGTCACGTGTGCGTGTTGGGAAAGCAGGTGCCATCATGGAGTGGGTTTTTCTGTTGTAATTTCAGGAAGGAAAGAAAGAAGTGCCCTACTTGATTATCAAGGGTACCCCACAGGTTATTGATGATATGCGCCTCAGAGCAGTATGGACCTGGATGGATAATATTGCAGGGGGCTCATCTATACTACTATTATTAAGAGAGAACACATACCTTTTGGCAAGGTAAACTCGGGAACCACAGCGCCAATCCGCACACCCAATACATTGTTGTAATCCTCAGGTTGTGCAAATGGACATAGGCTATAGAAAATAAAAATAAAACTTAAATTTAAAAATATAACTTTAAAAAAAAGTAGTGCCCTGAAAGTAGCGCCGGCCACGACGCTGCGCTGGCCGCGACGTAGCGCTGGCCGCAACATACGTGATGACGAGAAGGAGCGGCAGTGAAGTGAGGAGCGCGGGGAGGAGCGGCAGCTCATGTGGGTCATGACGAGGAGGAGCGGTGGTGAAGTGAGGAGCGCGGGGAGGAGCGGCTGCTCAGGTAAGGCTCTGGCACATGGGAAATGCCGGTGCGGGAGGTTGGCCCTGAACAAATGCGGCTGAGGTAAGGCTCAGGCTCAGGCTCTGGGGGCAGCATTTCAGGCTTGCGTGCTCTCCCGCCCCGGCCCCCGCGCGCCATGAGATTGTCCGGGACACGGACAATGTAGCGGGGGCCGGGGCGGGAGTGCACGCAAGCCTGAAATGCTGCCCCCAGCCAACGCTGGGGCGGGCTGCTCGTATGTAATAAAAGGCAAGGTCACGGAAGTGAGTGCAAGGCACGAGTGACGGACAACTGTGTGATTGACTCCATGGGTTTCCATGGTGAAAAATATGGCAGAAGAGTGATGCTCAGAAAAGGGCAGGAGGTTGTATCTTGTAATTTGAATATGCCAGTGAGGCACAGTTATGAAAACTATCAAGGGCATGTGCAGTGACCGAAACGCGTAATGGCAAGTTGGTGCGAGTGAAATGAAGGAGATTTTTGCATAATTACTGGAGTCCGCACCCATTTATCCGTATCGAGTGCATTTTGTTGGGAAACTTCATGGTATAATATATATATATATTTTTTTTTTAATAAACGTAATTCAAACATCAAACTTTTAATAATAAATTGTAATTATTTCCCTTAATTGAGCAATTTTTAACATAATCTTGTGAATATTAAATGTTAGTGCAGTGGAATTATTTGGAGTATTGTTTAAAACATCATTTATAAATTAAATATATTTCAATTATTTAATACACATTTAACTTGATAAGTTAATGAGCTGTGATATCGTATATTATTCATTCCAGTTCAAAAATAAATATTTACAATTAATTTATATTTATGTACTACATTGAAATATTTGTAATAATTTTTTTAGAGAGTAATAAACTTCAAGAATTTTCTTTATACTTTATTCATAAATTCTGTTGTAGGAAGTTCCACCTCGTGTTTTGAAAGGGTGGAGACATGCAAGTGTGCAACTATAGGCCCTTGACCCTGTCACCAGGTAGGTCGCCCCCCTAGCCACCGCGTGGTCCTCCCTGTGCTGTGCTGCTGCGCCCTGACCGGCTTGCGCCCATGACCTGTGGTGCTGAACTTCCTTTGTTTCTTCATCGGATCTTGTGCCTGTAATTTCGTCGTTCGCCTTTGCCTTTGTAATTCTTTCGTTTTTTTCCCCCCTTGTATCCTTGTGCTTGTGCCTGTAAATTCGTCATTCCCCTTTTGCCTTTTGTAATTCTTCGTTTTTCTCCCCGTTGTATCCTTGTGCTTGTGCCTGTAAATTCGTCATTCCCCTTTTGCCTCTTGTAACTCCTTCGTTTTTTCCCATTGTAACCTTGTGCTTGTGCCTGTGATTCATTATTCCCCTTTGCCTTCTGTAACTTAATTGTTATTCTGCCCCTCGCTCCCCCTTTGCCTTCTGTGCCCTCCTGCTTCCTGCCTCGCCCTCTGCTTCCCGCCGCTGCACGCTGCGGCCCCGCCCCCTCTGTTCCCATTCGCCACCCCGCTCCCGCCTCCCAGCTGCTCCTCCCTCCCTTAGCCCCTCATATGGAAGCCGCACGGCGGACGTGCGCAGCGGGTGCGCCGATTGTGCGCTGAAGGCGCGCCAAAGGCAAGCCCGTCTGCGCCCGTCCGCACCTGGACTGCGCCCAGTGCCAGGACCCCCGGCCCCCATCGACACCAGACCACACGACGGACCTACGACGCCGCCACCTTCAACGCACTCAACGCCGGCCGAACCCCCGCCTGCTACCGAGCCACCCCGCAACGCATCCACGGACCCTTCACCTGCCAAGCTTGCAAATTCACCTGCCTCCGGACCTGCACCGCACCCGCTAAGCAGAGCACTAGCAGCAACCACCTCAAGTGCATCCTGCTCAACACCCGCTCCGTCCACAGACACGCCGTCGAACTCTGGAACCTGCTCGACACAACATCACCAGACGTCGCCTTCCTCACGGAAACCTGGATGAACGCCTCCTCAGTGCCCGACATCGCCATCGCCATCCCGGACGGATACAAGATCACCCGGAGGGACCGCATCAACCAGACTGGAGGAGGCATCGCCATCGTACACAAGGACACCATCCGCATCACGACCAGCTCCGACGACACCTTCACCGCCGCCGAACACCTCCACTTCCAGAAACACACCGACCCCAAGACCACACTCAGAGGCACCCTCATCTACAGACCCCTGGGAACACGCATACAATTCAGCGAAGACATCACAGACTTCATTAGCCCGCACGCCCTCCCCTCCGCTGACTACATCCTCCTAGGGGACCTCAACTTCCACCTGGAGAACAACAAGGACAGCAACACCACCACCCTGCTGGACAACCTCGCCAACCTCGGTCTCAAGCAACTGGGGAACACCCCCACCCATTACGCCGGCCACACGCTTGACCCAGTCTTCTCCTCCAGCAAGTACATCTCCGTCAGCCACTCCATCGGACTTCATTGGACTGACCACAGCTGCGTCCACTTCAGCTTCAGAAGAACCACGACCCACCACCACCCGCAACAGGTTACTCACTGGAACAAGATCACCGCCAACCAGCTCACCACCTCCCTCAGCCCGAACCCTCCCGCCAGCACAACGGACCCCAACGAAGCAGCCAGCAACCTCACACAGTGGATCACGAACTGCGCAGACGACCTCGCACCACTGAAGACCCCTCCCAGCAGACACAGCAGCAAGAAAGCCTCTTGGTTCACCGACGAACTTAAGAACTCCAAGAAGAACTATCGCACCCTCGAGAAAGCCTGGCACCACGACCAGACCACAGACAACATGACTGCCCTCAAGCACGCCACCCGCAAACACCACCAGCTGATCCGCACCACCAAGAAGACTGCATTCAAAGAACGTTTGGACAACAACGCCCACAACAGCAAGGAACTCTTCAGCATCGTCAAAGAGCTCTCCAACCCCAGCGCCGGAAACAACAACATCACTGCCTCGCAAGACCTCTGCCAATCACTTGCCTCGTTCTTCCACCGCAAGATCGCCGAAATACACAACAGCTTCAGCGCACCAACCACGCACCCAACCAGCGAACCAACGCCCCCCACCGCCACCCTCTGCGCCTGGACCCCGGTGAGCACCGAAGACACCGCCCGCACGATGAACACCATCCACTCCGGATCCCAAACCGACCCCTGACCCCACCACGTCTTCAACAAGGCCGACTCCATCATCGCACCCCAACTCCGGGACATCATCAACGCCTCCTTCAACACCGCCACCTTCCCGGAAAGCTGGAAGCACGCCGAGCTCAGCACCCTCCTGAAGAAACCAACAGCGGACCCCACCGTCCTCAAGAACTTCCACCCCATCTCGCTCCTCCCTTTTCCTGCCAAAGTCATCGAGAAGACCGTCAACAGACAGCTTGCCGCCTTCCTCGAGACGAACAAATCCCTCGACCACTCACAGTCCGGCTTCCGAGCCAACCACAGCACCGAGACCACCCTCATCGCAGCCACTGACGACATCAGATCCCAGCTCGACAAAGGGGAAACAGCGGCCCTTATCCTCCTGGACCTCTCCGCAGCGTTTGACACTGTCTGCCACCGCACCCTAGTGCAGCGCCTCGGCAACATCGGAATCCAAGAGAAGTCACTGGAGTGGATCATCTCGTTCCTTGCCGGAAGAACCCAGAGAGTCCGCCTCCCCCCGTTCAGATCCGAGGCCACAAAGTCATCTGCGGCGTACCACAGGGATCATCGCTCAGCCCCACCCTCTTCAACGTCTACATGAGCCCCCTCGCAGCCATCGCACGCCAACACAACCTCAACATCATCTCCTACGCCAACGACACCCAGCTGATCCTCTCCCTCACCAACGACCCAGCCACCACCAGAACCAGCCTACACGAAGGGATGAAAGACTTCGCCGAGTGGATGAAGAACAGCCGCCTGAAACTGAACTCAGACAAGATGGAAGTCCTCATCCTGGGGTCATCGCCGTCCGCCTGGGACGACTCCAGGTGGCCCCCTGCCCTGGGCACCACTCCCAAGCCATTGGACCACACACTAAACCTGGGCTTCATCCTGGACTCCTCCCTATCGATGACCAGACAAGTCAACGCCATCTCATCATCGTGCTTCAACACCATGCGCATGCTCCGAAAGATCTTCCGATGGATCCCCATCGAAACCAGGAAGACGGTCACCCAGGCACTTGTCACCAGCCGACTGGACTACGGAAACACCCTCTACGCCGGAACCACAGCCAAACTCCAGAAAAGACTCCAACGAATCCAGAACGCCTCCGCACGACTCGTCCTGGACATCCCCCGACACAGCCACATCTCCGGCCACCTGAGAGACCTGCACTGGCTCCCCGTCAGCAAGAGGATCACGTTCAGACTCCTAACCTACGCACACAAGGCTCTCCACGACCTGGGCCCCAAGTACCTCAACAACCGCCTGACCTTCTACACGCACACCCTCCAGCTACGGTCGACCAGCCACGCGCTCGCCGACGTTCCACGCATACGCAGAGCCACCGCCGGAGGAAGATCCTTCTCCTACCTGGCAGCCAAGACATGGAACTCCCTCCCCATCCACCTTCGGCTAACCCAGGACCATCTCTCCTTCAGGAAGCAACTCAAGACCTGGCTTTTCGAGCAATAACAGACCCCTCTCATCCCCCAGCGCCTTGAGACCCTTCTGGGTGAGTAGCGCGCTATACAAAATGTCATGATTGATTGATTGATTGAAATCTCCATTCAGAAAATATGAAGAGCAACAACGTGTAATGTTATGTATAGGTGTAAATCTATATTCGGAAAAGGTGAAGAGCAAACAAGCGTAGAGTTACGCGTTGGTTCAGTAGCAAACCAAACCAAACTACCAAAGTTACCAAGGGGGTCCTGCAGGGTTCTTGTTTGAGCCCCACTCTTTTTAAAATCTATGTTACCCCCTTGGCTAAACTTATGAGGGTTCAATCCCATTTCATACGCATACGTCACCCAGCTCCCCCTCACCTTTGATAAAAACAGACCAGATATACAACTCATCATCTCTGAAGGCATGAAGACTATTGATGCCTGGATGAGGACTAACTTCCTCCAATTAAATGCTGAGAAATCAGAGATCATGCTGTTGGGAGTAGCAGCTATAAGCTAGATGCCGAGTTGGTGGCCCGAGGAGCTGGGTAATGCCCGGCCTCCTAAGGAAGTGGTCAAAAACGTAGGCATCAGGATCGATCAAAACCTTACTCTTGATGCTCATGCCAATACCACTGCTGCCACCTGCTTCTACACTCTCAGTCTCTTTAGAAGGAAGGATCTTCCCCCTGCTACCTTCCTCTACCAAAAAAACATTGATGCAAGCTCTGGTACTACGTAGACTAGACTACTGTAATGCTCTGTTAGCATCGGCCAACAAAGCCTCCTTAAACAAGCTGCAAGTTGTGCAGAACATGGCTGCCCGCCTTGTAGCAAACGCCCCACCTAGAACGGCTTCTACTCCACTCCTCAAAAAACTCCACTGGCTCCCTGTGAGAAAGCGGGTAAAATTTAAGATAGGCTGCACTGTCTTCAAGGCCCTTAATGAACAGGGTCCTTCCTACCTTTCTGCCAAACTTATCAAGTACAACCCCCCCCCCCCCCACCCCACCCCACCAAGACCTCTTAGATCAGGCTCCAAGCTACCTCCTCTGCACCCCTAGAATTAAAAAGGCTCGCAGCGGCGGCAGAGCTTTTTCACACCTTACCCCTGCTTTCTGGAATTAGCTGGCCCTTCAGCTCCGCAACTGTCAGAGCCTCTCTCAGTTCGGGAAGCTTCTTAAAACTCACATCTTCTGATCTCCTTGTTCTGGCTGAGGCCCCCCCGTCCTAAGCGCAGAGATAGCCCTTGGGGTGATTCAGCGCTATATAAATCAAATCAAATCAAATACACATGTGTATATTTACCTGTGAGATTAGGATACTCTATGTCAGGAGTCAGTAAATAATGATCAAAAGGCAGGCCCTGCTTAAAAAACCTGAGACTAATCACTTCATAACATGTGTAATAATATCCCACTATAGTGTAATATTATGCATGCATAAGTCTGCTGCATAGTTTCAAGTGGGCGTTTCTATGGAGGAATACATCAGTCTCTATGACGGAAAAGAAGACCCCAAAAATTGGGCAGGTGTAAATTAAGGGATTTCTCAATTTGGTGGAAATAAAAAGACAACAAGCGATCTCATTCATGTGAGAGAATTTTCACGAGATCTATTGTACTTTTTGTACAATCATACATAGATGTAAACAGAAGGTCACAGCATTTTTCCAGTAGTAATCCTGGAAGACTGCTGCAGGTTTTCAAGACTACATCTTGAAAGTTATTCGTAAATCGGCACTTGTTGGGAGTGTGTAAACCTGTGCAGGCAGATTATGGAAAAAAAATGAATTGGACTTGCCTTGTTTAACAAAGTAAAAACGACCTAGTCATTTCAGAAATATGTGTACATACGATCTAATTACAGTGAAAGATATAATGAGGGTAGGTTATTATTTACAGAAAGCTATCATACTGTAAAGTTGTGTAAACAACATCCATGGGACAGATTCCCAAACAAAATATTAAACCTACACTGTAAGATTTACATCTACATATGAATACAAATTCCATACTGTCTAGAATTCAAAAGAATTCCATTAATCCACACAGAAAGCCATACCAGGTGCAGGTTATCATGCTGATTTCTGGAAATGGCTGCAATATCTCAACTGAAATCCCATTACCGCTTTGCATAGTTCTCCATATCGGAAAATTCAGCACAGGTAATTGAGGATCCCTGTACAAATGCACATTTTCTTTTCAGTGCCCACGGAATCCCGATGCGGTCAAGTCTGTTGATGAGGATGTTGTGGGAGACCGTGTCAAACGTGGCGTACAGTTCCAGGAGGATGAGGGCTGCATTTTCCCCACTGTCCAGGAGGGCTCTGATTTTGTCTGTGGCTGTGATCAGGGCTGTCTCAGTGCTGTGATTAACTCGAAATCTAGATTGGGAGGGGTCTAGGAGATTGTGGTCTTCTAGGTGTTGAGTGAGTAGCTGTTTATCGCATTCTCAAGGACTTCTGCTGGATAAAGAAGAGAGAGGGGCTGATGGATCTTTATTTCGGCTGGGTCGACGTATGTTTTTTTCACGTGGGTTCTCACTTCAGCATGTTTCCACTCCTCAGGGAAGGAGGCTGCGGCGATGTAAGCCTATTGTCTAGCTTCTATGGTTGAAAATATGTTGGGGGCATGGGTCCCTGGGTGCTCCTGAGTTCACAGAGTTCATGATGTACATAGTGTCTTGCGCAGTGAGGAGTTTCCAGTGGGTGAGAAGGTATTCGGGGTTTGTGTTTGTGGGTGTGAGCTGATTTATGCGGTCTGCTGTGGAGGGTTCAAAGTTTCCATAGATGGCCAAGATCTTGTCGTGGAAGAAGTCTGCAAGGTTGTTGCACAGTTCTTGGGAGGGAGTGATGTCTTTCTCGGTGGCTGCGGGATTGGTGAACTCCTTTAAGATGGTGAAGTTATTTGATGTGGTTTGCGCTGGCTTTGATGCAGTCTGCTAGGGCATTCTTCTTTCAGGAGGCAGTGGAACTGGTTCAGAATGGACCTGAAGGCAGTGTGGTCTTCTGTCTTTTCGCTGACGTGCCACTTCCTTTCAAGTTGTCAGCAGTTGCATTGGGTGAAGTGCAGTTGCTCGGTGCCCCAGCTTGCTCTTTTGCTTTGTTTTTTGATCCTGGCCCGTCCGTCCTGACACATTCTATGGAATAACCCATACACTTTTAGGAGATAACATCTTTCACAGTTGATGTTCCTTGCAACGAAATGTATATTATCACTATCTGCAAAGCAAATGTTTACAAAGCGCCCTTGTGATATGGTGCAAGTGCTATAAAAAGAATATTTAAACATCTCACATTTTTCACAGGCTTTGAAGAAAGTCAGCACTTCTACTGAAGGAGCTTGGCAACCCACATACATTGTTTTCTCATGTAGTACCAGCTATATAATTATTATGGTACATGAAATACACATTTCTGGAACAGCAGCATGTGAGTATCAGCACATCAATTAAGCTAGCATGAGAAGATATGTGGTAAAAAGTGAACAAGATATTAGTGAAGGGCTTGAGCACAGTGCACATATTTGATACTTACCAAAAACCATGCGCACCAATGTTTTCTGTCATTAGCCACAATAGATCTCTGTACACAAGTGGTTCGTCAACAGCATAATGCTACTGTGTGTTTATAAGTCTTTGGTTTAAGATTAATCGCAAGCACACACGCAGCAAAAGCTGCCAAAGGAGAAGAAATAGGCATTAACATTCACCAGCGCCAGCACTAATATTCACATAAACAAGGCATGGTGCCAGCTTCACGTATAATCATAGCCTAGCCTGTGTTACTTTGTTTCCAACATGCACTGACAAGCTCGCCTCTTGGTTAATGTCTAGATAAGTTAGACTGAAATGTCTCAGGTGACATTATTGAAAAGCCCTGCGAATTGGGAATTGAATCTTTTGTAAACAACCTGAATTGAGATGCCTCGCGCCAACGAACTACGTCTGCTAATGATATACTGAGCCAACCCATCCTACTGACAAACAAATGGAACACTTTTTGTTTCTGGGGTAAAGAATGGTGCAGGCAGCATGACACAAACCATAAGGATTCCAGCCGTGCCTTTAGATGTCAGTGTTAAGGAGAGGGTGTGCAAGCAACTCACTTCGGGAATTTCCCAGCAGCGGCTTCTCCACTAGGGCAGAGGAGCATCACCACCCCACTCAAAAAACTGAAAAAATAAAATAATAAAACCAATGTATTAACATTTTCTTTTTATTTCCTTGCTAAGCCAGCCAAGTCTTGGAGGGGCTTGGAGTCTTGCAGGGGAGGAGTAGTGCAGCACTGTAAGTACACATGACAGTTTGGCTGGATGTTTTAGGCCCGCTACGCCATAATGCGTGCTTAGGTTTCTCCAAACCAGATGTGTTGCACAGCCGGGTTGGAGAAACAGCGCAGACTCTCAGGCACCGTCTAAGCAGCAAACCGAGCGGCTCAGACCAATCCTGGCGCTGCTCTTATGCTATGGAAAACAGCGCCGGGATTGGGTGGGCAGCCTGTGCTGGTGTCTCGGGGTCTGATGGGACACGAGCAGGAGAGAAGAGGCGCACTGAGGCTGACAGCAGCATCCGCAGCAGAACAGGCACTTTTTTTTAATTCTTATTATTTCCCTAATCTCCCATCCCTCCTTCAGTGTAAATAAGAGTCACATTTCAACAACTATGAATGACACTTTCTAGCAAGCAATATCAAGCAAAGAAGACCTGCCTAACTGTACAAACACGCTCCTGTAAAAAGTAAATTAAATCAGGAAGAAGAGGAGTGACTTTACAACGCCCATCATAACAAATCTATTGAAGGAAAAAATTATGTCAGGCAAATCTGTCGGCATCCAGACTGTATTGCTTTTTCAGACCAAATCCAGGAGTTTGCAGTGCACACCTGTACACTTTCTTCCTGGCACTGCGAGGATTGCGCAAGGACTGTGATGGGAGCCTCCAGGCAGAGCTGAGTGATGAGACTTAGACACTATTGGAGGGTTTTGCTTTACATACTACTAAAAAAGAACTAGTCAGGCAGGATTACGTACACTATACTAGTGTCATTTTGCATCACCATTGCCGAATGCAGATAGATGGCACTTGTGCAACCTTTGCACGGCGTATCGAGTACAAGTGCAACATTTGCACAAACTGACCAGTGCAGAAATGTATTTTGTATTGATTGGTCATTCTGGTGTTTGTATATTTCTCTTGTAGAAGAGCACAAAAGCAATACAACAGTTTAACAATTAAATTCATAGATGTGAGACCACATTACATTGATAGCACCAGTACAGTTTTGCACCAGTTTCTTGCTTAAGAGTGACAAGTGGCCTCCACTGTCTTCAGCCCAACATATACTAAACAGACCGCATAAAATGAGAGAATAAGATAGTGACCAAAGCGAAAATAAAAAGAGTGTGGAGTGCAGCTGCAGAATGATGCCACGCTCCTGTGAAATAAATTAAATACATTTGTCAGTGACATTACCCAAACAAGACAAAGCTGATGTCACTGTGCCCCTCATGCTCATACGTTACTGTTGGCTTGTGGGTGGTGGCAACACATTGCTGGCTCAGGGCTCCACTTCTGGTGAGTGTGATGCCCCCAGCTCCCCTCTGCAAATGCCAACCATGCTGGAACTTGGAAGGGCTGTGTTGTGTCCGCGAGCACAAGGAACATGGAAGACGTTGATCGGGTAGCGCGGTCCACGAGGAGAGGACTCGAGCAACTTGCGCGCCTGCATTCATGGTTCGGCTGTACTGGACTGCAGTGCAGGGCGGGCTGTCAAGTGACCTGGCAGTACTCCATAGTCCCAATGACTTCAGATATTTGTGCATTACATGGAACATGGGTCCTGACCTCAATAAAAGCTTCCAGAAGCCGAGTGACTCGGAAACACTAACAGCCTTTGGAAAGGTTTCAACGAACCCACCCGGGCCATACAATAATACACATCTTCACCTTCCCCCTATAGCATGAGAGGAACATCCTGATTTGCGCGGACGCCATGCTCTTCTGCCTCCTGCAGCAGCTGTTTGTGTCACAGAGAAATCATTACACACATGTAGTATCCTGTTCATGTTAATGTCCTGCCATTATCTCTCCTCCTGCTCAGCCAGTGTGAATGTCCAGTGTGCTGCATAGAATGTTGGAGTGATGATGCGTATTGGAATGTTGGGTGCCAGTGAGGTGAGTTGGACAGTTGGAGAATGGGCTGAGCAGCAGGCAGGCTGCTCCTGGTGGGGCTGCTACACTGGAACTCTTCTACATGTAACTTACTTCAATAATTCCACTTACTCTACATCCTACTTGCGTGGACCTCATTACTATATTATTTTGGCGACGAGTTTGTGACTATCTATGTGTTACAACTGGACTTCATGGTCCCGTCAGCCTAATAAGGACCTGAAGATGAAGCTACCTACAGAGCCTTTAGATGCTGGCATCGCAAGATACATTACCAAGAGGAGGTATCCACTGAAAAAAAGAAGTTCACAAGAAACATAGGAGTCCTTCACAGAACAACAAAGACGTTCACAAGAAAGCAAGAAGTTCTTCACTGAAAACCAAAGATGTCCACAAGAAAGTTGTCAAGATAAAGCACTATGCCACTCAGCCCCACCACCATCTGACAGCCCCAGCCCAGGCGTGCTGTGCTCATCTGATTACTTGCTTGGGACTTTAAATTTTATAAGCAGTGATTCTGTCATCAAGAATACCAACCTACAGCTTGTAAATTCTGTTGATCCTGAGAACGTACTAAAACATCACGGAGTTTGGGATATCATTCCTGTATGCAAGGATGGGAGGAATGGTGTTGGACCCGGGCCCTTATGGCTGGTTCACCCCTGAACTTTTTGCTTTTGATGGCGACCTGGTGTTCATGATTTCTGGCTTGGCGCACTTTTTCCCTGGGTCCCAGAGTGAAAGTGCGTGCGTGTAGTATGGCTGGCCTGCCCTCCCATAGGAATGCATGGGGAATGTGTGTGTCCCTAGTAGTTCCTGATGCGTGGGGAGTGCAGGCTCGAGTTTGGTATGCCTGAACTCGTGAGAGTGAATGCTGCAAGATGGTGTCTGCGGCATGTGTGTGTCTAGTTGGGAAGTGCTACTTCTGGACATTGAGATATGTGTGCAGTGAGGGTGCTGGAGCGTGATTGGCTGGAGCTGGCTGGCATGCCAGGCTCCAGGAAGTCTGGATGGGTCTGCCCGGTGGTGAGTGGGAGATTAGCATGAGTGATGTGTGGGAGGAGTGTACCTGTGTCCTGGATGGGCTGGGTTTTCCCCACACAATGCTGGCTCCGCCCCCCTGTGGTGTGTCTAACGACCCTAGCCTCCCCAGTGAATGAAAGGGGTGGTTGGCCCATCAAGAGTACTCCAGAACCAGTTGCAACTGGTTTCTCCCCCACCCTGCACATTGTGACAAAGGATTTCAGTGTATAAAAATGGGGCTGTGTCCCCACTGAAATTGTTCTCTTCCAGGATCTTGAGGGGGCTGCTGCTGCTGCTGGGGCCAGGAGGAACCGCCACTTGGACTGCCTCCCTGCCTGGAGGGCCAGTGAGCTGGCCCCTGGCCCAGCCTTGCCCCCCTGCCTACCTAAGGACCTTTGCTGGGACCCTGCCCTGCTGAGGGCAGCTGGAAGCGCTGTGCTGGTGTTCCCTGCCTGGGAGCACGTTGGACTTTTCCTGAAGCGCTTTGTTGTCCTTTTGGCGCTTGAGAGCGCTGTATTGACTGTCCCCGAGCGCTGGGGAGCGCTCGCTGTGCAGCCGGTGCCCACCCGGCATCTGCCCGGCTGATCGTGCCGATTTGCGGCATTAGCGAGTGCCACCTCGCTTTATTCTTAATTTAAGCGCCGGTGCCCACCCGGCATTGCCCCGTACTTTCTGTTGTAAATACCTCGAGGGAGCCCACTCCTCGGGTACTGGGAGCCCGCCTGCCTACCTGGAACGGGCCGCCGCGCTGCCCGCGACGACCCGGAAGTCTTTGGCCGACCGGCCAATTGCAGCGCGGCCCCTGAGAGGCCGACCGGAAGTCCCGCCCCGCCGCCGGGCGGCGAGGAGAAGAGCGACGGAGTGTGCAGGCAGGGCTCCGCGATCAGGAGGAGAGCCCCGCCGTCCCAAGGAGAAGTGCCGGCGCCCGCAGGGCTCCCAGAGTGCCAGGAGAACTCAGCAGAGAAGCTCCGCTGTCCTGCCGAGGGAGAGGAGCAGCGCGAAGAGACCCGGTGAGTGGAGACCTGGGTTCTGGGAGGCGCAGGGCCCCTCGCATCCCTCCTCGAGCGGCCCCGACTGGCAGTGGGCTGCTCCGACGAATCTCCCTAGTGGAGAGAGGGGGGCAGTTGTTCCTTCTGAGTCCCCCGAGCGGGACTCCAACGAGAGGGGCCATTCTGTTTCTGAGCCGGTCGAGGCTCCAACGTGGGGGCATTGATTCTTTCGAGCCGCGAAGGCTCCCCGGGGGCACCGTAACCGCAAGTGTTGCTTTACGAGCCTGGAAGGCTCTTGTGGCCATTATCTTACTGAGTCCCCCGAGGAGGGACTCCAACAACCCCGTATTTGTGCCTTGCAAGCCCACAGGAGGCTCGAGGCGCCCCCTTTGATTTGATGAGCCCAGAGAGGCTCAAGAAGGTACCATTTTGCTTTGGGAGCCCCTGAGAGGCTCCTGGCCCAGTCAGTTGTCCTGAGCCTGCGAGGCTCCAACGTTCGCACCCTTGGTGTTTACAACTGTCCAGCACTTAGTGGACAGTTGCTACGTTTAGGCTGGGTGTACTTTTTGGCTTATTATAGCCTGCCCCTGACATTGAGACACAGGGACTACCACAGGTTGTGGCTCATAGGAAGTTTTGCGCAATTGCTTGTGCTCGCACCGCTGAATGTGTTCCGAACCGCCATGTGTCTTTCCTTGCATGCACCGCTGAATGTAGGTACTGCATCATGTGTTGTCTTGTGCTCGCACCTCTGAATGTGTTTGGATCCATCATGTGTCTTTCTTCCCTACACCGCTGAATGTTAATGCATCATGTGTAATGTGCCTATGCTTATACCTCTAGATGTTAGTGATTCCTAGGTGGTTGCTTTTCTCCTAGTACAGGTGTTGCTAGTTGAGGTCTTTTGTTCCCTGCGCAATAGTTGCCTAAGGTGGTTAGGGTTGCGTAGGAGGTTCTTATGCTTTACCAGTAATTACTGGTTGTGTGTTAATTTGTGATACACGTTTCTTTTGATTCTAAAAGTATTCTATGTGCTAATTACTATTCCTAAAAAGTGATGATTCCTGACAGTGGTCCAGGTGGCCCTGTCTTGTAAATATTCCCCTTGTAAAATTCTGCCCGTGCCTGTTGGCACAGTGTAACAAAATGTATGTTTTATCTAATGTGTTTTTGATATAATACAAAGGCTATTTTTCTATAACCTTGTGTGGAGTTTTCCTTTGTGGTGGGCCTTGGGTGTTGTTACTGGGTGCGCGCGCAAACACTTAACCTACATGGCCTCCAAGTTTAGCCTTGACTGCTCGCGCCACGTTACCTAGAGGGCGAGAGAGGGGTTATCTTGGTGTGTGACTCCCTTGCCCTGACACTTAGAAATGGCGATCCCTGACTGACCTCGACGCGAGTCTTGGCCGGCCAGGGTCCCGTTTCTAACATTGGTGGCAGGCGGTGAGGATCCGGATTTGTGTTTGCCTTGTACTGCAGTGGCAACAGGCCACACTACAAAGCTCTGCATTTTAGATAATTACATGTTGGGGATTATTGTCCTTTGAAGTTCTAGTATTTCTTTTTCCAAAGAGTGTCCAGTACATTTGTCCCCTGCCCTGCTCCCAGAGTTTGGTACCTGTGTCACGTGTGGTCAGGTTGAGAAATCAGGGGTGGTAAAAACTACCTTACCGGTCCGAGGGGAGGGTGTGCGTGGATGAATGGTGTGTTGCCTGGACAGATTAGTGTGAGTTCTCTTTAGTAGGGAGCTTGCTGAAATACTTTGAACCGTGTGCTCTTGCTTCAGCTCTGACAGTTAAGTCCCCTGTGTTGCACGTGTCTGTGAGCATCCTGTCAAGATGGAATCTCCTTTTAACCTTTGTAGCCTGTTTAAGTACAGTTTGCCTGAGTTGGTACGGTTATGTAAGGAGAGAGACATCCCAGTGAGTGAGTCAGACACCCAGTCCAAGCTTAGGGATAACATGATCCTGTGGCAGAAGAGTGACTGGGAGCGTGAGCACTGTGAGAGGGAGAGGGCCCGGACCGCGCACCATGAGGGTGGTGGGTCTGAGGGGAGCCCTGAAGAGTCTGATGTGGAGAGTGAGGATGACAGTGGATGGGCGCCAGCAGAGAGCGAGTACCCCCTAGATAGGGAGTCCCTTGCTGGGTCCAGTGTCAGATGTAGCACCCCATCCCTTTCCCTGTCCCCAGAGGAGTGGGTGGATAGGAGAGAAGAGAGGGAGCACCAGTTGGCCATGGAGAAGCTCAGGTTAGAGCATGTCAGAGAGATGGCGCAGCTGGGTGTGAATGAGCGGACTGCAGAGGCTGAGAGGGCCTTGGCCAGGGAGAAGATAGCCCTAGAGGGTAGGTTATCCCCTGACCGCAGTCATAGTTTTCTGGATTCCCCAGGGAGGGTTGGATCCAGTGGTGGCAGCAAGAGAGAGTTTGGTGCGGGAAGTGCCATGCCCCGTTTCCAAAGAGTGGTACCTTGTTCCCGAGAGGACACATACAGGTTGAAGTTCAGGAGCAGTAGGAGACTGCCTCACCAGGATTGGGGAGATTATGTGGATGACTGTCATGATACCCTGATTGATTGGTTAGAGGTTCATGGGGAACCTGATTTTGATGGACTACTCAACCTAGTTATCAGAGAGCAGTTGCTCAATTGTTTTGTGCCAGAGTTGCGCAAACACCTGTCAAGAGGTGACTATGTGAGTCCTTGGGACATTGCAAAGGAAGCAGACCGCTGGGAAGGTGCCAGTGGTTCTGACACGTCATGGGTGAGTGAACCCGAGAGTAGTGGGTTAGGTATCTTCCAGACCAGTGTGGTGGAAGAGGCTCAGAGTAGCCCAGCTAGGTCCCAGTGTAGCGAGAGGGGTGAAGGGGCTCACGTCTTGGCTCCGTGGAGCAAGAGTGAGTGGGGGACTGAGTGTTCCCAGGTGCCCGAAACCCAGTCTCAGAACCTGGATGGTTTCTTGAGGGAACACCAGGTTAGGGATCTAGGCTGTCCTGTTAGACCCCTTGAGGGGGATCCCCTAGTGTCTAGAGAACCTGGAGTATCTTTAAATAGTGTTCCAGTGGTTCTAGTGTCCGGCAGTGCCACTCCAGTTGGGGGGGCACGAAAGTCCGAAGTGAGGAGTGATTGGGGGAGTTCCCCAGTGGGAGAACCAGTGGGTCAGGGACTACCCAGTTGGGCGAAGTTCCCGGTTAGTGACCATGGTGACACCACTTCTGTTCTGGGGGATCTTCCCGCACTGTCAGGTGGACAGGGGTCGGGAGATCTGCGCCAGACAGACAGTCACACAGCACATGAGTCATGTGCTAGCCTCAGGGGGATGGTGAGCGAGTCCCCAGAAGTCCTGGAGTGCCAGGCAATTATCCCACCTAGAGGTTTAGACCGAAGGTTGGGAGGCCAGGTTCAGGATCGGCCTGACCTGAAGGGCGGGACTTCTGTAACCAGAGTCCTAGCCAGTGCTTCTTCCAGGGGTACCTCTCCAGTTGGGAGGGTGCAGAACTCTGGAAGGGGGTGCAGAGGGTGGGAGAGCCCGCCTCTGACCCCGGCGCAACCTGAGGGGTTAAACCCTGGGTTGGAATGGCGTTCTAGGTGTACACCTCGCAGGAGGTGGAGGAACCCTAGAAGAAGAGGTAGGGGGAGGAGAGCCTTCCCTGAGACTCCTGGTCCGCCTGAGGTTGTAGACCAAAGGCTGGTGAACCAGTGGCAGTCTAGCCCTGTCTTGCAGGCAGGAAGAGTGGAGAGTGGCTACTATGTGCCAGGGGTTACTACCCCCCACTCGGTGAGTAGGCAGGAACCAGTGGTACCTGGGTGGCCCAGGGCCTGGTCCTGGCCGGGGACAGCTGAGGAGTACCAGTGGGGTAGCCCAGTTGTTCCAGATAGTGGTTTGAGAAGGAATCCCAGGGGTTCACAGTGGCGTGGAACAGGACGGTGTCCCGGCAGTGGCGGGCCCGTGTCCTTGTTCTTTCGCCCAAAGCAGGGAAGTCCATCACGGTGGTGATCGGTCTACCCTGCGTTTTGGCTGGAAGGGGGTTGTGTTGGACCCGGGCCCTTATGGCTGGTTCACCCCTGAACTTTTTGCTTTTGATGGCGACCTGGTGTTCATGATTTCTGGCTTGGCGCACTTTTTCCCTGGGTCCCAGAGTGAAAGTGCGTGCGTGTAGTATGGCTGGCCTGCCCTCCCATAGGAATGCATGGGGAATGTGTGTGTCCCTAGTAGTTCCTGATGCGTGGGGAGTGCAGGCTCGAGTTTGGTATGCCTGAACTCGTGAGAGTGAATGCTGCAAGATGGTGTCTGCGGCATGTGTGTGTCTAGTTGGGAAGTGCTACTTCTGGACATTGAGATATGTGTGCAGTGAGGGTGCTGGAGCGTGATTGGCTGGAGCTGGCTGGCATGCCAGGCTCCAGGAAGTCTGGATGGGTCTGCCCGGTGGTGAGTGGGAGATTAGCATGAGTGATGTGTGGGAGGAGTGTACCTGTGTCCTGGATGGGCTGGGTTTTCCCCACACAATGCTGGCTCCGCCCCCCTGTGGTGTGTCTAACGACCCTAGCCTCCCCAGTGAATGAAAGGGGTGGTTGGCCCATCAAGAGTACTCCAGAACCAGTTGCAACTGGTTTCTCCCCCACCCTGCACATTGTGACAAAGGATTTCAGTGTATAAAAATGGGGCTGTGTCCCCACTGAAATTGTTCTCTTCCAGGATCTTGAGGGGGCTGCTGCTGCTGCTGGGGCCAGGAGGAACCGCCACTTGGACTGCCTCCCTGCCTGGAGGGCCAGTGAGCTGGCCCCTGGCCCAGCCTTGCCCCCCTGCCTACCTAAGGACCTTTGCTGGGACCCTGCCCTGCTGAGGGCAGCTGGAAGCGCTGTGCTGGTGTTCCCTGCCTGGGAGCACGTTGGACTTTTCCTGAAGCGCTTTGTTGTCCTTTTGGCGCTTGAGAGCGCTGTATTGACTGTCCCCGAGCGCTGGGGAGCGCTCGCTGTGCAGCCGGTGCCCACCCGGCATCTGCCCGGCTGATCGTGCCGATTTGCGGCATTAGCGAGTGCCACCTCGCTTTATTCTTAATTTAAGCGCCGGTGCCCACCCGGCATTGCCCCGTACTTTCTGTTGTAAATACCTCGAGGGAGCCCACTCCTCGGGTACTGGGAGCCCGCCTGCCTACCTGGAACGGGCCGCCGCGCTGCCCGCGACGACCCGGAAGTCTTTGGCCGACCGGCCAATTGCAGCGCGGCCCCTGAGAGGCCGACCGGAAGTCCCGCCCCGCCGCCGGGCGGCGAGGAGAAGAGCGACGGAGTGTGCAGGCAGGGCTCCGCGATCAGGAGGAGAGCCCCGCCGTCCCAAGGAGAAGTGCCGGCGCCCGCAGGGCTCCCAGAGTGCCAGGAGAACTCAGCAGAGAAGCTCCGCTGTCCTGCCGAGGGAGAGGAGCAGCGCGAAGAGACCCGGTGAGTGGAGACCTGGGTTCTGGGAGGCGCAGGGCCCCTCGCATCCCTCCTCGAGCGGCCCCGACTGGCAGTGGGCTGCTCCGACGAATCTCCCTAGTGGAGAGAGGGGGGCAGTTGTTCCTTCTGAGTCCCCCGAGCGGGACTCCAACGAGAGGGGCCATTCTGTTTCTGAGCCGGTCGAGGCTCCAACGTGGGGGCATTGATTCTTTCGAGCCGCGAAGGCTCCCCGGGGGCACCGTAACCGCAAGTGTTGCTTTACGAGCCTGGAAGGCTCTTGTGGCCATTATCTTACTGAGTCCCCCGAGGAGGGACTCCAACAACCCCGTATTTGTGCCTTGCAAGCCCACAGGAGGCTCGAGGCGCCCCCTTTGATTTGATGAGCCCAGAGAGGCTCAAGAAGGTACCATTTTGCTTTGGGAGCCCCTGAGAGGCTCCTGGCCCAGTCAGTTGTCCTGAGCCTGCGAGGCTCCAACGTTCGCACCCTTGGTGTTTACAACTGTCCAGCACTTAGTGGACAGTTGCTACGTTTAGGCTGGGTGTACTTTTTGGCTTATTATAGCCTGCCCCTGACATTGAGACACAGGGACTACCACAGGTTGTGGCTCATAGGAAGTTTTGCGCAATTGCTTGTGCTCGCACCGCTGAATGTGTTCCGAACCGCCATGTGTCTTTCCTTGCATGCACCGCTGAATGTAGGTACTGCATCATGTGTTGTCTTGTGCTCGCACCTCTGAATGTGTTTGGATCCATCATGTGTCTTTCTTCCCTACACCGCTGAATGTTAATGCATCATGTGTAATGTGCCTATGCTTATACCTCTAGATGTTAGTGATTCCTAGGTGGTTGCTTTTCTCCTAGTACAGGTGTTGCTAGTTGAGGTCTTTTGTTCCCTGCGCAATAGTTGCCTAAGGTGGTTAGGGTTGCGTAGGAGGTTCTTATGCTTTACCAGTAATTACTGGTTGTGTGTTAATTTGTGATACACGTTTCTTTTGATTCTAAAAGTATTCTATGTGCTAATTACTATTCCTAAAAAGTGATGATTCCTGACAGTGGTCCAGGTGGCCCTGTCTTGTAAATATTCCCCTTGTAAAATTCTGCCCGTGCCTGTTGGCACAGTGTAACAAAATGTATGTTTTATCTAATGTGTTTTTGATATAATACAAAGGCTATTTTTCTATAACCTTGTGTGGAGTTTTCCTTTGTGGTGGGCCTTGGGTGTTGTTACTGGGTGCGCGCGCAAACACTTAACCTACATGGCCTCCAAGTTTAGCCTTGACTGCTCGCGCCACGTTACCTAGAGGGCGAGAGAGGGGTTATCTTGGTGTGTGACTCCCTTGCCCTGACACTTAGAAATGGCGATCCCTGACTGACCTCGACGCGAGTCTTGGCCGGCCAGGGTCCCGTTTCTAACAAATGGTGTCTGCCCACAATCTTCTATGGAAAGTGATACAACCTGTCAATATGGTGCTTCGGTTTGTAAGGAGACACCTAGCTGCACGAAGCCTAATTGTGCACATCTGTTACATCGTAAGCTGAAAAACACGATGTGTGCCTGGCTGACTATGTCTCTCTCCCAGGTTATCTCTGGGGCCATGCCGGACCTAGATTTGGGACTTCAAGAATGCAGTATGTTATACGTTTTCCTAACGATGTGGCGTTTCTTCAAGATAAGGACTTGCGCTAGAGGTTGTCAACTAGCTGTCCTTTACTGTGTCTGTCACAGTGGGCAAGGTTGTGACTTACTTTTTGCCTGGCATGGCAAGGTAGTGGTGGCGCTTTACTGTATGCCTACTTCGCGTCTGTTTCGTATGCTGGGTTTTCATACAGTTGTCACATTACCGGTGACTCGAGCAGGACATTGCAGGTGAGACAGTTTCTGACAATGTTTGTTTTCCTCATCTTGGACCTGTCTTCTGTTGGGCCATTAAACCGTTGAGCCTTCGTCTTTATTGCTAGGCAGCTTCCCGAGCTGCTCTAGGACGCTTTTCTGCATGGACAAAGTGGTAGCCATCCGGCACGGCGCCATGTACGTGCTGCCATCTTTTATTGCACTGTACATTCTGCAACGTGAACAGATAGTCTTGTCTTCCTCAGAAATGGTTACGCAGCGTTTACATCTTCAGTGTGCACCGATTTGGATCTCCTTGGTGGGACTTCTTTGCAGTAACGCCATACACCGGCACTGCGCTTTGTAAGTACTGTCATGTTTTTTTTTTGGCTGTAGATCTACGAAGCTCTAACAATCTGTGCTGACGTGAGGTATAGTTAAGTCTTTACAGCATGCTATGTTAAAAATAAAGAAATAAGATTATCGCACAGAGGACAGTGGATGCTGCCGAGATGGGTCGCAAGTGCCATTTTCTTCTACAGAGGTGGGCTTCCACTCTTTACCTGCCTACTGCAGCACCTGGGTCTATATTGGCCCAGTATCTGTGTTTCATCCAAGTTGTTGTGCATTACACTGTCAAAATCTCTGGACTTTGACTCGTGTGTCAGTCTGTTTTTTTTAGACACTCGCACCTCAATTGGGAAGAGGCAAACTAGCGGTTTGACACAGATTTGTGGTGACAAGCTCACCCTAAACTTTGACAGTCAGCATGGACTTTTGTTCTTTCCACTGCAGTATGGAGTATGCTCACTAAAACTTTCTGGGAGCTGTTTTACATTCAATTTAATATTGTGATACGTAGCGGTTTTGATGTTCTTATCCTACATGGGATTGTTATATGGTTTCATTTCACATATATGTACATTACACTTTACTCATCCCTACATGTGGGACGGGAATCGGTTCTAGCCCCATTTGCTTACATTACATTTGCCTCTATGGGGGTTACTCCCATATACACTGGTTCAAGTTGTGTTTACCCTTACTTAGGGCACCTGGTTATGGGTGTCAGTTCCATTTACATTATTTAACCACCGTTTTGTCAGGGGTAGGTCATGGGTGTTAATACCATTTACAGTAGTTAACCTCCCTTTTGTTAGGGGCAGGTCATGGGTGTCAGTCCCATCTATACGTACTTGTGGTACATCATCACTCTTACATAGGGTGTGTCTTATTGGGTGTCAGTCCCATCTACACGTACTTATGGTACATTGTTACCCTTCCTTAGGGTGTGTCTTATGAGGTGTTAGTCCCATCTCTGCTAGTGGTTACTCTCACACGTGGTTGTCCCTATGGGTGTCATTCGCATCTTACACTTTTCTCGTTACTAGTTTTACATTAATCTTCCCCTATTGTGGTACAGTTCAATTTTAGTTTACTTAGATGTTGCTGTTATATTCTCGTTAATTTAACATCGTCAATTTGAAAATGGGGGAGGATGAGTGATACTTCTTGTATTTACTTCTCATCTTCTCTGTTTTTTCACTTGTTCAGTTCTCCTTGTAATGTCTTTTCTTCTTTTCATTTTTGGAATCTGGACCATATTTGGTTGTTAGTCTTCCCTTGTCCACAGTTCTTCCCTCATTGTAGTGTGTTTCTCATTCTTTATTGTATAGGAGAAGATGCTTCCTCCTCTACTTTGTGTGTCTGGGTGTTAGGGCTAATTTTTAGTTTGTGTCGTGCTATGTCTTTCCTTCTTGCATGCCTATCTGGCCAGTAGGTGTTTTTGGGGGTAGTCATTAGTGCATTTCCGTTAACCTTTTATCTCGTTGTTTCCTATGTCTTACTTTTGCAATCTTTTTTTGTTTACATTTTTAGAAGGGGAGGATGGGTTATATCTATCTGTGTATTTTTATCTTTTGCTTCCTCTTCACTTACTTCTACCTATCTTTCTGCTCTCTCCTCTTTGTTCACTTCATTGCATATATTCCGCTGCATTTGTGTTCCTCTCATGTATTCCTTTTCTTGGTTCTCATTGTTATATCTTCTTTCGGGTTTTCAGCTGCAATTGTGCTCCTCTCATTTATACTTCTGTTAACTAAGAAAAGGGGATATGTAGTATCCTGTTCAAGTTCATTTCCAGCCATTATCTCTCCTCCTATTCAGCCAGTGTGAATGTCCAGTGTGCTGCAAAGAATGTTGGAGTGATGATGTGTATTGGAATGTTGGGTGCCTGTGAGGTGAAGTGGACAGTTGGAGAATGGGCTGAGCAGCAGGCAGGCTGCTCCTGGTTGGGCTACTACACTGGAACTCTTCTACATGTAACTTACTTCAAAAAATCTACTTAATCTACATTCAGCCTGCAAGCCGAGAGTGATCTGAGCCAGCCTCAAGGTTCGCTTGCTGCATGCAGCGCAGATGCATGCTGTCATCTAAGAGCTTTGCTTTAGTGTGGTGCTTTATAGCAGCACCCCGGTTCCTTGCTGACGAGGTGCTATAAATGTGTGACAATGCCTTTCAGTGCGGTGGTGCAGACCACCACACTGAAATGCGTTAGTCTAACGCCTGATGCGTGGTACTTGGCAGGGCTACTCCAGCAACCCTGCTCACGTCCTGCAGCAGTGTGTGGGGGGTGAACAGGCATAGCTTGCAATGGATAGGCATAAGCTTGTCCTGATCTGAGTGCCCACACTCTACCCTCACAGCCAACACCAGCCCTCCAGCTTATACTTTCTGCCTGCACATGGATTTGAACCAGGAACTGGGGAAAGCCACACAGAAAAGTCCAGGTGTTTCTCGGTCTGGGTGGTTATTCCCCATTCAGACCAGAAAACTCCTAATGTTTGGTTTTGGTGCAGAGAAGCTGGCCCTCCTGAATTTCAACACCAAACATGGTAACCATGTATTCAGAGCATTAGTGTTCTGTACATAAGGATGGTTTTGGACATGCGTGGTATTCCCAGTCTCAAAGACAAGCCATTTTCAAAACAAAAGTTAGAAATTACAACGGGCTGGTAATTATGTGAGGGTTGGAGGCAAATTACAAGGCCAGAGATAGCAAATGATTAATTAGCGTGCTTTGACCCTAAAGCCACACATTATTATTGCTTATATCACAAGTACTTACTAGGGATGCAGGGTGGTTCAGACCTCAACAATGCACACATATACACACCAGATCAAACACAATCCTGATGATCAAAGACATTATTCTTTATGACACCATATTTGGCGAAAATCAACAGTAGGCACACTATACAGTAACATATCATTATAGCAGTATATTAAATATCGAATAATTTGTCAGTTTTATCTAGAATAGAGAAAAACAGGGGTTTGATATGGATGCGAGTTGGGAAGAATCTATCCATAGAACTATCAAATATTTCCGCAAAAATATTTTTCAATTTAATGCCTGACTGGCACGTTGGAAATGGAGGACAAATATGAAATGAAATAAAACCATGACATCAGCAATTGATGCTAGCAAGAGGCTGCTTAGTAAATAGATAATCGTGTATGGCACCCTATTTTCATAAAATGCTGACAAGCTCCACCCCCCCACTCATCAAAAAGGGCAATGCCCCATTTAATAATAAGGTTATAGAACTGAACCAGGGGCGTAGCTGTGAGTGGTGCTCTTCAAGTCTCCACTCTGAGGGATTTAAACTCAGCTTACCGGGCCTGGAACTGTTACTTTTGGTGGAGGGATGAGCACAGTCGAAGGATAACGGATAAGAGGAAAGATAAAACACAGAGCAAAAAGGAAATTAATGAAAGAAGACTCTGAAAGACAGAAAGTAGAAGAAATAGAGACAGAAAGGGAAAAAGAGATAAGGATGAGTAAATATAATAGAAAAGAAGAAGAGAAAGGACCAGAAATAAGGATGTCATGGAAAGAACAGGAGTAAGAAGATGGAAGATAGTGAGTGAAGTGGAGACAAGATGTAGATGTGAGAGAAAAGGAAGAAGTGAGTAGAGAGAATAGTTAGAACAAAAAGAGGTTAGGGGAGAGAAGGGCAGGTTGCATATAGATAAGTAAGTATACAGTGAATTGAAAAAAGAGGAATTGGGAACAGTAAAAAAAGAGGGTTGAAGGAGAGCAAAAAGAGAAAAGGTGAGAGAAAGAAGGAAGAGTGAGAGGTAGAAGTGTAAGAGACGGAGGAAGCATAGGAGAGGAGAACGGTTGAAATGACAGAAGGGAGAAAGAGTGATAAAAATAGAAAGAGGAACATGGATGCTTGTAGCTACCTTTAATGCAGCATGTGCCAAAGGTGTGCGGGGCAATTACAATCCTTTTATGGCTGTCTTATTAAAGAGCTGAGGTGCTGGAGGCTCATTTTCTTTTTGCCCAGTTCCGCTTCGCAAAATGTTGTCAGAGTTTTGACCATAATCTTACTAACAACAAGGTATAGAATTATAAATGGGTAGCAGTAAACTACGGGGATGTTTTTCACTAAGGGGTTCTCAAATACATCACATAAACAACACGAGTGAAGCTCACTTCATCAGATTGCCCTGTGGTGTTTCCTGGTGAGCAGCACTGATTCCGGTACTGGGGAGGTATGGGTTGATCTACCCTTGGCCCATACATTTTGGAAGCCTTCAGAGTGGATTTATTGCGACCACCCATCAATCTCTTTCAAAATCTGACAAGCAGGCTTACTTTTATATCGGATAAAGATGCAGATTTTGAATTGTGCTCTGAAATTTATAAAGAAGCTTGTTGCTGGATGGGGAAATCACTTACTCCCATTCTGATTGGATCTCCGCCCTGACGAAGTCCAATGTTTTGGACGAAACGCATTGGCTGTTTGCTTTATTAACAGTTTTAATATCAATATGATTGAATTATAAAAGAAAATTACAACACATCAGCGAAAATCATTGTGAATTGATTGGTCATTCTGACTTTGTGATATTGTATATCTAAATATTGTACGGTGCACCACCCTACTTTGTTTGAAACCTATGTTGTCTATGATGTCACTCAGAACCCTGAGGTAAAAACATCCCCGTAGTTCACTATTTACTCATCTATAATTTTATGTTATGTTTGGCCCCCACAATCATCTGTCCCTGCTTTCAAATGCTATGCGGTGGCAGAGGAGTAATAGTGGGGCCATACATAAGATGGCCTCTGATATGTATCTCTGTCCCAAAGGTTAAAAAAAACTTTCCTTGACAAACCCCCACCACCTTCTCTGCCTTCCTTCCAGCTCCAGCAGCTGTGCTTTCTGCTTTTAGTGAAAGCATAGCTGCACTGGCAGGCTCTCCGTGAAGGCATTCTACGTGTGCTCTTCGGTAACTGAAGGAGGTGCTTACAGAACGTATTCTCGTTTTTGTGAGATCTGGGATGCCCCAATGGCTAAATCCTATATGAAGCTATGCTGTGCTTTGCATTCATCACAGTTTAGAAAGCTTGCGATTCATTTCCAAACTGCACTAAGTTTGGTGGTTTTTCTACTTAATTGATTAAGAAAATGAGATGGGTTGCTATCTTAACATAGTTTATTAGCAAATTGAACCAGAATATGGTTATGAATACAGAAACAGAAAAATTCTCTTTTAAGTTTTCTTTTAATTTTGTTTTAATAAAAACATTTATTGTGAATATATAACTGAACCTATGATCATATGTGGTCCCCAGGTGAATAAAACTATGAATTTTACCATCTTGTTAAAAGAACTGATTTATACATTCATCAGCTTCCCAATTCTTTCAAAGTGTTTCCAGAAGTGAATAACTGAAATAGAGACTGCTTGTCAGTATCATTTACTAAGCAAGGGCAAAGGTTACGGCTTTGACATGGTTTATGTAAAACCTTTTTGTTTTGGGAGCTGCAAAGCCCTTGCCAATACAAAACAAACAGCAAAAAAGTTTAGTCTCAAAAATCACACATTGCCTTAATCCTTGGCACTTCAGGGCACTACTCTGTGTGAGGCTGTGTTCCTTGTGAATGAGCAGAATGCTGTCACTCACAGCAATGTTAGCCAATGGCTGAAGTGGGTTGCAGCGTCCTATAATTAATAGAAGAAAAATGTGAACGACACAGAAACAACACAGTAACAATCCAGTAGAGGAAGAGGGTAGGCTGAAACTCCCTAAATGCAATATGTTATATATATATATATATATATATATATATATATATATATATATATATATATATATATATATATATACATACATACATACATACACAATAATATTAAGCGAGCTCTTCCCCAGTCCCAGGTAGTCATTTGGTACGCAGACAAGCAGGGAGGCCTGTAACACATCACAAACCCTGGTCCTCCAGCACATCAATCAAGAGCCACCGCCTGCTTACACAAATACTGCTGAAATGTGTTTACTGGAGAACCAGCTTGCAGCCAGTTATCCAATAAAGGGGCCCGGTGTTTGTGATATATATATACACATACATATAAAAAATATAGTTTTGTAAATTATTTGAAACAGACACACATAAATACCGTATATAATTACATTTTTAGCAAAAGGTCTTAACTAACACCAGACCTCAAAATTTTGCATCTTCATCTCTAGTCACTGTGTCGTTTGCCACAAATAATTTAAGGAGACCTGATTACCTAGTGGTTAAAAAGCAAAGGCCGATTAAAAATGCATATGCTTTATTGATCCAAGCCTTAGTAACAGATGTGACAAAGAAAGGCGCTGTGGTAACAGGATTGCCTTCCAGACCACCGAGGTTTCCAAAAACCGATGATGACAAAATATAAATTGCATTAACTCGATCCTATACAGTGCCGGCTGAGATGACGTCTGTCCTCTGTCTGCATTGCAGCTTTCCCTTACTTGAGCTTGAACAGACGACGGGAGCCAGGGGGAAGCCACAGTCCGTCCAATTGCATTACTGAATGATGCTGGAGTCTGGAGCTGTACCCACCCTGGTATACATTTTGTGCACAGTCAATCACAGCAGGCACCACCTCCATTTTTTGCAAGTGATTTGTTGTGGGTTTTTTTAATGCACAATTTCTTTTTTTTAATTGGAAAAGAATGCCTTCGGATTGATCCCAAAATATGTACTATTCCTGACTAATGTCATATCAGAAAATTATTCTTTATGATAGGAAAGCTCTGACAGCAGAAACCTACACTGCTTCAGTTATTATAAACTAAAAACATTACTTTAAACTAAAGTATTATTCCATTCCACCGTATAAGGAGGGTAACATTTGTCTTATTCACCAAAACTGAGTTTTATTTTCTTCCTGAATGTTTTAATTTATGCCTCGAGTATAATTATATTTATTAACATGAAGATATGTATTTATAATCTGGAATAAACAATTTATACTAATTTCCAAACAAATGTATATCATTTGACTTCTGCTTGGTACTATGTCAAAGTCAGGTCAAGGTACAGACAATCGACGTATTTCCAATACTTCTGAATTTACCTATCCAAACTAGAACAGCTACAGCTCATGTTTGTCAAATGTGCCATTAGATATTTGCAATGAGCAAAATAAAATCATACTGAAAAGTGCTTACGTGCTGTTATGTTCTGGTTTTTAATGTATTACTTACACACATTATGCCATGAGATTAGACAAATAAAACCAGTTGGGAACCTACATTTAGCAGTACTTACATTGTTTTAAAACGTGTTTATCAAATTTCAAGTACTGTTTTTTTTAAACTACTATTTGTCTCTATATTCAGTATCGCACAAATACTTCATCAACTATCTCGTAATCCATCAGTCAGTATTTTTTTTTCCATATAGAACCCGGATTTTCAACTAGAAATCACCAAAGAAACAAGCATTGGCAAAACCAATAGGTCTCTGCAATACCAGAGCTCGGAGCTATTGGCGTTGTTAATGTGGATGTCTTTTAGGTGTATTTGGTCCCTTAACTGATGTTACTGTGACAGTGTTGTGTCTTAAATAAGAGCACATGTTTACAAATGTATAAAAGAGACACGCAAATAAGAGGGAGACCCGCACTACCACACTGACATGGGGAGATAAATAGAGAAAAACACTTAAGGCAATGTGGGGTATGAAAACAACCTCATAACTTCCACATTGTACAGTCTCCTTTATAAATCTTTTGGATGGAATTTCACCGTGGAATCAGGGTCAATTGAAAGCGTGTGCCCCATATCACATCTCCACTGAAGCTGTGGAGAAACGTGGCATTAAAACAACTGAAAATGACTTTTAGGGTTAGCATATTACTATGAGAGTATGATGCCTTGTCCGAGCTCTCTACGCCAACTTCCTACTGATCCATCAGTGGATCATGTAGAGCAGGTATGGCCTAGAGGAAGCCTGTGAAGCATCCTGCCCCTCCCCAGGCTCACCTACCTTGGCGTTGTCAGTCTGGTTGCAGTTCCAGTAATAAGACGCCCCCTCCTTACATAAACCTGGCTGGCTACGAGTCGGCATCTGTCATTGCCATGACCATCCCATCAGGATACAAGATCGCAAGAAACATCCTGACTGCATGGGAAACAATCACAATGAAAGAGACAGATACCAACATAGGGATCATCCACTTTGGTGCAATTGATTCCTGCCCTCCCCACAACTACAACATGTGCACTGACACAATCAGCGAAGTACTCACCCACATCCTGAACACCTCCATCACCACTGAGACATTACTGGAGGTCTATAAATGCGTAGCAGCCAATGCAATTCTAAAGAAACCTAGTTCAGACCCCCACCCAGCTAGCAAACTAGCGCCCATCTCCCTACTATTCTAACCAACCATGGTCATGAAGAAAACCATCTACAAGCACCTTGTACACTTCTTCGACACACTCCAACTCCTGGACACCACACACTTTGATTTCAGACCCAATCACAGCACTGAGACTGCCCTCATAGCTGCAACAGACGACAACAGAATGATCCTAGACCAAGGGAAAGCAGCGGCCTTCATCCTATTCCAACTCTCAGCAGTCTTCAACACGGTGTCCCATTCCACACTGATTAGAAGACTACTTGAAACAGGCATCCAATGTCCTGTCCTCCACTGGATCTGCTCCTTCCTCAAAGGAAGAACACAAAAAGTCTGCATTCCACCTTACCAGAAGCAAAGCGCCTCATATGTGGAGTTCCCCAAGGATCATCTCTCAGTCTGACCCTGTTAACATCTACTTAACCACACTGACAGACCTCATTAGATCGCATGACATTAACATATGGTCCAACACTGATGACACCCAACTGGCACTCTCTCTGTCGGACAATACCCCACGACAAAAACCAGCATCACCACCTGCATGCCTTGGTAGCCACATGGAGGTGCTCCAACAGCATTAAGCTCTACTCCAACAAAACTGGAGTGGTGATTTTTGGTAGGAAAACCTCTGCTTGGGATTTGACCTGGTGACCACCACCTCGACTCCACACCTACCTTGACCGCCCACACCAGGATCTTGGGAATCCTCTTAGGTGGCAAGCTTGACATGACAGCTCAAATAAATGTGGTCACCGCCACCTGTTTCCACATCTTGAGGATGCTCTGAAAAATCTTCAAGTGGCTACCAGACAGCACTAAGAAGACGATCATGCAGGCCATAATAACCAGCAAGCTGGACTACAGAAACACACTATGCAGGAGTCACCAAAAACCTCATTAACAGTCTCCAAACCATCCAAAAGGCTGCTGTAAAAATCATTGTCAACCTGCCTCGCTGCACCCACTTCACTGCATACCTCAAAGAACTTCATTGTCTTCCCATACACAAGTTCAAACTCCTCACACACACAAAGCACTATCCAACATAGGCCCTGCCTGCCCCAACAGCCAAGTAAACTTCTGCCAACCTCTCAGGCACCTTCACTCAGCTGGACTCTCACTAACACATGTACCCCACACACAAAAACAGAGCCGGAGGTCACCCTTTCGAACATATCTCCGCCAAAGCATAGAACGGCCCACCACGCCACATCCGCGCCTCCTGATCGCTCTTTGAGTTCTGCAAGTAGCTGAAGACCTGGCTCTTTCTTTGAATAATCTATCCTGGGAGGGAGCCACTGCCCACCTGCGATAGCGCCTAGATACCCTCATGGGTGATTAGCACGCTTTACAAATAGTCTGATCATAAAAACATAACTTAATATAGTTAGGCGTTTTTACAAAGTAAATTGGAGAATCCCTACTTTTTTTTAAAGACACCAACGAAAAATTGCTGCATACCTGGGCTAACATATAGATAAGAGAGATGCACAATTTAAAAAGTGACCTACTTTTTCCATAGGCAGCTACTTTAAGGTGCGGAATCATTCCTGCAAACATTTGCTGTATCTCCCCGATCCTGCCAGTTGAAAAAATGTGCATCGACATAGGATGAAAGCTGATGTTCTGTGCAATTCTTTCCAAGCTACCAGCAGCACACTTAGCATGGAAGGCACACACTCGTCAGCTTCCTGCCGATAAATATTTATTTAAGGCAGACTTCCCCAGGGAGCTTTAATGCCTCAAGTATATTTGCAGCCGACGAACTGAAACAAAGCAATCTACAGATTGTGGCACGTCATGCGAGCAAGAGAGAAATATGCTTCAAGGCGATGAAATGCAAAAGAGAAGAGCGTGTTGACTCCGCAGGAGGTTTCAGCTTCTATCCTGAAGAAGATCCGGCTGCGGGCTTTAGGTACACCATGACACAGGTATTCCATGAATACCATCAGAAGAATGCTCACAGGGGCATTGAGATGAGAAGCCTTTTTGGTGAAATTGTTTAGCATTAATAGCAAAAGCAAGCATTTCCACAAAGCCGGACATGCCAGCAAAACAATACCAAGAGTAGCATGCCCTGTGTTTGATGGATGAAGGGCTGATATTTTCATTATCTACCTGCCATAGCTGTTAATGCATTCATGATTACAGAGTGGGGACAGGTATTGATCATATTAACATACCGGATACCAAAACTCCTCATCCCCCTTCCTTCCACCACTCTGTTTATCTCAATCTTGCATGTTCCTTTTCATCCCTCCTTATGCCACTGGTTTCCTACCTCTTCTCTTCCTCCTTCATTTTCTGTCTTTCTTTCTCTTGGTCTGGGTCAAAGGCAGGTGATGAAGCATAAGTTGTGGTCCCAACAAATGGGGGCAGGTGCTCACCACTAGCAACGACAGGCAGCAAATAACTACTGTGCTAGCTGGGAGACCAAATTGGGCCCGCCCTCTCTGTATGAACATATATGAGAACCAAGAAGGTGGCTTCTAACACCACTGAAAGACAACATATATTTAAAGAGTGTCATGTGATCCCACCTGCTTTTTCCTGAAACCAGTCCTGGTGTAGAGTTTCACAAGCGCTGAGGAGTCGGACACAGACCGCCTATAGGGAAGTCTGACGGCCATGGTAATTTAAACTCCTATGTGTTCTTCACATAGGGAAACAATTGTGTTTTCCCTTTAATGGGTAGCTTTTGCAGGCTACTAGAGAATGCATACAATAAAGCCCAACACCAGAGACACGGCCTCCAAAGGCACACCAACTCAGCACTAAGGCAACGCACTCTAATAATAAACAAAAACCTCACCCGCAAGCTACAGAACATCCAGAACGCCGGCGCAAGACTGGTCCTCAACCTGCCAAAACACTGCCACATCTCCCAGCACCTGCGCACACTCCACTGGCTCCCCGTCGAGGCGAGAATCACCTTTAAGATGCTCACCCACGCACACAAGGCCCTCCACGGCACCGGAACAGCATACCTGAACAGCCGACTCAAATTCCACGCACCCCAAAGGACCCTACGATTAGCCCAGCTTTCCTACGCCGTGGTCCCCCGCACCAGAAAGACCAGATCTGGAGGCCGCTCCTTCTCCTTCCTCGCGGCCAAAGCATGGAACGCCCTTCCGCTCCACCTCAGACAGACAACATCGCTCCCCATCTTCGCAAGAAACCTCAAAACCTGGCTCTTCGACAGACCCCCTCCTTGATGGAATGGAACCTGCAACCCCCCCCCACGCCCCCCACCCCTAGCGCCTTGAGACCCTTACGGGTGAGTAGTCGCGCTTTACCAAACTCCTGATTGATTGATTGAAGGATCTTGATCTCAGGTTCTGATCTGGTTTCCACTCTCTTGTTGCAACTTTTCTTTCTCCTAGATTTCCCTATGCAAAGAAGAGTTCTATTGGCACTCTCGCGGGCAGTGCCTGCTGTGCCTCCGCTTGTTATATGTTTTCAATTCTCCTTCTGTTCGTTATTCTTGCATCCGCTTGTCTTATCCAGTCTCTCCAGAAGTCTCAAAAGCGCCCCTGCCCTCTAGTGTGATCATACAGTGCAGAGCAGAGTTGGCACTCAGAGCTCACGTGAGCCGGTCCCTGCACATCTCAGCTCTGCAGCTGCATTATGTTTAGAGTTGACTTGTAATGCACGAATTGAAAAGCTACATTGCTTTTATGCATTGTGTTGAATCTTTCTTCTGTTTTGTATACTCTAGTATGTCTGCTAAGCATAGTTGCTCTATTCCCACTATAATCCAGCCTGATGCAAAGTACCATCATACATGGCTCCTGCAGGTCTTCACCAGTAGCTCACAGTACCCTGTATCTGCTGCCAAGGGATGACGAGTGAGTGTGAAACTGAGGGGAAAGATGAACCGCAGTGGATGGCCGTGATCAGTTTGTGGTTGGCCATGCCGTCTGTCCACACCTGAAAACGGTCTCGAGGAGGACATGCTGCAGAAGACCGCTCTCCTTCTCAATCACCTGCTTTATGGGATGGACACAAAATAATGATTCGAAGGATGGAGGTAAGTCAATCTGCTCGAACAAATAACCTTTCAATGTTCATCTTTGTCTTGATTTAAATACAAGCTGTGCAGTGTGGTAACTGTCAGTAGGCACTAAAAGCTGAAAGCTGCAAAACCCTTTCAATCAATAGAACAGTCGTATATTGCCTAAAGGAATTATAGGAGTTTTTTTCAATATTTTAATATTTTTATATTTTTTATCATAACTAGATCAGTGCTTTTGTACTCTTATTCTCAAAGCACTCTGCCTAGTATTTCTCCCATTCTTTTGCGTAGTGTGCTCCGTGTCAATCACTGTCTTTAAAACGCACAGTTAAAACCATCTTTTAGACTGAGTTTGAGTTTCTTCCATGAGGATTTTTGGGCAAATTAATAGTAAATGTGGATTTTTGAAAACACAATTGCCCAGTATCTTTGGCGAAAACACTAATCAAAATAAAGAGGACTCATTGCATACGTAGACTGTGCCCTTAATAATAGGATGGTAATTTGATCTTACATACTGTAATATTCAGATGTTAAAAAGCAGTTTGAATGCAGTGTTAGATGACACTTGGGGCCGATACCCCCCAGAACAGATGTTACGGGCAGTATGAAGGGATTTATTGATGCCCTGGGTCTCACAGACGCATAGAGGTATAAACATCCCGCCATACAGCACTACACTTTCCACTCAGAGGTGCACAACAGCCTCTCCCGTATAGACTACTTCTTGCTTTCCGCTGACAGCCTGCCCAATTTGATAGATACAGAGATTCGTCCCCGTGGCATCTCAGACCACTCGCCTGTTTCTCTGACATACGTGATACACACAAAGGCACGAAAGCGCATTTATCCGGGATATTTACGAGTCCCCAAGATACGTAAAGACATTACTGTGGTTACAAAACACTACGTTCGAGAGAACGTGGCCTAAGTGCAATCCCGAGTATTTTGTGGGAAGCGTGCAAAACTGTGGTGAGGGGGCAGGCCATTGCCTCCATAGCCGGCCATAGGCGTGCAGCGCAAGGCGAGTAAGAGACCTTAGAAAATGACCTAGCGGAGGTTAATGCTCGACATGCTGAAAGTCCCTCTCTAGCGACAGCCCAAGCCTTACGCTGTATGTCCGAGACTGAACAAAAAACTACTAAAGTATGTAGATTTGTAATCACCTGAAATATTTTCCCTGGCCTTACTAATATTGCTCACAAGTATTCACTGCAGTTTTAGCTTCCATAACAGGATATACTGCACCATTGAAATAACTGTAGAAGGTCTCCAAATGTCTCACAGGGATTCTCAGCAGCCTGGGAGACATTCATTTAATCTGTCTCTTTCAGACACTCAGCTTTCCAAACCAGCACTATTTAACATCCAATTCAAGACAAAGATCAGAGAAACAAATCAGCATGAGGCATAACAAAACCTTTACAAATGTGCTGTCTTAAATTGAGCTCTGGCCCTAAAACACTGGGCGCCGTTTTTTGCTTGTAATCCCAGAATCCAAAGAAACCTCTTTTTAAGTCCCATACTTTCCAACTAAATTGTCAATTTCCTGCCACTGTAATTACAGTTTTATCTGTCATCCAGTACATTAGTATTCATTTTAATTGACATCAGAAGCACAAAGGAAGACTTTGACTTTTTTGTGATATACATTTTATGCGGAAAATATATTAATCTACTGAGCAGTCTGATTAGCTATTGTATTCATTATTTCTAGTTGGATCAGTATATAAAAAGAAAAAAAAGGTAGTCCAGGTGAGGGGAAGCAAAATGAAGGAAAGAGATGTGCAGAATCACAGAGTGTTTGGGAAGCAGCAGGAGGGAGGAAGCTAAGCAACACAGGGGGCATCAGTGGGGAAGGGGGAGAAGCAACACAGGTTGGGATGGGGAAGACACAGGTTGGAGGACCGAACACTTAGGATGTGGGTAGGTGGAAGCAAATGGGAAGAGGTGACTGTGGTGGGAGCAAACAAAGGAAAGAGGGCACAACTTGGAGATCAGTGAATGAGAAGCACATGGGGGAAAAAAATCAACACGGGGGACAGGCACACAATAGTATCATGGAAAGAGCAAGAAAAGCAAGCATGGAGAAGGGGAAGAAGTTCACAATAAAGACTGCTGGAAAACACTGCACTCTTTTAGAGTACCTAAACAAAAAGAAAAAAGTAACGCCTAAAAAGGGGGCAGTGGAAGGACACAAGTAATGCGCCCATGCTCCAGGGGAGGGACCATCACAAGAAGAGGAAGGAAAGCCTATAAACTAATCAAGAAGAAGCAAGCAAATGAGTGACAACAAAGCCAACCAAATGTAAGCAATCAATGAGCTCCAAGTCCACTGTGAGCTATCAATAGTCTTGCAACAGACAGCACACTTGGGGCCCGATGTAGGTAAATTCATTTTACCACTTCTTAAATGCCGAATCATACCGATTCGATATTTAAGAAGTGGTAAAATGGAGGGGGGGGATGTAGGTATTTCAGATTCGGTAAATACCGAATCGTTAAGATTCGGTATTTACCGAATCTGTAAATACCGAATCTGTAAAGCCCATTGATTCCTCAGACGTGAGTCCCTTGCTCATTGCACCATCAGGATTCAAGCAAGCCGGGCCGAAGACGGCTGAAATGCCAGAAACCGGTCCCCGGTAGCTTGTTTCCTTCCCAGTGTAAGAATTGGCTTTTGTAGTTTGGTTTGCCCTGTTCCCATCATGCACTGGGACAGGAACAGACTAATTTGCATACAGCCAGGTTCTGAAACTGGGATGGTGCAGTGAGCTAAAAAACGGTGTTGGATCTAGCCCTGATCTCTTGACTGGGTGAGAGTATTCTGTTTAATTCAGAGACTCTGTCCCTCACCACCCCTTGTTGTAAATATTTTTGTCCACCCTAAGCGTGGAAGGGTATACTCAGACGTGAGTCCCTTGCTCATTGCACCATCAGGATTCAAGCAAGCCGGGCCGAAGACGGCTGAAATGCCAGAAACCGGTCCCCGGTAGCTTGTTTCCTTCCCAGTGTAAGAATTGGCTTTTGTAGTTTGGTTTGCCCTGTTCCCATCATGCACTGGGACAGGAACAGACTAATTTGCATACAGCCAGGTTCTGAAACTGGGATGGTGCAGTGAGCTAAAAAACGGTGTTGGATCTAGACCTGATCTCTTGACTGGGTGAGAGTATTCTGTTTAATTCAGAGACTCTGTCCCTCACCACCCCTTCTTGTAAATATTTTTGTCCACCCTAAGCATGGAAGGGTATACTCAGACGTGAGTCCCTTGCTCATTGCACCATCAGGATTCAAGCAAGCCGGGCCGAAGACGGCTGAAATGCCAGAATCCGGTCCCCCGTAGCTTGTTTCCTTCCCAGTGTAAGAATTGGCTTTTGTAGTTTGGTTTGCCCTGTTCCCATCATGCACTGGGACAGGAACAGACTAATTTGCATACAGCCAGGTTCTGAAACTGGGATGGTGCAGTGAGCTAAAAAACGGTGTTGGATCTAACCCTGATCTCTTGACTGGGTGAGAGTATTCTGTTTAATTCAGAGACTCTGTCCCTCACCACCCCTTGTTGTAAATATTTTTGTCCACCCTAAGCGTGGAAGGGTATACTCAGACGTGAGTCCCTTGCTCATTGCACCATCAGGATTCAAGCAAGCCGGGCCGAAGACGGCTGAAATGCCAGAAACCGGTCCCCGGTAGCTTGTTTCCTTCCCAGTGTAAGAATTGGCTTTTGTAGTTTGGTTTGCCCGGTTCCCATCATGCACTGGGACAGGAACAGACTAATTTGCATACAGCCAGGTTCTGAAACTGGGATGGTGCAGTGAGCTAAAAAACGGTGTTGGATCTAGCCCTGATCTCTTGACTGGGTGAGAGTATTCTGTTTAATTCAGAGACTCTGTCCCTCACCACCCCGTGTTGTAAACATTGATTCCTATGGGCATTGAAGCCCATAGAAATCAATGGCCATTACCGAATCGGTATTTACCGATTCGGTAAATACCGATTTTTGCAAGGGTGCAGGGGGTGTCACTTTGACCTAAGGGCATGTCTGTCTGTCACATGGCACAGGTGTGCATGTATAATGTGTACAACAAGGACCCCCTGATACGGAATGATAATTCCTTAGGACAGGGAATAAAACAGTGTGTATATCATAACAACAAAATCACAAGCAAGAGGAAGGGTGACTTTATCAAGGAATCACTGATACAGTTCAATATAAAAACTCAAGTTCATTTAATAAATGTTCATAGTAAAAACAAAATATAGCACTGTCAACATTACATAGCAATCAATAAAATACACAAAAAGTGACAAACTACACAACAATAACATAAAATAATCATATATTAAAAAAGACCAAAAAGGTGGCAATCAATGTGTTTCCGACGCGCATTTCGGCGTTTCAAGGACGCCTTCTTCAGGGGCCATAAATTCTGTCGGAAAAAGTATAATTGGAAAAAATATATAAACATAATCAATCCCGAGGGATAACAGTTTGATATTCTCAAAAACAGCAAGATCATACTTCTATCACAACTAATTCAAGACATTTAAGACTTTTAAAATCACAAGTTAGTCAACAATACTAAACAAATTCCAGATAGCACTCCTTCCTTCAAAAATGTTAATACACCAAACACAGTCTCTCCACAGTTCACATCTAGCAAAAGGAAGTGGGATGGGGTCAAGCCCACAGGGAATAAATCAAAACAACAAAACTCTGTTTTAGCTCTCCAACGACTGCAACTAACCCCCTTCAAAAATTGGAAGAAAAAAATATGGATTACCTCCTTTAATTCGAATTTTCTGGCCCAGATTGAACAAACGGTTGGCTCACTCATTTCACCACTAATTGACAAAATTACCACCCTAGAGGATAGGCTGTTGGGGATAGAGAAATGTTTAAAGGCCTACCAAACCTGCACTGAAAATTCTTTAACTTCAACCGGTCCCAACCCACTTGGTACAAAAAGGAACAATCAAACCCGCCCCCTAGTCCCTATCCCTTCACCCCTCAATGCACCTAAAGCTAATCACAAACTGGGCCCTCTACAATATACTGCTACAAAAGTAGAGTCTAATAAGAATACAAATCACATACAGCTACCCCCGGAGGCTGCACCCTTCGTGTGTGTTCTTGCGGGTGTCCCAGAAATCAAACATGGAACAACTGAGCGGGAACAAGACTTATTTAACAAAGTCACATATTGGATAACTAAAAACAGACCCCTGCCCCTAGGTCTTGACGGTACCATCAAGTCTGTTAGAAGGGTGGGTTGGCTAGGCCCCCTACAAAAAGATATTGACGGAGACCTTGTTCTAATTAAATTTAGAAGCAGCTCAGTCGTTCCCTACTTGCGAACTTTGTACCTCCGTGAAGGTGTTGGCCCTATATCCATCTGGGACCTACGCGACTTCTACCCAAGCACGGTATATGCTCCTAGACCAAAACTATGGGCAGAGTCAGCTCACCCGAAGGGCAGAAACACGCGTGCATTGTGTGGTCATGGCTTTTCCGCCTTCAACCACCCTGCAACAATGTACATTGGTCATGGGTTTGGAAAATTATGAATTCTACTATGAAACAAAGGAACTTATTCAAGCATCATGGACTAATATTTTATTTTATTTTATTTTTCTTCCACTTTTTGTTTTTTATGTAATTTTTGTCATGAATGTTTTTAAATGTATGCTTTTATGATTTTAAACAAAAAAATCGAATAAAGCTAAAGAACTGAACTCATGTTTGTCTTCATCTTTGCCTCTTTGTCCACCTCCCCTCACTCATCCTTACAGCGCCATCTCATTCAGGAAAGAGTCCACCTCCCTCCATGGGTATCTGGCAGTCTCCCCTTCTCTACGTATAATATTATCAGATGTGTGAAACCCAGATAACCAGGTGTGCATTTCCCACTCATAACACCTGGGTCCAGAGAGCTTGGTCTAGCCAGAAGGTGCCATCTTGCCAAGCTCTAAAGTCAAAACTGTAAGAACTCCTGTCCCTCCAAATGGGGTATTGACAGGGATAAGATACAAACCAGCAGAAGCAGCCACTGCTCCATCGGACTCCTCAGCCCCATCGCCCTCTGCAGTTCGCAAAATATTTTGTCAGCACAAACTGGAATCGCCAGCAAAAGCTCAGATGGAAAAAGCTAGTGCAGTTCCTTCAATGCTCCTCACTGCATGTTTTTAGGTCTTGCCTGCCAGACAGTGCAAACTGTCTGATTTGAAAAAAGACATTGTCAGCTTATTGTGGGGACATGGTCCTACTGGTCCTTACCATGGGTCGGCATTAGAGTAATCTCTATTTGCTTGCTTTTTATTCATTAGCTTATGTGGGCTTCCCTTCCTCTTCTGTTTTTGTCCTCCCTAGCAGCAATGACTTATTAGCTATGTCCTTTCAGTGCTTTCTTTTCAGGCTCTACTGTTTTCTTTTTCGTTAAGCACTCAATTAGAGTGCATGTGTTTTCCAGCTGTCTGACTCGTGTATTTCTCACTCCCCTCCGCAACACTCCATGTTGCTCTATCTTGCCCGTGTGCTTCACCCCAGCTCCCCTCCAGGTTGTGCTCACCCTCGTGTGCTTCTCCTCTGCTTTCATTTGTTAGTCGTGTGCATCTCCCTTGAGGGCTGCTTCCACCTCCCACCCGCCCACTCCCTGTTGCTACCTCCTTCTCCCTGTTGTCCCCCCTTCCCGCTCACCATTGCTGCCCACTGCTGCCCCCGCCAATTCTCTTTTTGAATTAATGTGTTTATACAGAGGAGGACCCAAGTGAAAAGTGCTGCTGGTTCGTCCACCTTAAAGGCGCTTTTGCATTACCTCTATTTCTTTTTTAGTTTCTGATCACTCTTGAATTGGTTAATTGGAAAAATGCCACCTGTGTAATTTTGTAGGCCTGTATGCATAATATAGCATGCACTTGCAGAATGGCACAGCAATGTCATCTATGTTTTTTTCTTTTCTGGTTTCTTTTCACCATGCTGCACAGCTTCTGACAGTGCTGTACCGCATGGCTAAGAGGCACGACAAAGGCCATAGGTCCCAAAGGCGAGACCTATTGGCTTTGCTATTGCTTGTTTTTACAGTGCTTTTACAACTACATTTGCCGCAGCACAGCTATAGACACATGAATTAATAAAGTTTACTTTAAATACAACACACGCTGTAAGCTGAACTGCCACCAGAGGCATAGCATGGAACATATAATATCATCCTTAAACACATTTAAGTGTGGATATTTATGACAAGAATCAGAAGCGAAGAGCTCCGTTTTATTTGCACCTCCAGAGATCAGTAGAGATTATATTATGTACATGGAAAAATTGCAAGGAATGAGAAAGTATTTTATCACTGAAGCCTGTTTATTGCTTTTTGAAGACAGGCATTCATTTACCACCAATTTCACTCATATAAAGGATACAGAGCTGTATTCACATCATCCTACATTGTCCTCACTGAAAAAAGAAAAGGCAGCACCATCCCAATAGGTGCTCATTCCAAGAAGGGTGTCATAATTGTATGTTAAACCCAATAATAGCTGTAGAAAGGTACACAACTGGCAACGGAGCGAGGGTCACTCAATGGGCATCGCCAAGGGGGCAGCATTTAATTTCCTCCATCTACTGACGCGCACACGTGCACAAAATGATGCTCACACAAGAACAAACAGAGGTGAGATTTGTAAATGTTAGCATCTCACCAAAAGGCCCTCCTTTACACAGCAATACAAATATGGCAAGGTCATCGCCATCATACCGCATTCTATGAATATTTAGAAACTACATCCTAAACCTGAAAGTTGTGCAGTAATTCTAATGCCCTTGATCCATACTTTGCACTTTTTCTCAGCCAAAGAGATCTGCTGATGAATACATTTTACTTGCTGTCTCACAAACACGGTGTCTTATATCCACAAAGAATAAAAGACAATTAGCGAGCTACCCATAACAAGAAGGCTACAGTGAAAAATACGGCGCATGGATAACTGCTAACAATAGCACCCTCTTTTTAAAACAGTGAAATGTAAGCATAAATGTCTTTAAATTCATAACAACTGATTAATACGAAGCGATTAAACGCCAAGTGGGCACACTTCCATCAAACATGTTTTCTACTCAGGCATGTTTTGAAAATATTTCAGAGACAGAAGAGGTTTTATGAACCACTGTTACTAACAGAAAGCAATGTGAGACATCACAATTATTTACAAAATGTCTCAGGAGGCGGATGAATATTGGGATCAGAAAACGGATTCAGTAGTTTACTGTTGTGTTCCCCACATAACACATTTTAAAGTTATGACAACTGGAGACTAAATCAAAGGCAGACAACCTGGCTTCCACAGTAGCCTGCTCTTGGCCAATCGAAACAATGAGCCAGATAGTTAATTGTGCGAGATGTGAAGGCCGTGCATCTCGACACTAATGAGTTAAGTCTATTGTGCAGGGGCACAAGACTGGCCACACACTACCCCAGTTGTTATGCACGGGGCAGAGTGGGAGGGTCAAGCTGTTTGCCTTGAGAGTTTGTGGATGCCCCAAAACGTGTAAGTTTGTGGACATAAACAAACATTTGTCCACCCTGCCTATGTGAATATGCAGGGTGGAAAGGGAAATGGAACACCCAAACATTTGGTGGGGGTGTACAGTGAGAGGTTGCCTCATGAGAAACAATCTTTACTTCATACAGAAACAAAAAAGTGTGCATTTCCATGCAAGCTGCCTTTCCACAGTGTGGACTAGTGCCCTGCTTACTAGCCATTGTTTGAACATTCCTAGTAGGACACCTGGAAAGCTGTGGAGTGCACAGCTTTCCAGGTGCAGTATTGGCACTGTGTGTAAATTCCCAAAAGCCATTCGTTTACACCTGTGAAAGAAGGTGCAAATGTGTAACTTTTTGTGAATTCAGGCCCGCATTCTTGGTGTACATTATAGGTAAAAGGAGGGAGGACCAAGCTCTTTAAATGAGGATCCACCGACGTCTCACCACTGAACAAGCTAAAAAGAGTGAAGCCCTCTAGGATTTATAGCAACTGCTCCTCACAGGCTGGTCAGAGTTTGAAAAGAGAGTTTAGTTGAGATTGGTGACAGAGTCGGCGCTTCCAGGTGCTGCGAAACTATTCGCCCTGGTAAGGCATGCTGGTCTCTGCCTATTCACTATTACTGAGAACTTCAATGAAATCAGCTTCAAGGCACGTAGATCCTTCCTGTGCTAGTAGGAGTGCCCTGTGTGGCTGGTGCCACAGAGAATAACACCAGACCCCTTAATAGGAGAAATGTTTCATCTGCTATTCGATGTTCGCTGTTTTCAACCATTGACGTACATTTACCATTCCCCCTTATTAGTTAGAACGGGAGCCCCATTCTCATCGCCCCATTGGCACCCAGAAGAAACAGATGGAGGGGGGTGCACGAAAACATGTCATGTGCAGACTCTACTTCTGAAAACTTTACCTTTTGATTTTTACAATACAACTTTGCGCAGATTTTATGTTGTTTTTAACTGTGCTTTTGTGAGTTGCATACACTGTGAAATGGAATGCAGCAGGTATCGGAGGTGAGGGACACAACACCACGAACAAACAAACGAAGACCGATTTATTTTGGTTTTCTTTCATGTCTGATGAGAAAACAGACAACAGTCAATCTGTGCCCTGATGCGGGCTTCGCTGCTCAGTTATGAAGGGCTGAAACATGCACATCAAACTAGGAGCAGGAGCGCTTTATAGAACACTCTCTAGATAGATAGATGCGGATTGTTATGAATGACAGAACTGTCGAGTTTTCTTTCACAGACCCAGGAATCCTTGACTGCAGCAGGAATTGTGTCATCTCAAGAATCAAAGGGGAGGGAAAACTCCAGAAATAAATACATTACATGCTGCTGCTTCCACCTGGCCACCTACACGTTTCGCATTGAAAATCATGGGTAGAAATAGCTCTGCTTTTCATTCGTTTTTTTAATTTAAAAGTATCCATGCGCTAAGCAGTGCAAGTCGCACGATGCACACGGAACTCATGAGAAAAATTGTGAATGTGCAATAAAAGAAATAAAGATAAAAGTGTGCACATTGTACATGCTCGGTTTATGTATGCAGTGCATACAGTATATGTGTGTGCAATATTTTAGACAGAGAAAAAAAGGCAGCAGAGTCGGCCGCAGACGGGAACCACCACTGAAACACTGTGATAGAGAATGCAATACATTACAAAGAATGACGTCATACCCAACGTGCTGTAGCACTCTATGATATGGTCTACACAAGCGCCAGGGATGGACCCTGGCCACCAGGCAGAGCATATCACAGAACATCACAGAGCTGGTAAATGCCTTCAAAGCTGAACACTGGGCCTCTGAAGTCCTAAAAAAGGTGCTGGCAGCACCTATGTATTTCCAAAGAAGGTTAAATAAACGTTGACAAAGCCAACAGGGTTGGTTATTAACTCAAAATTGCATTTCCCAATGTTTGTGTACGATACCAGCGCTTAATTTGCTACTGTGGCCACAGTCCTCCTATCATGTCAATGGGCTGTGTAATTTCTATCAAAATATATGGACTCACTGAGCCATGACCAGCACTGCCTCCTGCCTCACAATCATACTCAGTGCCCCCTTTTTCTTCATGCTCACCCACTTTTTTATAATTAGAATACCAGCATCTGCTTGGATATTTTGTCCGTAGTCCTTCTATTACATCCGTAGACTGAGTCTTCTGATGTGTAGTCCATGTTTTAGGACTACCATCCAAAGAAATACCTTGTAGTGGGAGCAAACTGCGTGGTCAGGAGGCAGGCCTTATCAGCACTGGTGACGAGGACCGCGCTCGGCAGGTCTGGGGCTGGAGTACTGGAGCAGAGGGAAAGAGAGGCAGTGAGTACCGAAGTTGGGGCAGTAATGATAGGGCTGGAGAGAGGTACCATAACCAGGGAAACAGGCAAAGAGTGATGCAGGGTGGAATATCATCGGATAGTCCGAAGAGCACTTGACGGGGAAACACTGATTGCAGGGATGGTACAAAAGAGTGGTTGCATAACACGGGAGGTGGCGATAGGGTGTAACAGGGGGCGAGAGACACTCCCAGCAGGCACTAACATGTCATTGATAAAGAAACATGATTAAAGAGTGATAGAACCCCAGATGTCAGCAGTGGAAGAACATAACGTTTGAATCAAAAACCAGCTGAGAGAGCAATGCTCCAGGGGCGGGACAAACACAAAATGGGGAGGAAAGCCATTGAATCAGAAGCAAAGCATGTAACCAAAGACGCCATCCAATGAGGTGTCAAAGTCCACTCTAAATATCAGTGGCGGCTCCTTCGCTAAGGCGGAGTAGCGTCGCTGCACTGCTTAAAATCAGAGCAATGGACAAAATAAAATGATACTATCAGAAGTTATTATCAATGTTTTCCAATTGCCACATGGTTAGGGCGGGGTGTGGCGGGCAGGGAGGTCCCATGACGGGGAGGAGGAGTGGCTGCTGCTGCACCCAAAGTGCGCATGACTGTTTGGCAAACTGCCTCAGTCATGCGCACTTTGCATGCTCTCCACCCAGGCTGCATTACAGCCTGATTGGTCAGGGGAGTCTGGAAGCCTGGGTGCTTCCTTTTCCTGGTTCTTGCAAGGAGAGGCAGCGGCTGGCGACGGTGACGAGCAGGTGTGCTTTCTTTTTTTTTTATTACCTAACCCTCCCACCATCCCTTAATACCCGCCACTGCTAAATAAAGTGTATACAATGCTGTCTGCACCACAAATCTCAAGCGGTCTGTAGTGAGAAGGCAAAAATAGCAGCACCATTATAGTGGGGGTTTGGAAGATACTTCTTTCAGTAAACTAAATGAGAAAGGTGTTGTAAAATGGCCCGGTCTGCAGGGTCATCCCCAAATGTTTTGCCTTCCCCCTCCCACTTTTTTCTTAGTGCTCACTCTCCTAAACATGGTTTGACTGGCATACTTAATTTACTTGCAATCCCCGTCTGGAGTGGTATACCATATACCCAGGGCCTGTAAATTAAATGCTACTAGTGGGTCTGCAGCACTCATATTGCCACCCACCTTAGTAGCACTCTAAAACTTGTCCCAGGACTGCCATTGCAGCCTGAATGCAGTGACACACTGCCATATCGTCTTGACATTTAAAACCCCTTGCCAAGCCTTAAACTCCCATTTCATTACATATGTCATCCAAGCCCTAGGTAGCCCATAAGGCAAGGTTCTTTGTAAATACATGGCAGGACAAGTACTATCAAGGTTTACATACCCTGGGAGAGAAACACTCCTAAATTCATTTTCCGCTACTATGAGGCCTATCCCTCTCATAGGGTAACAATGGGAATTCCTTATTACATTTAGTAAGCTGAAATTCCTAATTGAGAGGAGCTTCTGCACCTTTTTAAAGACGAGAACCATTTTTCTGTGTCAGAAATGTACACAGTTCCACAAGTAGGCCAATTTACAAAACAAACAATTTGCAGGCTATAAAACAAAATGAGTCTCATCCCAACGCCAATCATGATCTTAGCCACTGGCCATACGAGCACCTTGTCTGAATCAGTCAGACAAAGAGAAAATGCCATGGGCAGTTCCTCCCTAGTGCCCTCAAAATGTGAGCCACTTCCTCCCACACTTTAGACCAAAAGAGTAAAGGATTGTAAGCATTCAGGCGATGGCTGTACTGAGGAGTACATGTCAAGAAATGGTGCTTTGAAAAGATCCGTCAAAGCATCTGGACGAGCAAAATATTCAGTCTGGGGAATAAATGAGCGAGCCGATTTAGAGGCATCTCTCGTTTCTGCTACTGATGGCCTGTCAAACAAACCGGGCACAGGCTTGTCAGGCAGAACTGGAGTAATGTGTGTTATTGGGCAGCACGACACGCGCCACGTCCAAAGCTATTGGAGTTGTGTGGGGCTTCGCATACAGCCCTGCGGCTCCTGTTGCCAGCCCTTAAGCACTTGGTCTGCTCACCTATTACCCATCGCTTGCAGAGCCAGCCTCTGGTACTAAGACATGCATCTGGTGTGATCTGGTCCCCTTTGTCAGAGACACAGCCCAATGCTCAACAGTTCTCAATCTATTTTAAAACATTGCAAATCTTCCAACCTTTGCTGAACGAATTAAGTTCTCCCTTTCGTTGCCTGGTTGTGTAATGGATGTTGTGGACTAGTTAATTAAGCATGATTAGATCTGGCTAGAGACAACTTTGGCTGTCAAGTAGAGCATAATATTAATAATTCCAATTTGTAAAGTGCAAACATATCACCCCCATAAGGATTTCAAGGCGCCGGGGGCTGTCGGGGAGATTAAGTGAACTTTTGTCCAGAGTCACATGATGCTGAGCTGAGCTGCCAGCGGCGCCGAGGATCGAACCACGAGCCATACATCATCAATACTCAAAACACAAAAAGAGTATCAATGGGTCAGACCCTCTATCCATTGCTTTTTGTAAATGCAATTTTTTTTTAAAATGTTGTTTTTAAGTGTCGTCAAAACTCCAGCCTGTAGATTACCATCAATCATTCTCAGAAAGCTGAAGCAATCCAAGCCCGCCTCGCTGTCCTGCTTCTATATGTTCTCTCCTCACTAACCTGCAGCCACTACTGCCTTTCCCATCCTCCCAGTGCTTGTACCGCAGCCCTGACGGCAGACCCTGCGCAAGCAGGCTGACACATTAGTAATTGTATGGCAAGGCTCGCACCCACACTCAGCCTGGCACACAGAGGTTGCTGCCTCCCACTTTTCGAATCAGGGCTGGAGCGCCCGCCTGTATGAGTCCTTCCTTCTGCACCGGGAAACAACATTCCACTGAAGGTTGAGACATTCATATGGCCAGGGACTACCAAACATCCCCCTCCCCCACCTTGTGTTTAACCAACATTTATTAAAATTGGACATGAGAGAGGATTTCTTTGGAGGCGGGGGGGTCGTACAACTCCCCGGCCGTATTTATTAAAACATAACATCAAATAAAAAATTGAAATAAACAATATTTACACATTTTTACGCAGAAAACGTACTTGACATTTGATTACAATTCATATGTACAGACATCAGATGCTAACCTTAACATTTTTCTAATACAAAGTATTTCCTATCCGAGTCTAATATCGGAGCCAGAATCATACATTAATGACTTTTCTGCGTATCCTATTTGGGCCTATGGCAAGGTCACTAACTGGTGTCAGATCCTTATCAATTAGCCACACCCTTCCGTAGGAGTGCGCATGCGCAGAGCGCCCGTTTACCGAGAGGGTACTCCCACCCGCTCCCCGGTTACCCCGTACGCTCCATGAGCTCCATTAAAAAGGGGGGGCCCTTGCACTCTGCACCGTTTAATGACGTCATTGTGCCCATGCGGGGTGGACAACCAGCCTAAAGAAAGCGTAACTCCCCCCCTCCCCGCACCCATCCAGCCAACCGGATGTACTGGCCCTAGAGTTCTAGGAGAGACCACTTGTCCCTCCCCTGGGCGACCCCATTCAAGAATTGCGCCGCCCCCTAAGGACGATAAGTTGACTGCTCACCAATCATGACCTTACCGCCTGACCAAGGAATAGCAATAAATACAACAATTGATGACCTACAAACGGGAAAAAGTTCTAAGAAACAAAAATAATCGTTTGACACACCTGTCACATTGACATAGGGAAAAAAACATATTAACAACCTTACAATACAATAACCAATATCTGCTTTTAGGAGATGGTGGGTGGGGAAGAAAGATGACACCCTCCTAGAAGGCTGGGTAGGGCAGGCCTGGGAGTGCAGGAACAAGAGAATGCCTCCCATGCTCCCTGGCCTTTTAAACCCCATGTTTGGCCAGGCCAGTTCTAACCGGCCTGACCCCTGCGCCCCCTTGACCCTGAAGCGATCCAATCGCTTTCAGGTCACTTGAGAGCCCTTGGCCTAATCGATGATGTGGCGAGCCCACTGCGTCATGACGACGTGGTGGGGCGCGCCCCACCAGGGATAATAGGCGAGGGGGAGATGGGCCGGTGCCCCGCCATACCAGCGGCGGGGCCGATGACGACCCCCGCCTTTTTCAATGTCCAACCTAGCTTTAATCATGTACTCCATCAGCGGTGCTGCCATAGCGTAATCATTTAATATTTTCAACTGCAGCCCACTTCACAACACTATACACCAACCTCAGTTTTCCATCACTAACAATAGGTGCAAGAGAGAACAGCATCTCTGCTTTTCATCATTTACTTCCAGAGCGGCTTTCTTCTAAGATGGCAAGTTATTTTACAAACAAACAAAAAAATCAATATATTCAACTATATACTTTAAGACAACAGATTTGGCTGTATATGTCTGGGCTGGTGTATATTATACTTATCAACATAATCGACAAAATCCCTTATTTGCTAACCATTCTATTGCACTAGGCTCCCTAGACATCAGACATAGGCCAACACACTGTAAGAGATACATTGACAGGAAAAACTAGAACCCGGGGATCTATGATGTCCCTGTTAGGTGTAAATAGCGCAGTCCGTTTTGTTTTAAATGTACACTCTGCTAGGTTTCCAACAACAAGCGGAAGGAAAAACAAGTGCGATAACATGAAAAAACGAGCGTGTGGAAATTTGTGGAATGTACAGGTCCATTTCTGAAACGCTAGTAAGAGGGCTTTTCACTTAGAAAAAGCCCTAAGAGGGGGAGGAGCCAAGATGGCGACCGGAGCAGACCTGTAGGCTCCCGGCTCCGCCAGCCTTCCAGCGCCGCACCGACATCCTGAAACGGATCCTGATGCAAATTGGTGGTAGATTGCGTGCGGCGCCGCGCTGATCTCGGCGATGTTTCCCCGGACTCCCGACCTGCCCGGCGGCCGGAGATAGCCGCGGAACAGCCTGCAGCCCTGGACCCCGCCTGCACGGTCCCTTCCTGCCGTGCCCTGAAGAGCTGCTGACCGCCGGAGTGCTCGGTCAGCGCCGGCTGCTGGACCATCGGCGAGATCCCCGCGATGCGCCCCCAGGTACAGGCCATCTGAAGCGACTTGGAACGGGCGGGGAGAAGGGAGCGTTTCCAACGCTGCAGCACCCCTCCGGACCGGCTCCTTGTGTTGGCGGCGGACGATACGGGGAGAGGCTTGCTCGGCCATATTTGTTTGTCCAGGATTGCCTGCCCCATACCTCTCCACCCGGGTCTGCTACAGCGCCTGACCTGCATTGTGTGCCTCACTGGTGCAGTATACAGTGTTCCTCCACCATTGACTGGGCAAACGCTGGTACCTCGACTATCCTGATATTACCCCGGAGCCTCGCCATAATGGCTTTGTTTGGTGCTTTGTGTGGTGGAGGAGAGCGCCCGATCCCGCCAGTGACCCGTGCTGCCCCGCCTGAGGTGGGGTCCGAGTTCCCAGAGACCCAGGGAAGCGAGAGGCAGGGGCTACAGCCCGCACTCTCCCTTGACACCGTTCTGTCCGCCCTGTGTGACCTCCATGCGGATATGTGCCATAGCTACGGAAGATTGGGAGGCAAGCTGGACGACATGGCGTCTGCGCTACGGCGGGAGTGTGCCGCGCTGATCCCGCAGAGTTGCCATTCGTTTCCACCCACATCCCACGAAGATACAGCGCTCCCTCCTGCCTGCTGGTCACCTGTGCCCGCTTCCGACCTAATTGGCGTTCAATACCACCCACCTGACAACTCCGCCCGGGATACTTTGTTTCCCCCTTTCATGGAGAGCGCTACACTGTTGTTAGACTTACTATCGAGGGCGCCTTGGGACCTATCTACGGCATTACCGGTTCTATCGATGGCTCCTGTGTTGTGTTTTTTTACTTTGTTGCCTGAAAACTCATACTATCCTGAAGCCTCGGCAGATCTCCATGCTACAGTCGACGGAATTCCTGGTGACTTTCGACGGCCATTTTGTGGTCTCATTTCACTTTCGTTCTTTCTCTCGCCATGTTGCTTCTTTGTTCTACAGTGGGTGGGCCTCTTTCGGGGAGCATGTCCGGGGGTTTATCCACGTTCGGGTCAGGGCTAGGCTGATTTCCTTATTATTTGCTTCTTGGCGGGTCGGACCGGGTTTGGGATTGTTTTTATGTCCAGTCTCATCGAACGCTGCTAGTTGACGTCTCACCCCTATATCTGTCTTACGGCTTGTTTGCTATCCTGACCTTGGGGTGGGAGATGTATCTGTGACTGGTGGAGACCGGGATTGCCTAGAATTGATCCTCCTCCTGTTCTATTTGTCTTTGAGAGTCGGTGATTGGGGTTTCCTTTTCTCACTCTCTATATTAGATGTTGTACCTTTTTCTTTTTCTTTTTCCTTTCTTTCTTTCTTGCTATATTTCGGGTTTATTGGGCGACAGACACACTGCTGGGGGGGGGGTAGGCCATAGCCTCTGCATGCGTGTAGGGAGGGGGGTTAGTAGTTAGCTTCTAGTTATTATTTCTATGGTGCCTTATTTTATTCCTATTGTTGATTTTTCCTTTTGTCTGGGTCCATGTCTAGTTTACTAGGGGTTGGGTGGTGACAGGCGACGGGTGGGACGTTTGCAGGGTCATCCAGTTGGCTCTATAAATTGCTGCCATACTGCCTGGGAGGGACTTGAATGGTGGGCCGATATCCTGTGAAGTGAATTATAGCTAATGTCATGCTCCTCCCGCATGGATCCTTCCTTTTGCTTCTTCTTCTCTTGCGATTCTGGACAGTACGATTTGACTCAATGATTGCGTAAAAAACTTTAAAATTAACCTTCACTGGTTCTGGGACACGGTACTACAGCAATTAATGTGTAACACTTTACTGCTTGACTACAATGTTGGGGTACTACTGTGTCGCCGTAAGGTCTGCACTGGTGCTTTAAAAGTTTTGTGGCCGGCCGGAAGGTTGTAGGCCCGTATTTGTCCTTCTTTCATGCACAATAAAGGTTTTCAAAAAATTAAAAAAAAAAAAAAAAAAAAAAAGCCCTAAGAAGACTGGACAGGCTACTCACATCTGTCAGGTGACACTGGAGAACTCTAGAAACACTCGTATATGGACGGTGTCTGCTGTGGGGGCCCTGAAAATCATTTGCCTCTCAAGTCACTCGGGCATAGACCTATATTGGGCGTTAAGAGGGGCCATGTTTCAGGTGCAGCGGTAGTTAAAAACTGACTTAGAAAGGGGTCACACCCTCCAGGTGTCTGAATAAGTGGAAGTTGTGGGTGGGTGTTTACGGTGGCGCAGGTTTTAAAGCTATAAAGCTGAACAACAAGGTAGTGCGAATTTCTCACACTGCCTGTCAGTGGGATATAACAGTGTGTAGATCACATGCACATACAATCCTTGGCGTCTCTACGGAGTACACAGAGCGATGGGCGCATATGTGCAAATTGTGGGAAAGTAGAAGTGCAGATGGAGGATTTCAGAAAGAAGTGAGAAGAAAAGCCCATAAGTGCCAAACGGAAACTGCAGAAGAGAGTGATTTATAGGGAGTGAATGGCAGTGTCTGAGACACTCAGTAGGATAATTCCCTTTCACAGCCCTTTATAATGTTTAATTCTTAGACTCATAGTTTCAGAATTGAAGCATTTTCGAATCTAATACTTCACAACAAAATCCTTATTATTAATGTATCTGATGCAGATAACAAGCATTGGCAAAACTACTAGACTAGATCTGGCTTTTTTGTAGGTATACGCATTTGTTGATGAATGTCCAAATTAGTGCTTAATTTGTAACAAAATAAGTGCCAGGGCCCAAGTCTCAAGAGGCTTACAGCTGCTTGCATCATGTACTGCCGCTGCTGGCGCCACGAAATTTCAGTAAAGACCCTACTTCTAACCATTAACTACAACAAATGTGACAAGTTGAACTACTCTTAGTCACTACAAACTGGCAAATTAGCCTGGACTTACTGGTATTATTTTCAAAGTAAATTCTATGGTTTAAAAATAGACAGACACCACTAGTGTGTGGTACCTTTTCTTAAATAAGTGCTGGGCACCAGCAAACACCTGCACAAATTAACCAATTGTCAGGATGTAGTAACAGAAAACTCACAGTGGCTTCCTACTACAAGACAGCACAGTGCTTCAATTTACTGATTTTAAGCCATGACCATAATCTTGCAAACGATTCCTAGTTATGCTTCTTCTGCCACGCCCCGGTTATAGCCTCCCCTCCCCCACCTTTTTTATCCTCCTTAAAGTACTGGACCCAGAATAAATTCCAAGTTTTTAAAAAAACTCTACATATTACAACACCCTAATCTTTAATATTCTCACACGTAAACACTCTGGAACACACTATTCGATCTGCTGGCTGGGCGGACCAATGAATCTACTGCAGGGGCCTGTTTTCAATTATGTGGTCACAGGCTTCAATGGTGGTGGTTCCGCTCAAACTTTCATTTTTCTACATTGATACAATAAGCACCATTGGGTTGGGCAACAATATTAATGCTACTACCACTAAGAAACTGCTTTGGCAGTAACTGTGTGGGTTACAAATAGACTTATTTGTAGTGTGCATTTTGGACAAACACCCCTTGCGGTACAATACACACAAGAGATGCACCCAACCGGTAGCTACTTTTAATGCACTCACAGAACATATTTGTTTCCACAAAGCGAGCTGTCTTGTATAGCGCACAGTGAGCCATCAATCTGGTACACTAGCACTTTTTGTTAGTCTGGGTCAATAACTTGTAACACTTTGATGCCATTGTGGCGCCAGCACTTTCACGTTTCTACTTCTAGCAGCAACCTCCCTTACATGCTCTCTCTAGAGTCAATCAACATATATTTTGGGGTATATCAAAACTTCATGCTTCAATAGGAGAGCGACATGATCAAGGGATCCTAGAAGCAGGCTATGGCAGGTTACTCAGCAGAGGTACCAGCTTCATTACACACCAAGATGCAGGTTATACACTAGTCTAGGAGTTTATCAATGGTATTCATGAATCAACTCACCAAAGAGGGGCTCTATATTGCAGCACAGCAAAGGCTTCACTGGCATCAGTAAAGGACATATAACAATGCGTGAATCTTTTGTAGCATCCACCAAGAGGCTCAGGCCTTAATACAAGAATCTTCTAAATATGTTGAAATAAACGAAGGCCCGACCCACTGGCAAACATTCTTCCCAACAACCGGTGAAAAGACCAGACTCAAAAGGATTCGGAGTGTCATATAAAGACTGTGTTCATAATGTTAGTGCTCAGCTGCAGGGGCCTTTCATTTATGTATATGGAATAGCAATATTTTCCAGGGCATCCAGAAGGGTGCATGCACAGTTACCTTTCTAGCCCCGTTTTAAGTCTTGCCTAGGCAGCGCGTGCTCGGTTTGTTCGAGACATGCTGCATTCAGGATATGGACGTAAAGATCTGCCCAATTTACGCCCATCTTTTTAATTGGCTTCTGTCTCTGTCCTTTGTAAATGGTGGCTTTTCATTGGTCAATAGGCTTAGTAGTCCCTCCTTAGTACCGGCTTTCCTCTTCTTGTAACCTCTCCTGAGGGCACCCTCTGTTACATGTGTTGCTACTAGGTATCTTTTAATTATAGCCTCCAGCACTATTTTCTTAAATGCCACTCACCTTCCTGCTTCAACGCTATTTTTTTATTATTTAACCAGTGTGGCACGCCTCAGCTCGAATAATGGTGGCAGCGCTTTTATTTTTTTGTTAATTGCGATCACCTAAGCTACTGCGTGAGTGCTGTTTTCTTTTAAAAGTAAAAAATATATATTTTTTTCTTCACTTTTGAAGCAATTGCGGCAGATGTTTTAGCTTAAGATGTTTTAAACTGAAGCACGAGTGCCACGATCCATTTGCAATGCAATAGCTCTTGCATTACTGAAAGTTTGAGCTATTGGCGTTGCATTATTATTAGCAACGCCAATAGCTCAAACTTTCAGCAATGCAAGACCTATTGCATTGCAAATGCTTATTAGAGCTGCTGCACACAGACCCGAGCCTTTTCAAATCATCTACTCCCATGCATAACCATGCCTCTTTCCATCACGACACAAATTAATACTCTGACCTAACACCGTTGATGTAATTGCTATTATCTTCTTGTATGGAAGCTGCACAGCCTAATAGGGAAATTATGTTACACGTAGGCCATGGCCAGGGGACATCAATTTCTTTTCTACAAAGTGCTAACAGCAGCAATGGGGGATCTGAAATAACAATTTTCAGATCATCTCCATAGTCAGGTTTTTTTTTTACATGTAATCTTTGTTGCTCAAAATGTGGCAGCCTGAATGTTGTTTTCAGTTTTATTAGCTGCAGGCACCTGTTTGTTTGTTTTAATTTTACCCTACGTGGTGTTTGGGTAGGAGACAAGATAGTGGGGGGGGGGGGGGGGGGTGTAAATGTAGGGACAATTTGGGGAAGAACATCTCCAGGGGCAATACTGATGATGGGTGGAATACCCTGCAGTACCCCTTTCCACTCAAGGTGGGTACTCCCAGGTAGAAGAAATATAATCTGTTGGATAAACGATAGCCATCAAGGAGGAGCACTCCCAATTGGCTGAAATGTCCACCGCTAGTATGGCAATGAACATTGTTCCACCAGAATGGTGGATGGAAATGAAACCTGCAAATCTCTAATCCAGCCTATGTAGCTTAAAATATAAAATTTCGCTTAAAAACGTAAGCAAACCTCCATGTGAAAGCATTCAGTATCAACTTTAAACAAGGGAGATACCCCAGAAATGGCAATGTATTATTATTTGTTTAATGTAAGGGATATGACAATATGTACATATGAGTATCTGCATACCGCATAATTTATCAATTATATCCAATACAAGACAGCAAAGATATCCATAGATTAAATGATATTTCATTTCCCTTTTCAAATTGATGGGATACAAATATTGTTAAAAGGTTGATCTAGCTTCTTATGCCTCTTTACACAACAATGCTGCTTATTTAAATGCAAAACATCATCCGGAATTGTTCTGCTTTTGTCATTATGGACACCATTACAATCACAAAGTCAATAGCCCCGGAGAAATAAATAATTATGCACAGTGGGAGCATAAATAGCCCAAGAAAAATTCCAGAGAGGACTCCCTTATTTCAATAGTGATGAAAGATCTGACCAGTCATCCTTTTAGTATTCACAAAAACCTGAAGGGTTAAAAAAATTCTGATCACTAATCACAGATGTATTTATTCTACACAATTTAGTGATGCATTTGCAGTTCAAGGTTATGCATATTGGAAAGTCCTCTGGGACTATGAGCTGGCTCCGACTGTCCGACAGGCTCCATGATGGCCGTCGTAAGCCAGCCGGAATGACCGGCCGGTTTACTTTCCGACCGCCAGCATTAAAATGAGGCGGTCGGAAAGTAAACCGAGCGGCCGATTACAATGGGGCCAGGAAAGCTCCGACCATCAGTCAGAGCCTTTACGGGCCGCATAGTAATTGGCCCCATAGTGTTGGCAAGTTACGCCAACGATGGTTAGCCCATTCCAATTTAAGTGTTGAATACGAACATCAACCAAAACTTAATGAAGACATGGATTGGAATGATCTCCTCCTGGGGCCACATCCCATGAAATATAAATGATTTGTATCTCTTTAGATATATGCTATGATTGAAGAAGAGCAAATCTATTCTGAAAGAGAAGGTGCAGACAGATTTAGGGAAACTGATAAATAATGCAAACTACATTTAAGGTGACGAAATATTTTTTCAAACACTCTCAAAATGAGTACACACAAATTGCATCATTATTTACTCTGCCCTCGATCTTTAAAAAGAAAATTTGAATCTGATACAAGGACAGGCTCTGATGCAAGCAATAACACCATTACATTGGTTGTTACAAACTGGAAAAAAAGAATAATGCGCCCTTATAGCCGATAAACAAATCTACCATGTCCAGTCCTTATTATTTGACATCAAAACAGCTAAGGATTGCAAAAAGAAATAGTGTACACTCCCTTATCGATAGAAGAAATAGAGAGTACTCCATTTTTAGTAGCAAATGACCCGCACGGTATGTCGATTGGATTTTTATGGAGCGCGATAGCTACCCGGAGGCGTCCTAGCGCTAAGGATTGGCGTGTGTGAGTGAGGGAAGAGACTGAGGTTATCTGTTAAATAGCAGGGTTTTTAGCTTTTTCCGGAAATGTGGCTCTTACATGGATTAATCTCCTTGTCAGACACAGTCTTATATTTATAGGATTGTCCAAAACATACATTTCTAAGATGTATGAAAAAATATACAAAGCTTTCCTTTAAAATGCCTGGAGGGGGCGTGGCCAAGATGGCGGGGTGAGCGGACGCTTCCTCCCGTAGCTCCCCCGGCCCGGCTCAGCTCGAGCCCCGATTCCTGCGCTTCTCTCCCCCCGCGGCTGCACTGCGGGCGAGAGAACTGTGCCGGAGTTCTTGGAGCACATTTTGATACCACCTTGACTTTTGTTGCCCCGGGGGAAGTCCCCGAAAAGTTTGCTCAACGATCGCTCCGGGGAGCAGAGCCTGGGTCGCCCCGAGGAGAAGGGCCTGGAGGCGGAGCATATCGCGGCGCTGTCCGCGCGCCTCGGCTGGGCCGAGTGCTGAAAAGCTGGAGACCCCGGGGAGCGGACTAGACGGACTCCGCGGAGTGTGGAAGCTTCCTGGCCGGCGCCCTTGTGGCAAGAACCATCGCTGGACGACAGACCCCAGCTTGGCGACGGCGATCCACCCCCCTGCCATGGATGTCGGTGTGTGACGCCTTGCGGACCCCGAGCTTGGAAGTGAAGGACGACGGAGTCTGAGCGGGGCCCGGCCCGGGCGTACTGGCCGGTGCTCATGGGAGGCATTGGTTTCGCTCCTTCCCGACCCATTGCTGTTTGAGGGTCGCCCATAGACTTGCTGGCCTAGGCTGCCCTCCCGGGTTCCGCCCTCCCGCCATCTTGTCTTTGTGGTGCTGAAACTGGTGGCCCTCGCCCGCGCCCTTATCATACGGGCGCTTTGGTTCCTCCGCGTGCCTACACATCTGCTGCCCTCCCTGGGAGCACACAGCTGAAAGCCTCCGTTTTGAACATTGCGGACCACCCTGACTGGCTCGATGGTCGTCTCGCCCTGACCCGGGCCGCCATTTTGTCGCCTGTGACGCACCACCCTTGTCCTCGGTGAGGCCTTCACATCTGGTGCCCTCGAGCAGTTGGGCACATCCACAGCGGCTGGCTCTAGGCCTCATCCACCGCGGAGGCCAGGATGGCTGGGAGACGAGGCGCGGCACGGGGAGATCGCACTCTGCCGGAAATGCTCGGCAGGTCCCAGCAACTACGCGACAGGACGCAGCCGTCCCCGGGGTCCTCCCGGGCCTCAACGGACGCCACCGGAGGCGAACCACCAGTCACGAGGTCCTTTATGGAGGACTTATTCAGCTCCCTCAAGGAGGAATTCCAGACTCTCAAGACCGAGGTGGCCGGAGAGGTTCGTGAAGTGCGTAGGGAGGTCGAAGGCCTGGGCGAGCGGGTCGACACTGTGGAAACGGCGGCCCAGCGTCGCGACGAAGAGATAGTCCACCTCCAGCAGGACGTCCTCCGCCTACGGGAGCAGTGTGTCGAGCTCCAGGCCCACTCGGAGGACCTCGAGAACAGGTCCAGACGGAATAACATCCGGGTGCGAGGCGTTCCGTCCGCGGATGAGGGTGCGGACCTAGTGGCCTACCTGCATGTCCTGTTCCGCGACATCTTGGAAGAAGGAGCGGACTTCCAGATCCGCATCGACAGAGCACATAGGGTGGGCCGCCAGCGCCAGTCATCGGCGCCCCCGCCTGATATCCTGGCATTCCTGCCGGATTTCCCCTTAAAGGAGCGCATCATGACGGAGGCCCGCAGGAAGCAACCGCTGTCCTTCCGAGAACGACCTGTGGCGCTCTATCAAGACCTGTCCGCCATCACACTGCAGAAGCGCAGGTCTTTCCGCATCGCCACGGACTTTCTGCGGGAGCATGAGACGGCCTATTCCTGGGGTCACCCCTTCCGTCTTATCTTTCGATGGAATGGGGTGCTACATCAGCTGCGCTCCCTACAGGATGTCTGTGGGGTGCTGGGACTCACAGCTACGGAGGAAGAAGGAGCTACGCCTGCATGGAGGCGCCCCGAGCGGCGAGGCCGACGTAGATCGAGGAGGCGCCAATCGTCGGCGACAGTGAGTCGTCCTGACTCTCCTACCATCAGGGCGGATATGGCGGTGGCCCTGAGGACTGCGGCCAGGAACTTGCCTGAAACTAACGGCGTGGCCCAGACGGCCTAACTTTACTCCGGGGGGAGAGATTCTTAGCTTCTATGATGCTGGGCTGGGGCTGGGGGTTGGGGGTTGGGGGGGAGCGGTTGGAGGTGTGTGGCTGGACGTCCACTTGACTGTTTTCTGCAGACTCGCCCTCTTGGGCTGGACTGAGACAATGGGGTGTTTTTTCTTGTTTTTGGTTTTGGCTGGTTGCCATGGGTTGGTTTTGGGGGGGCTTAAGAACTGGTTTGGTGCTGGGGGGGTCCCGTCCGATACTGTCCGAACACTTGCGAAGCCGATCCTGGCCTTCCCTGCTCCCCTGCCCCGCGTGCCCCTCCCGCTGATCCCTCGCTTGCTGCATAGCGCTTTGCTTCCCCGTGAGCGATGCCGCCCCTGAAAGTGGTGACCCTTAATGTTAAGGGTCTGAATAACCCTGTAAAGCGTAGGGCGATCCTTTCCCTGCTAGAGGGGTCGCAGGCGGATATTTGCCTCCTGCAGGAAACCCATTTACTCTCTAAAGACTGCCATAGGTTGCGCTCTGCCAAGTTCCCCACGCAACTCTTTTCCTCGGCTGCGACTAAGACTGCGGGGGTGGCCATTCTTCTGGCTAGCTCCTTCAGGGGTGAGGTGTTATATAAACATGCCGAGCAGAAGGGGAGGCTTCTAGTGTATCGCATGCGTCTGGGAGGTGTTGCCTTTACGGTTGGTTCCGTTTACAGCCCGAATGACCACCAGGATCGCTTCCTGGACTCTGTGTTAGTGGACGTTACTGCCTCACCCGACCGCCATATTATCTTGGGGGGAGACCTGAACATGGTCTTCGACTCCACCCTGGATAGGTCTGCCCAGCGCTTTCCGCAGACGGGGGAGCTTTCTAAGGCGGTGCAAGACCAGATTGCTGAGATGGATCTACATGACCTCTGGCGCACCTTGCATCCCACCGACAGGGACTACTCGTATTTTTCCCACGCACACCGCACTTATTCGCGGTTAGATTATCTCCTGGTGAGCGGCCCGCTTCGCTCGGCCGCCACGGCGGCGGACATCGGGGTCTTGTCCTTGTCCGATCATGCGCCGGTTTCCGGAGTTTTTGCTTGGCCGGCGGCCCCCCCCCCTCCAGAGGGATGTGGCGGCTTCGGGACACGCTTCTCCATAAGAAACTGGTGGTGAAGCGAATAGAGGAGGTCATCCGAGAGTACCTGACCCACAATGACAACTCCGATACGTCCCTGGCGACGCAGTGGGCGGCTTTGAAAGCAGTCATCAGGGGGGAGTTTATCTCCATTTCCTCGGCGGAGAATAAGGAGCGCCACCGCAAGAGGGAGGAACTGACGGCGCAGGTCAGGGAACTTGAACAGGTTCACCGCCGGACGGGGGCTCCTCGTGTTTGGAGGCAGCTGAAGGCGGCGCGGAAACTCCTCTCTGCTTTGGACCTGGACCGGGCGGAGTATGCGGCGTTACGCTTGAAGCATGCCTATTATACCGGCGGAGATAGGTGCGGTAAGCTCCTGGCCCATCGGCTAAGAGCAGCGCAGCAACGCAACGTGGTCAAAGAGCTAGTGGGAGTAGATGGGGCCCCGGTTTCCGGTGGCGCGGAGGTGGCGGATTCCTTTCGTGCCTTTTACGAGGCGCTGTACGCTGCAGAGCCCTCCCCACCGGGAGAGGCTGAAGCCTATCTGGACTCCGTCACCCTCCCGACCCTGGATTCCGCCCAGGCGGACCACCTAGAGAGGGATATTCACGTGGAGGAAGTCATCTCCGCTATCGCTCGGCTCAAGCACGGCAAGGCTCCGGGCCCGGATGGCTATACGGCCTTGTTCTACAAGACCTTCTGTCCCACTGTCGCGCCTCTCCTGGCTCGCTTATTCAATTCCTTCTCCGACCCAGGAGCTATCCCGCCGGACCTTCTCTCGGCGACTGTGTCGGTTATCCCGAAACCGGGAAAGGACCGGACTCTGTGCGGCTCGTACCGGCCCATCTCGCTTTTGAATGTGGACCTCAAGCTTTACACGGGGATCCTGGCGGCCAGGCTGGGTCTACACCTGCCAGGTTTGGTGGAGGCGGACCAGGCCGGTTTTGTACCCGGTAGGCAGACGGTCGACAACACCAAGAGGGTGACGCACGTGCTAGAAAAGGCCTCACGCGTCCCGGGGGAGCGGATGCTGCTATCGGTTGACGCGGAGAAGGCCTTTGATAGGGTTCATTGGCCGTACCTCGAGCTGGTCCTTGGGAAACTGGGGATCGGTGAGAAGTTCCGCACTATGGTCTTCAATTGTTATAGGAGACCGTCAGCATCTGTGCGTGTCAACGGACACAGCTCCAGCAGCTTCGCCATTGAACGCGGCACGAGACAGGGTTGCCCCCTTTCGCCGCTCCTGTTTGCCCTCTATATGGAGCCGTTTGCCCAGAGGATTCGCGATAACCCGGACGCTATTGGGGTGAAGATGGGGCAATACACGCATACTGTCAGCTTATATGCGGATGATGTCTTGCTGACCCTGGATGACCCCAAACGGTCGCTCCCTGCATGCGTCCAGGAGCTGGACTCCTTTGCCCGCGTGGCGGGCTTTAAAATGAATATGACTAAGTCGGCTGCCCTGGACGTGTCGCTCTCTGTCGACACCAGGCGGGACCTCCAGCGTCTTTTTCCTCTGCAGTGGTCCTCCTCCACGGTGCCTTACCTGGGTATTTTGCTTGCTCCCTCCCTGCCTGCAATGGTCGCCGCTAACTATTCCTCTCTGGGCAAAAAAGTCAAAGACGAACTCGGCCGATGGAACAAAGGCCTGCTCTCGTGGCTGGGCCGTGTCGCAGCGGTGAAGATGACGATACTGCCTCAGATCCTGTATCTTTTTCGCGCTCTGCCTCTCCAGCCTCCTGTAGGTTGGATACGGCAGACGCAGGCACACATCTCCCGCTTTGTGTGGCAGGGTCGTAAGCCGCGGATGAAGCGGGTCCTCTCCATGCTTGCCCCGGAGGCGGGGGGTCTCGGGGTCCCGGACCTCCGGAAATACTTTCAGGCGGCGCAACTTCGGTACTTGGTGGAATGGAGCCGGTGGGAATCGGACAAGCATTGGCTCTTTCAGGATCAGGCAGTTGCAGGCCATACCCTCCAGGAAGTCCCGTTCCTGCGGCGCACTCACCGGCCGCCTAACCTCTACGCCTCTTCTGTCACCCGGGTTCCGCTGCGAGTGTGGGACGCGGTGTGTGAGCTTCATGAACTCACCACTTTTCCATCGCCATTCACTCCCATTGCTGGCAATCCAGATTTCACTCCGGGTCTGGAACCGGGAGCCTTTTCCCACTGGGTGAGCGCGGGTTGCAGGGTGCTTTTCCAGATTTACGGGCCGGAGGGTGTGCTCCCCTTCCAGCAGCTCCAACAGGAGTTTGGCCTGACGGAGGGGGACAGATTGCGTTATATGCAAGTCCGCCACTGGGCTCTTCAACCCTCAGTACGCGACGCCGCTGCCCGTTCGATTACGCCCTATGAGCGGTGGCTGGTAACCCGGGCCTCGGATGCCAAGCTTATCACCGACTTGTACAAGTTTCTCCAACCCCCGCCGCTTCATTACCATAACCCAGGGAGGGAGCGTTGGCACAGGGAATTGGGCAGGACCTTGAGCCACAAGGAGTGGGACAAGATTGCGTATCGGGCGAGGCACTCTGCGTACCACACTGGGCTGAAGGAGACCTTTACTAAGGTATCCACCTATTGGTATTACACCCCGGAGAGGCTTTACGAGATGCGCAAAATCAGTGATAAAGGTTGCTGGCGCGGCTGCGGACAGGAGGGCACCCTCACGCATATTCTCTGGGAGTGCCCGGTGCTGTCGGCCTATTGGAAGGAGGTCCTGGATGAGGTAGATAAGCATTTTGAGATCGAGCTCCCGCGCTTCCCCGCGTATGTTTTGCTAGGCCTCCCCAATGACCTGATGTACCCGCTGAAGTCCCGTAGGGGTAGGCAGATTGCGATTGCGCTAGGTTCCGCGGTCCAAAACATCCTTGTACTCTGGCGCACCCCTACTGCCCCCTCCATCACTGGTTGGCTACACAGGCTCTGGCAGGTCCTGGGCATGGAGAAGATGTCGCTCACGGTGGCTGGGAATGTTGACCAGTTTGAAGAGCTCTGGCACCCCTTTTTGGCACTGCTGTCCACGGAGTTTCGCGAACTCACATGTCCACGGTACCTGCGACTCCTTAGGCTGACACCGCCGGCGGCTGCAGCGGAGTGAATGTGCGGGTTCGGGGGTCTGGGGCTGGGGGTGGGGCGCGGGGTTATATGCTTTTAATGCTGATTTTCGGACGGGGATGTTGGGGTACTGTTTTCTTCTTTTTCCTCCTTCGCTTCTCTTTTTTTCTCCTTTTCTGGGGACGGGGGGTTGGAGGGATGGTGTGCTTTCTTTTTTACTGTAATGCGGGACGTTATTCCAGCTCTGCCTTGCTTAGGGAGTGGGGGTCTCCTGGGGGGTCATTCACAATACCTTATTGCTTTATGACTTATGCCTTGTTACCCTCTGGGGCTTCCTGCCTCCCTTCTTTTCTTCTGAACCGCAGCAACGTTCCGCTTCTTGTACTGTGTATTCGCTTGACCTCCTATTCCCTTCCCCATGCTCTTTTTGTACTTTAATAAAATACTTTAAACCTAAAATGCCTGGAAATTCCTTAGGAGTTTCACAACTGATAATAATGGATTTCACAACTGATAATAAGACAATGTCCCATTCTTAATCACATCTGCGTGCACCAAGACACTCACTCCTTTGTGCTACATTTCGTTATATCTGTTCAGAAAACAGTAATATATAGTGGTATTTACATTATATCCTCCCCCAGGGACGTGGTTTGAACCTGTTGCCTCGCCACAAATAAACATGAAAAATATGCGCTTTGGTGAGTTACATAAGCTTATGGCATTCATAACACTGACAGAGGCGCCTTTACTCTCTATGACAGATAGTGTTTCCTTGCAAAGAGCCCGATACAGTTCTGAAATTCAAAAACTTCTGCAGGCACAATTTCCAAAACATTTTTCTGACTTAAGGCACCCCATCTTCCACCCATCTAATGCAACAAGCATAGTCCAAATGTTAAAGAAAAATATATCTTCCCTATTTAGAAGCTTTGAGACTACAAGCGATACCCCTGATTTAACACATTAAAGAGGCTATTAAAACATTAGTCCACAGGCCAGAAACCAGCTCGGTGACCACAAAGTTCTCATCACTGCCAGACATTAGCAGGATGAAGGAAAGTCTGTATCAGCAGATGGGTGATAATTACAAGGAAACTCTGTGGAACCAGATATAAAAAACGCCTGTCCAAGAAGAGAAAGGTGCCATGAGAAAACGCTTTCAAAGATGGTGGAGACGCAGTGTGGAGCCACGTCCGAACCAATGGCCCGTAGGAGTAAGAGGTCCCTAGGTACATGATAGTCAATTATGTCAAATGCTACGGATATTGTATTGTAAATGTAAATGTAGTAGTATTTGTATAGCGCACCGAATCGACCCCCGAAGGGGTATCTCAGGCGCTTGTACGCATACCGCTGTGGAACCCTTCCTGGCTTTTCCCTGCGAAGTGCCCACTCCTGGGCACCCCCAAGGTGGAGGCCAGGCATCCTAGCGTTGTTGGGGGCCGTTGTGGAGATTAAGAAAGCTATTGCCAGGCACCGAGGCGAGAATTATCAGGTCCGCGGAAATTGAGCCCAAGAACTGCCGAGGCAGGAATTGAACCCTGGTCCCGGGCCAGACCTCTGCATCAGGGTCTGCCGCTCTAACCATTAAGCCACACTTCTCCACAATTGTAATATTGTAATAGCATTTATACAGCTCTTACTACCCCTGGCAAGGCGTCGAAGCGCACACTACTCCGCAACCCATAATGGATTAGTGTATCTTCATTTGCCTCCGCTAAAAAAGTGTGGATCCAGACCGTAGGTTAATGGAAATGAGAACACACCATACACAGGCTTGAGTCAATGTATGTCTCTTTTACTACGAGCGCCCATCTTGGGAGCTGCTTCGGTGCCTTCTAGGAACAAATAGCACATGACGAACATATAGTGCATTCATGGGTACACCCTTTCCACTGCTTATGTGCCAGGGCTGTCAAAGGGATAAACATTTCTAAGCTAACACCTTCTCCCTACTCCAGAAAAGAGCACTCCCCTTACTAAGTCTAAATTTATAGTAGGAGGCGGGTTTTCAGACAGAAATTTTCACGATTAGAAGAAGCAAAACAAAAAACCTCAAATGCACTTTAGAAAAACATTGCAAAGTAAAAAACACAAACAGAACAGACATCCACGAGGAACATGTGTAAAGAGAAATAAAGGATTGCATCACAGCAACTCTGGCTGAATCACAATAATTATGCAATAATTATGCCTTAGGTCTACACAACAGGTACTCTAATAATTTGGCAGAGCTGCCAGGCAGTAAGCCAGCAAGTGCAACTCCCGTGGGATGCCTAGATTACCAGTTCTGACATGCGGAGAACTGTCACGAGACCCACGTGCTTTTGACAATTACTTGTACACCAGGTAATTTGTGGGACAAGTGCAGGGACATAAATATTTTTTAACAAAATATACATGAAAAATGTAGCAAAGTGTACTTTGAAACAATGACATCGAGCAATCACTAAATGGTTAGTAAACTGACAGTACGTCCCACATAAATTATCTTTGCCAGGCGTATTTGCTAATAACAACAGGTTGTCTGGTGTTCAAAATGCACCAGACCCACTTTACAATCATCTGCAAATTCACTGTAGGAAACTACAGTGAAAGAAAAAAAACCTCTGTAAAAACGCAGGACCTATCCATAACCTTTCTTAGAATTATGGAGTACTTAGAGGGAGCAACTGTACTGTACATGCAGGGTCACTAGAATTACCCAATTCTGAGACTACCGCGTTTTCCACATAATTATAGATGTCACATAATCCCTCATTTGCTGCATAATCTGCATGTTTTCATTTTAAAGAATTGTTTCTAGCGCAAGCGGATCAAAAGTTACTAAACATGTGCCAACATGTGTTACCATGCGATGGAAAGCCCTTTCCCAAAGTGTGGTCATTGTTCAATAGCTTATTGCTGCATTTGGTTGTTAAACAGGTACTAATAAGGTCAAATATTTCCCAACAATGTATAACCATGAGTAAAAATGACAATATAATCAAGTAATACCATCATAAAATGTGCAGCATTAATTACCTTTTCTTGCCACATGATTTAATCAATCCTACTGCATACCTGGGTCTTCTCTTGCATAATTCCAGAGGCCCTATGTATATGTTAGGTATGGATGTCAGAAACCAGAGGCATTACTTATGAGGCATGAAGGAGAGCCTTAGTAAGAAGATGAGGCCTGCGGTTCACCGCCAATAGCTGAGGATGGTATCAACAGAAGATAAGAGAGTATGTTTTTACTAGGAATTGAGCAGTTGGTGGTTAAGTATTTATTGGAATTGGTAAATACTGAAAACACTGGGGTGCACAAATTTACTAGGTATGGCCATAGACATGAGGCACAGCATGCTTTTGCGGTATTTATTGCATCAAATTTTGCAAGTTCTGTCTCTTTTCCTGGAATTTTCCACCCATAAATTTCGGTACACTTTACCTGCCTAAATTCAACAAGGGAATACTACAGGATACAGTAATTACCGGAGTACTTAGAATTTTGATCCCTTGGAAACTGGATGTTTGCCCAATGATAGGAGTGTATTGTCTCACTCTTAATCAGGACCAATGTAGATTTGCACAGCACACCGGCTGCTTAATGACACAGCTGCTTTTATTCTGGGCCACTGGAATTATGCAGCAGGTTTGATTACATTATGAGGGTAGAAAATAAAAATTATGCGGCATAATGCAGCACTTTTTTATAGTATTAATTCATTATTTTGTCATTTTTTAATATTGTAATATTGTTGGGGAAAAAATATTAGTGTCAGTTCAACAACTAAATAGAGAAATAAGCAAATGAAAGATGACCAGTTTACCTTTGCGAAAGGCCTTCCAATGTATACGAACACATTTAGTAACTTAATCCCTTTGAACTAGAAACAATGTTTTTTTGTTAAAATCTGCATATTATGCAGCGGATGAGGGATAATATGGTAAATGCGGCAAATCCATAACTAAGCGAAAAATGCTGCAGCCGCAGAATAGCATAATTCCAGTGTCCCTGGTTTTAATTAATACATGAGTAATTTGATGGTCCTGAAGCAGCATTCTCAATCCATGATAAATGTGATTTGAAGTCAAGTCAAACTGATACTTATTGGTTAACTGATTACTATTATAAATTCCTTATTTGGGCAATTTGAAGAGCACATATATTCAAAGGCTACAAAGTGCTTCAGAATAATAGTCTTAATGAAGGCACTGGAACCTAAGAATGATGGCGCGGCAATACATTTAAGTAAAATGCCTAGTGCGTTACATTGTTTCTGAAAACTGCTGCTGTGAGTTAAGCATTATTACTTTTGCAGTTAGTGAAACTACATTTGCAGCATTAATCAAATTACTTTTATAAGAAGACCAAACATGTTTGTGTGTGCCACCATTTTGATATAGCACTTCTTAATTTCAGTGATAGTGCCTCATTATGGACAAGTAACAAAACTGTCTCAGGTTTGATGATGGTTGTAGATTTCATAAATGTGCATTTGAAGATCGAGGACACAACTGAGATTTACCATGGCCTGTGGGAAAATTGGTGTTATACCCCATCAAAAGTATAAGTTGGTTGAAGAACAATCTGTGCCACCTTGTTGGTAGTGCTAACCGATGGCAAATCTATTGCCGAGTCCTGGGGTCAACTTAACACAGTAGATGCCTTAATGTTGTCATTTATTGAGCAAGAATTACTTTAAGAGCCCCCTAGACAACGTGAGACTATCAACAGCATGCAAGATAGAAGCATGGACATCGATTCACCAAAATCCTTGGGGTAGCAGAAGTGACATCATATACCCTTTAACTTAATGATATCACAGGAAGTGACATTATATGACCTTTGACCCTGAATCATCCAAGAAGTTATGTCACACAACTCTAATCCTTATAACACCACAATTCAATAGTTGTGTTTAATTCAGACATCTACTGAGGTCTACAAATACAAAATACAAATTAAAACAACTATTTTAATCACTTTAAAACAATTTTTGAGAACGTTTTAAAAACGTGAGCAAGTAACAGACAAATTCATTAGGGGAAACATACACAGCTTGATTAAATCTTGGATTGAGATGGCATTAAATCTGAAACTAATTTGCTTAATAAACAAGGACCTGGCCTCTACCTAAATTGGATTTGGACAAATTAGCAACATGTGAGAAAGATCTTGTATTCCTCCATTACATAAATCACTTATACCTGAGCAATTTTCTAAAGTATTCCATTTAGAAGTATATGTCATTAGTGTAAGAATTCCCAGACGCAAGAGGAGAATACAACGCCTCACTGTGTTCTAATTGAAAATAATGATACTGCTCAGGGGATTTATATGCTATACTTTTCATTAATGGATTATAATGCTTTAGTTGACTACAGTATTCGATATCTAGTTCGAAACTCATTCTTGGTGTTGAGTTTTTTAAAAAGAGTTTCCAGACCCGCAAAAGTACTAGAGTGCATTGGGACGCAATAAGAGCTATATTAATGTTCAGTATACTGTGCTGATTTGTTTCCAAAAGTCTCCAATTTTAATAGATATCTCAAATTTCCAGGGAATGTGTGTAATAGATTGTATGCTCGCCTTATTATGTCAGAGATAGCTCTAGCGTATATGCTCACCAAAGATAACTCAAGACGTAATGCTTGGACCGGAACTGATTAAGCGGCGTTTCACAATTTCCGTAAACAGTCCTTCTTTCACTTTTATTTTTTTGCAAGGTTTTAATCTGTGTGTATTCCAGAGCGAAAGATAAAATAGGTGGAATTTTCATGCGGTAAACCTCAAGCAAAGATTGGAAGTGTCTATTCCCGGTCTAAATGTATAATCTCTGCAATGCCCCCACATGGGCATCTGCCTTTCACCCTATATGTTGGAAGTGGGAAGCATTTTGCAAATTTTGAGTGAAAGTTCGGCCCAAATAAGTATATATTCATTCACCGTCACCACAATAATTAACATTTCTGAAGTAACATAATAATTGCACAATTATTATTCCATATTCTTCTAGGCGAAAACAGCCATAGGTTCTGTAAAGACACTCACTGAATATTCAAGTCCTTTCATGGCGTGCCTAGCTAATGAAACCTGACAGTCCCATGATTTTACCCAATTATGTTTTTTAAATGTCCTATGGGTGCCCAATTATGCGAAAATTACCTTCATTGCTAGGACCAGCATTTTGCTATGGTGCACCCTTTTGCCCAAACATTACATATATCCCAGTGCCAGAATTTTCCTAATATTGGTTCCCTTGTGTCAAAGGTTAGGTCTAATATGTTGTGGACCCCATTTGGTCATACATGGCCCAATGACATTGCCACAGTTGTCTTCACATATGTCAAGAATGTCCTCCAATGTGCCATCACTGGTAATTTGCCACAAGTGCTACCTATGCCAAGGATTTCCTCTAGTAGGCCAGTGCTGGCATTTTGTCATGGGTGCCACCTGCCAAAATGTACCTACAGTGTGCCATAACTAGCATTTTGCTGAGGGTTTCCCAGTCTCCAGAAGGCCATTCGGTGTTTCTATCACCAAGAAGCATGCCAGGTCCAACAGCGGATTTGCAAGCATAACAACATACGTTCACTTTATTCACACTCACTAGCAGGCAGTTGCACTCATTCATTTTCACCTATTGTCTTGCACTTACTTTTCCACTGAATCACTCATTCACACACTCTGACTGACTTATACTTGCTTACTTATTTTGACACACACACACACACACACACACACAATCTCACATACAAACATACATGCTCACGCATATACATGCTCTCTCACACAAAGTCACTCTCACTCACATGCAACTTACATTTAGAGACATTTTATTATTCCTACGTCAGATTCCAGGGGAGGTCCAGATCTTGTTACTCCAATTTTTATTACACTTATAGTGAATAATGAACTATTATTCACTATTAAAGTAATAACAATTAGCAGAAAACAAGGTTAGAGCCTGACTCTGATAATGCCAGACACCCTAGTGCTCTTGGCACTGACGTTGCCACCTTTGAGGCCAGGGGTCGCAAAGGCAGTGCCAGGGGTAGCAAGGAACAAGTAAGGGGTCGCAACTGTGACCCCTGTTGACCTCTAAATAACGTCCAAGGCTAGCACAGACATATTGGATGCATCTTCCAATAGAGGGAAATTTAATTAATTACAATATGCAACGAAATTCAGTACCTTTTGATTCCCGCCATTCGAGTCCATGGTCACAGAGTGGAGTGTAAGACACAAAGTTGCCCCCTCCCTATTTTCAGATATATATATATATATATATATATATATATATATATATATACAGGTCCACAATGCGTAGCAACGCTACGTAAGATGCACTCCCCTCGATATGCCAGGAATCAAAAGTTCTCAACAAAGTGCGCTTTTCCAAAAATCCATATTTATTTAAAGTGCAGCATCGTGATAAGTCATGGAATCAAAAACCCAGCGCGTTTCGGCGAGGAAACTCGCCTTGATCACGGGTTTCCTCGCCGAAACGCGTTGGGTTTTTGATTCCATGACTTATCACGATGCTGCACTTTAAATAAATATGGATTTTTGGAAAAGCGCACTTTGTTGAGAACTTTTGATTCCTGCCATATCGAGGGGAGTGCATCTTACGTAGCGTTGCTACGCATTGTGGACCTGCATATCGACGAAGGGGAACCTTTGCCCCTTAATGCACCGCTGTCCCGGTGTCCCGGTGTTACAAAGGATGTGGATCTGATATATATATATATATATATAAAGGACAGCACTTCAAATGTTTCCAAAAGTGGGTTGTGGGGTACGCGGACGACATAGCAATAGTCACAACCTACCCAGAAGAAGCAGTTAACTCAATGGAAGAAGAAGCAAGTAGTTTTGGGAAAATCTCTGGCTACAAACTGAATCAAAATAAAACCCAGATTATAATCAACAACAAAAGCAATTATAACGACGCCCAGATAGTTCATAATGCACTATACTTAGCAGTTAATATTCCCTCAAAATTAAATAACCTGGTTAAACTTAATCTGAACCCACTTATGGAACAAACAGAAAAGAGCCTTAGTAGACTGCATAATCTACATCTAACAATTATTGGAAGATGTAATCTAATCAAAATGTTATTTTTTCCCAAATTCTTATATTTTTTTAGAACTATTTGTTTAAACTTTGACTAACAGATTTTCAAAGAAATTGATAATATTTTTTCTCGTTTCATCTGGGGATATAGTAGGTCACGAAGAGCCCATAGATACATCACCTTACCGAAGGAACGAGGAGGTCTCGCCTTACCTAACTTTAAAACTTACTGGTGGGCCACAATACTTAAATATAGCAGTGCACTTCTAACTCCAAATTGGGAGCCCAATCAAGAGAGTGGGGTTCCAACTCCACAGAAACTTATCCTAGGTAAAGAGACAGGGGGACATCTCTGGGGATTGACATATGATTGCCAATTTAAAAAAGTTCGGTTCAAAACCCTAAAAGGAATTTATAGTGCATGGAATCATATGCGCAAACTTCTGGGGATTGGAAGGTTTTCTTATTACACAACACTTCACAGAAATAATAACCTCCCAGGGATCTTTACGGACACATCTATGATGGGATGGGTCAGATTGGGCATTACACAATTTGGATAATTTTATAACCCAATTGGCTTTAGCTAATTCGAAGAGCTAAAAAGTGAATATGGTCTAGAATATAGAGATTTCTTCAAATAAGAGACTTTATAATGAAAAAGGGGGAAGGTAGTGCTGGATTCCGGAGATTCCAGACAATCGAACTGATCATCACAAATACTAGAGTCAAAATTGGTGGAATACATAATAGTTTAATTACTGGTTCTCCTGATGACTTGGATAAATACACCCATAAATGGCAGAACGAATTGGATATACCGGAAACCTCAATATAGAGGGCGTTCGAACTCTCCCAATCTCTATTAATGTCGACCAAACTGCAAGCTCAGTACTATAAAACTTATTTCCAATTGTACTATACCCCCAAGAGAATCGCTAAATGGAGTACGGGTAAAGGGGCACAATGCCCACGATGCGCGTTGCCCGAAGCAGACCTAATACACATGTTCGCTACATGCAATTCACTTAACCCCATTAGACGGGAAATATCTATTTTCCTATCACAAATCTTTAAAACAAAAATCGAAATTTCAACTGCAGAAATTATATTAGGGACAGACAGGGATATTCGACCTAATACGTTGAAAGGACTTTTGTTTGTAGTAATGGCAGTGTTTAGAATTTGCCTGGCATCGGTCTGGCTAGACCCATACCCTCCAACATTCCAGCAATGGCGGGTACGACTGCTAGTAACTTATAGTCTAGAGATCGCTATCTACAGCAGGAAGGGAAGGAATAAGAAAAGGAAAGGATTAGAAATATGGGACCCCCTTACACGGTGGATAGAAAGAACCGACTAACCAATTTTTTAAGTATACGGGTATCAATATGATTGATTACATTTTAAATGTATCCATCTATTTGTTTGCACCTGCAATGTATATATATATATTTTGAACATGCCTGTATGGGGGTGTGGTGAGGGGCGGGTTGGTTAAAAAAATTGAAAAAACATCAATAAAGAATTGTTTTTAAAAAAAAGTGGGTTGTGGTTGCTTGGCTTAACTGCAAACTCGAGTACTGCGGCTCATACAATGGGCCAACGTGTTATCCTGGGCAAATCACTCCCCATTTCAATTATCTGTCAAAACCTGGAGCACTCAGAAACAAGGGAAAATACTCTCAAAAATGAAAAAAAACAACCTCGAAAGCATAGCAGGCTACAGGAAAGGCATGTTTGCTTCGCCCCCAGCAGATTAGCATAACCCCTGAAACACCGCCAGAAAGTGGTTGGAGCATCCCAGAGGGAACAGCACTGCGTAATAATCGCCCTGCGTGGAGACGAATCCCTGCGCAAACAGCAGAGAGACATTCAGAGCCTGGGAGCACACACACGATAGCACAAGCTTAAAAGGGCAGCTGGAAATGAGTATTCCCAGACTACTGAAAGAGAGGCCGTCAGGCTCTGAGAAAAGGAAGCGAGAGCTGCCCTGTCAGTGATGTTATCTAATAAGGAAGTCTGCTGCTTCTGCAAACACCCGGCATGATAACTAGTTCTTGTAAGCAAAACGAAAGCTACTGCGGAAAGAGGAAGGCTACAGTGAGAGACATGCCTGGCACAGCGGGTGTAATACGGACAGTTATCGAAGAGGCACATCCCAAAAATGAAAGGCGTGATAGGAATGTGTACAACAGTGACGGCCATGAAAGGAGTGATTGAGCACCAAGCAAGACATGATTTTTTTAGAAATGTTGCAGCAGGCATGGTTGAAAATGTGTGCAATGGTGACATGCGCGATGGGAATGTGCAGGTGTGGCAGGAGTGCTGTTGTTAATTAGCACCTGGAAATAGGTGTGGGCATGAAACAAAAATGTCAAATTGTGAGAGGCGGGCTGATAGGAATGTGTGTAATGATGCAGGAAGTAAATACTGACAACTGTAATAGACACTACGGGATAGTGTGCCACGTGCTAGGCACTATAAGGATGTGAACGCAAAATAACAAACGTGGGCAATACAGACGTTCATGACGTAAAGTGCCTAATAATGACATAATGACAGGCTTGAAACCATTGTGCCCAACACTGACAGACATGGGAGTGATATGTTAATCAGTGTCATACAGGTCGAGAAAGGATGCACTCTAGTGACATGAATTCGAGGACTGTGTGCAAGAAGCAAGACAAACGTATATAAGTGACACCCCAGAAAAATGCTAGCAAAAGCCTCATGAAAGTAGTACACTTGCGACTTCCATGGCATACATGTGTATAAGTTTACAATAGTGACCTGAGTGAAAGTGTGTGTGACAGTAATCGACATGACAGCAATGTGTGAACCAGCAAAAGGAACAGTACACGCCTTTGACGTAGTGAGAGGCCTGGCAAGACTTTGTGCACTAATAGGCATACATGACAGATGTGTGTCCAATAGCAACACACATGATAAGAATGTGTCCAAAAGCGACAAAAATGTGTACAGTATGTGCAAGCATAAACGAAAGCAATGTGTTAGAGAGAGCCTCTGCACACATATGTGCAGTAACAGGCATGGTTGAAGCGTTATGAAGGCTCCTGGTGTATCCGGTATGACTGTAATAGGACAGACATGAAAAGTACATGTTCAGGTGTGACAGGCATTCAAGGAATGTGATTAACAAGCATAGCATAACTGTTTATAATAGAAGTAGCAGTGATGACACGAGAGAAAAGGGGGCAGGCGTAACATGCGCTCTTTAATACTGGCAGCCAATGTGCATACTCATTGCCAAACATGAAAGAAAGGAGTGAAACAGCGACAGACATGACACATGCGCATGCCAACGACAGACATGGCATTACTATGACGTGTTTTATAGTCACAGGCATGAGAAATCATCGTGCAATAGTCAATGGACTGTGCACAATAGTAATAAGTGTTACATTAATTTGTGCGCTGGTACAAATGTGTCATGAATGTGTCCTATACTTGCACACATGACAAGAAGGCGTGGAATAGAGACAGAACGGCAGAAACGTATCAGCCAATAAGAAGCTTTCGGGAATGTATGCAATAGTGACAAGCAGCACCGAAATGGGTCCACTGGTGACATACTTGATATATATGCGAGCCCAGGGGCATGCATTAAAGGAATTTTAGAAAAATTATAAGCATGCCTGAAGCTTGCTCACTAGTACCAGGAATACCTGTGACGTGGCCAATAATGACAGGTATGGCGGATAGGAGAACACAGTGAAAACCATTGCAAAAAATGCAGCCAATAGTGGGATAGGTATTGTAGTAACATAAACGGCAGCTATTAATGCAACACTAATAGTATGTCAGTATGCCCAGCGGTGAAAGAGTACAAAGTGTGCCCATGGTCACAGAAATGTGCCCATTAATGTTAGGCATGAAGGGTCTGTGTGAGGCAGGGAGGGACAGGTACAATAGGACTGCAAGTGAGTGACAGTCACGACAAGAGATTGCACATGGGTGGCAAAAGCATGGCAGAAATGTAACCAAGGAGTGCAAACATATGTACAACAGTTACAGAAATACGTGCATGGGCTCTGCAGCACACAGCAGGTTAGCGTCCGGCTCTGCTCCAAGTTTCTATCGTGCTAGGGGCTGCAGGGGCTACTGGGTGCCCCAAAGGGGAAATGGATCGTTTCCCTTACCTGCCAGGGCTGCCTCTTCCTGCACAGTCCCGCGCCGCTTCACCATGGACGCACGGGCTGCCTGGATGAGAGGATGGCTGAGGCGCGCACACAGACCCGGCGCCTGGGAGTCATGAACTGCCCGCTCTGCAGCTCACTACACCTGGCGAGGCACGCGCATTGGCTGGCAGGGCGCGTGCAGCAGGGAGGGGTGGGGGGAGTAAAGCTAGAGAGAGAGAGAGGCGCGTGCCAGCGGGGGCACGCAAGTCGCTCGCCTCTGCCCCGGCGCAGGGCGCTCAACGTTCATCAGATTGTGACACAAGGTAACACTGTCAGGCTCCTCCCCCTCCAGCGTTCCCACCAAGAGGCACAGCCCCTGCTTCAAGCCCATTGGCTGCTTCGTGCCAGCGACGGCATTGGGTACATAACAGTCTTCTTGCTTATTGGCTCCTGGACAAGTACCGATTGCGTTTCCGCGTACTTACTGCCTCTCGAGCATCTGTCCACCCACCCCCTTTCAAATCTGATAAAGCTGTTTAACTGGGCTGACTCTTAGCATACGGCAGCGGGAGCAGGCATTAGGAAACTGCAATGTCCTGTAACGACTGTTTTGGTTAAGAGGGTGAGTAACAGTTTAGGTGTAACAGTCACTGGTTTGTAAGTAGAGGAGCACGAGGCACTGCACCAATCTGCCCGTGCACAGACTCTGCTTAGAAGTCAGAGACCTTTCTGTTTGAGACGCACAGACTTTTTTTTCTTAGAGAGAACATTAGAATGCTGGCGCTAACACTTAAGGAATAATGTTATATTTAATTAACACTGACGTATTGCTAGCAGATACATTATGATGATCACAACAGGGCAGTGGAAGCGAGAAATAATGATGTGAACCAGGCGTGCAACACACACAGTACTTAAAGGGCTTTAGTCCCCCCCCCCCCCCCGAGTTTTTCACAAGTCTTTAAAAGACCATTTACATGCTCCTGTGAACTCCTTATCAAGCTTAGTGTTTTTTCAGTGATTCTTGTACCCCCGGGTCTGCGCTCTGTCTATCCCTTGCATTTGTATTGTATTTTTGCAGCCACAGTGAGAGATACACATCCCGAAAAGGCATCTCAGGAGTAGAGATGCCACTTTTCCAAGAGGAAAATTCCAGCCATTTGTTGTTGTTTATAGTAGTTGCATCGGTACACCTCGCCCCCCCTCCCACAACTTTCACCGCCCAAATAATACACAGAGAAGTAATTTGGGAAAAGAAGTTGCAGGTTTATTTGTGATACAAATAACGGAGCGGGTTAACTGACAGGTGACCCCCCTAAGCCCCGCCACCCCTCGTGACGGGGCGCCTGAAGTTGAGCCAATGATGCTGACACAATGGCCCTGGCCAGGTGTCGATCCTGGCACCAGCCTCCCACCGGTGAACCTATCGTCCACCTGCCCCACCCTCCGGACAAGGGAGAGTCAACTCACACCTTGCCCATCCAGGCGGGGCATTATTAGCAAACCCCCGGTTGTTCAGGCTTACAACCGCCCTAAGGACTAACGGGGTGCCGTTGAACCAAGTCCCCGAGAAGGGCCCCTCGGCTTATATATGACTCATAGCTGTGCATTTGCACGGGGGCTTCAGGTCCTGTTCCTGCGCCTGTCCTGCATGGGGGATCGCCCTGTAACACCTCCTGCAACCTGAAAGAGACATAAACAATATTAATAAAACCCCCCTCACCACTTCTCCCCTTTCAGCGGGTGAGCGGTAGGGAGGGGAGCTGAAATCGCGGGCCTGCGTCTGGGTCGTGGGGTGAGGGAAAGGGGCCTAGGAGGGGCTAACGGGCCTAAGGCTGGCAAGGCAGCCTTGCGACCGCGAAGGTGGAGGGGACAGCAACAAAGAGGCCGCCGAGGGGGAGGAGCTCGCCTATAACCCCCCAGGGATGGGGGGGGGAGTGGCCTGCCTAGCGTGACCCCGCCTCCCCGCCCCCTCCCACCTAGGGCTGGCCTCGGTTTCCTGCGCCCTACTACGGGGTTTGCCCTCCCAGGGGGTCCCTTGCAGGGACATCGGGCATCCCTCATAGTAGTTGCATCGGTACACCTCGCCCCCCCTCCCACAACTTTCACCGCCCAAATAATACACAGACAAGTAATTTGGGAAAAGAAGTTGCAGGTTTATTTGTGATACAAATAACGGAGCAGGTTAACTGACAGGCGACCCCCCTAAGCCCCGCCACCCCTCGTGACGGGGCGCCTGAAGTTGAGCCAATGATGCTGACACAATGGCCCTGGCCAGGTGTCGATCCTGGGAGGCACCAGCCTCCCACCGGTGGACCTATCGTCCACCTGCCCCACCCTCCGGACAAGGGAGAGTCAACTCACACCTTGCCCATCCAGGCGGGGCATTATTAGCAAACCCCCGGTTGTTCAGGCTTACAACCGCCCTAAGGACTAACGGGGTGCCGTTGAACCAAGTTCCAGAGAAGGGCCCCTCGGCTTATATATGACTCATAGCTGTGCATTTGCACGGGGGCTTCAGGTCCTGTTCCTGCGCCTGTCCTGCATGGGGTCGCCTTACCACCTTTTCCACAGCCTTGGGCGTGGCACCCGCTGCGCCCAGGGCCCCCACTACCTAGCCTTAGTCCTACCCTACCTACCCCTGCTTTTTCTAGCGCTTCACCCAGGTCATGAATCATCAATGCAGCCCTTTAACACATTTAAAAGTGGTATTTATATTTGCTGTTTGACGTATGCACAAATAAGTGCTAGAAGTACCAGCTTTAGGAGATTTCGCTTATTTTTGCACTGGCAGGGATATCAAAATACTTGTGGTGCCGGTATAAATCCTATCAGCTGGCAACTCTAATCAGGAGACTCAAAGTTTGTTGCAGGATCAGCACATTATTTATTTCCACCACCATCCATCCCTTATTGATGGCATAATATCAGTGGTTTTACTTATATCTGAAACTCTATGCCTGCCGTCAATTCAATGCTGAGTTACTCCAGGTGTTGGGATTATACCCTGCATTCAGACAACTCCCTCCTTATTCTCACTGCTTACCTTCACTTTCATGTTCACTCTATCTGCATTTTATCTCACCTTAGTGCATGTGAGTCTCCGCTGGAGTGGACAGCGGTCCTACTCTAATTATCTTTTAAAATCACGCTTTCTATTGATTTAACTGTTGTTCTCCACTAGTGTTTCACTTCCGCCTGTGTCACTGCTTGCACTGATTGGGTGGCCTTGCCCAATCAGATGCGAGGTACGGAGGAGCCAGTTGGGTCCCCAACCATTTCAGGCCAGTCGCAGTGCGGACGCATTAATCTGCATTTTATCTTACCGTAGTGCGTGTGAGTGTCCGCTGTTATGGACTGTGTTACCGTTCTAATTATCTTTCAAAATCACGCTTTCAATTGTTTCAACTGTTGTGCTCCATTTGTGTTTCACTTCCGCCTGCAGCAGTGCTAGCACTGATTGGGTGACCTTGCCCAATCAGATGCGAGGTCGGGATGAGCTAGCTGTGCCTCCGTCCATTTCAGGCCTTTCGCAGTGCGTGTAACTTCTCAATGATGAGGAGGCCGAGGGAATGAAGCCTCCTAGCTGGCAAACGGAACAAACACCCGACCGTCCGGCCAACCGGTGGGACGAGAGAAACAATCCGGCCTATTGACGCAACACCGAATGAAAAGTCCGGCCTGCCAGCAATGTGGGAAATCAGGAAGAAAGGCAGGGACACTTTGGATATTCCAAACAGCTTCAATCCACAAGAAAAACGAAGTCTCAAAAAGTAATAATGTCCGGACTACTCGAAGATCGGGCAAAATCCTGGGTCCTTGCAGAAACGGGAATCGGTAGACGCGGGAAAGTCTTTTATCCAATCCAGAAATCCAAAAACACGAAACAAGCTGCAGGAGAAACGTCCCGACGAAGGGAGTGCAGGGACCGCGGCGGAAACGGAAGTGAGGAAAAATTGAAGACACCAAAACACTAGAACACGAAGCTTGGTGTATTAGGAGAGTCAGGCTTTATGCTTGCCTGGCTCCCCCGCGCACACGCATTCTTCAGCCGCCATCTTGGAGATCTGAAACTCGGCAATCGTGACAGACACATCACTCACTCTGCACTAACCCCTCTTACCATGCACTAACCAGTCACTCTAACAGATCACCCTTCGGTCTCGCCGCTATCCCTGCACCACACACAGGCCCACCTCTCACCCTGCATTTACACCACTCACACCACCCTGCACTCTCTCCTCTCACTCTGCATGTACTTCTCTCATTCAACACTCCCATGTGCTCTCCTCTCACAATTCATTCATGCAGCACACCTGACACTCCAATCTGCACATTTTTTAACATAAACTTGTGTGGGAAGTTTTGTTTCTGTTGCAGAAGTCCTCCCACTTTTTGCCAGACAACTGATGCACTTTGACTTGATGTACCCAGGGCCCCTGTCAATCAGGTTCCCAGGACCTGTGTTCTTTCCCAAAACTGTATTTTGTACCCCCAATTGGCACCTCTCTGGCCACATGTCAGTCCTTGTAATAGATACAATGGGTACCAACGGCACTGTGACCAAGGAAGGCCTCTAAGAGCTGCAGCACTTATTGTGCCACCCTTAGAGGCCCCGTACCTTTACACACACACACACTGCCTTTGCAGGATGTGTGTTTTAGTGCAGAACAAAGTGAAGAGTTGACATGGCACACATCCTGTGTGCCATGCCTACAACCCACTGCCCTGGCATATGTCAGCCACCCCTCTAGCTGGGTGCACTATACCGGTGGTGAGGGTTCAGTTGCATAAGCCTTGTACCCCTACAGTGCGTAGATCAATTCTTAGACATTGTAAGTGCAGTAATGCCTTTAAGAATATATGGTGCTGGGAGTTTGGCATTACAAACTCCACAGTACCATAATGACTTTACTGAAAACTGGGAAGTTTGAAATCAGACTTTACAACATAATAAACCCACACTGATGCCAGTGTGGGATTTATTATACCATGCGGGGGGCATTTGGAACTTACCTGAAACGAGGAGGGGGGAGGAGAGCAAGCCCTCACTCTTGCCGCCACCGCCAGGAGTCCAGTCCAGCAGCCTACAGCGCCACCGCTCCGGGACTACACATCCCGGCGGCCCTAGCGGCGGCGCTGCTACACACGCACCGGGAAAGCGCCAGGAGGCGCCTTAAGGAGAGCTCTGCTCGGCGGAGCGCGGGGGGCATTTGGAACTTACCTGAAACGAGGAGGGGGAAGGAGAGCAAGCCCTCACTCTTGCCGCCACCGCCAGGAGTCCAGTCCAGCAGCCTACAGCGCCGCCGCTCCGGGACTTCACATCCCGGCGGCCCTAGCGGCGGCGCTGCTACACACGCACCAGAACAGTGCCAGGAGGCGCCTTAAGGAGAGCTCTGCTCGGCGGAGTGCGGGGGGCATTTGGAACTTACCTGAAACGAGGAGGGGGGAGGAGAGCAAGCCCTCACTCTTGCCGCCACCGCCAGGAGTCCAGTCCAGCAGCCTACAGCGCTGCCGCTCCTGGACTACACATCCCGGCGGCCCTAGCGGTGGCGCTGCTACACACGCACCAGGACAGCGCCAGGAGGCGCCTTAAGGAGAGCTCTGCTCGGCGGAGCGCGGGGGGCATTTGGAACTTACCTGAAACGAGGAGGGGGGAGGAGAGCAAGCCCTCACTCTTGCCGCCACCGCCAGGAGTCCAGTCCAGCAGCCTACAGCGCCGCCGCTCCGGGACTACACATCCCGGCGGCCCTAGCGGCGGCGCTGCTACACACGCACCAGGACAACGCCAGGAGGCGCCTTAAGGAGAGCTCTGCTCGGTGGAGCGCGGGGGGCATTTGGAACTTACCTGAAACGAGGAGGGGGGGAGAGCAAGCCCTCACTCTTGCCGCCACCGCCAGGAGTCCAGTCCAGCAGCCTACAGCGCCGCCGCTCCGGGACTACACATCCCGGCGGCCCTAGCGGCGGCGCTGCTACACACGCACCAGGACAGCGCCAGGAGGCGCCTTAAGGAGAGCTCTGCCCGGCGGAGCGCGGGGGGCATTTGGAACTTACCTGAAACGAGGAGGGGGGAGGAGAGCAAGCCCTCACTCTTGCCGCCACTGCCAGGAGTCCAGTCCAGCAGCCTACAGCGTCGCCGCTCCGGGACTACACATCCCGGCGGCCCTAGCGGCGGCGCTACTACACACGCACCAGGACAGCGCCAGGAGGCGCCTTAAGGAGAGCTCTGCTCGGCGGAGCGCGGGGGGCATTTGGAACTTACCTGAAACGAGGAGGGGGGAGGAGAGCAAGCCCTCACTCTTGCCGCCACCGCCAGGAGTCCAGTCCAGCAGCCTACAGCGCCGCCGCTCCGGGACTACACATCCCGGCGGCCCTAGCGGCGGCGCTGCTACACACGCACCAGGACAGCGCCAGGAGGCGCCTTAAGGAGAGCTCTGCTCCGCTCCGCGGGACGCGAGCGGGACGCCGGGCAAAGGGCGGGCCCTCTGTGGCCCTCAGAGGCACAAAGAGGCCGGGACGGGCCACCACCCTTACTATTCCTTTTCATCAAAGAGGTACTGTGATTCCCCTTACCATTTCTATTAGCCCACTGTTTGCTATTTTGCATCATACCATGTCTATCTGGGAGGAGCTTAATGCCATGTGTGGAACTCAATATATCCCTGACCTTTTACCCTCCATAAGCACAGACACCAACCCAGAGGTTTTTAACGCCACCCTGCAGATGTCACCTCTGTGTGTTAACAAACTCCAATGTCCACTCATAGCACTACCGGGTGGGCAGAACACCAAAAGAAAGACCGATGATGCCATCATCAACGGGAAGCCAGCCAATACTCCAAAACCATGCCCTAGTCCCTCTCAGCACCACTCCAATGTCAGCTTTGTGTCGGGGGATATGGAGCATGGAAAAATGGAAAACTCCCCATCATTCCCACAATCAACTTTATTGGCCCAGCTCGAGCACCTATTAACCTCCCTAATTTCACCATTGGTGGAAAAAATCAACGATCTGGGGGACAGGATATCTAACATTGAACTGTTAGTTAAAACACATATTCCATCAGGAACCAAACCAGCATCATCAGACCCTCCGATCCCCCTCATTGCTCTGGAAAAACCCATACTGAATTCCCGCAGGAATGCGCATTCTCAAACTATATCGTTGGTACAAACAAACCACATTGAGGCAAAAATTGAACCTATTAGAATGCCACGAATAAACCTACCCCCCGAAGCCGCCCCCTATGTGACCGTTGTCTCCGGGATTCCACCACTAACTCATGGAAAAGTTGAAACACGCCAAGACTTACTACATAAGGCCATGTTTTGGTTACAGACTAACATACCTCTGCCACCTGACCTAGATGGGGGTATCTTAAGTGTTAGGAGGGTGGGGTGGTTGGGCACTTTGCCAAAAAACATTCCATGGGACTTGGTCCTAATTAGGTTCAAGCAAAGGAAAACAGCCCCTTACTTACGATCCTGCAAGTATAAAGAGGGGGATGGCCCAATTCGTATCTGGGACTTACATGACTTTTATCCAAGCTTTCCATCCACCCAGATATCAAGAACACAAGGGCCATCGTAAAATGCTGTTTCTTCTTTCATTAGAATTTCGTATAATATATATATATTTTTTTTTTCTAACTATGAAAAGTTTTTGGTTTCCCTGATCCCCTTTTTTCTTTTTTTTTTTTTTTAAATAATGCAGTTTTAACCTTTATTAGATCAGCTTTGGTGATCTGGAATCTGGTTTTAGAAAAATTTTGTAAACATGTATTGTGATTTTATGGTTGATTAATTCCAATGTCTTTTTAAAAATTGTCTATGTTTACTTTTATGGTTTCTTCATGAAATCGAAATAAAGTTTTGAAACTTGAAACTATACCATGCAATCAGAGGGCATCTTAGAGATGCTCGCTAAAAAACGACTAGCCTCTAGTGGATTCCCTGACAGGTAAACACCAGCCTCCCACCACAAGACATGTTTCTGGACCCCTGGGGTGGGAGCCCTCATCCCTGAGCCCAGAGACAAAGCCTTTCCAGGGCGGAGGTCTTAACACCTGCCCCAGGTCAGGATGAGCCATCTGTGGCAGGGGTGCTTCAAAGGCCTTTCCGCCTTTGTAATGCGCACCCTCACCCTCTCCTGCTATCAGGAGCAGGCCCCCTTCCTGTCTCCCCTCATTTTCGGCAGGAAGACAGGCGGGAAAAATTAGCATAGAATAGTAGGTGTGCCAACCCCACCCCTAGGGTGGGGGAGGCGAGGTAAAACCCACTCTTCAGTGCTCTCCATCTTGCAGATGGTAGGCACTCTCCAATCAGGATTAGGGATGGTGCCCACTCCCCCAGGTGGGGTGAGCACACCAAGGGTGTAGTCACCCTAAGGTCAGTAGCCCATTGGCTACTGACCTCAAGACCCCTAAAACACCTCTTAAATACAGTATTTAGGGGCAGCCCTGAACCAAGACAAATTCCCGCAACCTAAGAAGAAGGACGAAAGAAGACGCCCGGCAAAGTATATTGCAGAGAACAACTGATTTGGCCCCAGCCTCTAGCGACCCGTCTGCAGTTTCCAGAGATCCTGCGCCAAAAGTTGTCTTGACCTGCAGTCAGCGACCTCCAGAACCCCTGGGAGGACTGACTGCCTTCAAAAAAGACCGGATCTTCAGTGAATGGCAGTTTTTTTCAAAAGAAACAGCCAAGAAAGACCTTGAGCCTACTGAGGACAAAGAAACCCGACGCCTGAAACCACCACTGCACCCGCTGCCTAAGGCCTGAGTCTGAGTGGCTCACCAGTCCCTGCGAGATCCCCCAACGCTCCAGAGTCTGAATCTACAGTGGGTTGACCCCTTCAGGACTCCCAGACGTCGCCTGCAGCCTCTGCACAGACCCCCCCACCGCGACTGGCCCTGTAAGGTGAAATCGGACCTCAAAAGACACCCCTGCATCAAGCCGCATTGCACCCTGGAAACGAGAACCTGAGGTGCACCTATGTCCCGAGCCCTCCAACTTACCTGTCCTGCTGTTGGTTACTCCTGGAAGTCTTCCTGGACCGAGCCTGCAGTCAAAATCCAAAACCAGCATCTCCCATTGACAACAATAGGGCACCCAATGCCATAACAGCAACCCTACAACCAGCTGCCCCTGCGCTGCTGAGGGTGCACCTTTTGTGCTAACTCAAATCTCCCTTTGCCCTAAGCCTAACACCAGGAGCTTTGCTCTCACATCCTTGTGGCATGCTCGTGAGCAGCTATCAACCGGAGACCCACTATCCCCTATTCGATAACATTGGGCCTCAGCACTCTACACCCGGCCACCCTAGTGCCTCTAAGGATATTCAAAGAGTGCATCCTCGACCCTGGGGGAACTCTGGTTCTAACCCCAGAATACCAGCTCCCACAAACTTGTACTTATCTGTAAACCGATAACTCTATTTCCTTCGATAGGATTGCATTGACTGCTTTTCTTGAAAATTGTTTTAAGTATGGAGTTGGTTTGTATGAAACACTGAAAAACTGAAAATGTACAAAAACTGATTTACTTACCTTTTCTCTAGGAAATGTCCCATTGTGATTTCTAGGCATATCACACTGAGTAGAAAAAGTAAATTAAAAAGTAATCTAAAAAGTAACGTACAAAGTAATCTGTAAAGTAACTGAAAAGTAATTGCAAAACATTGGCTTATCTGTAATTCAATCAACTGCATTTGAACCTGCATTCTTTTGTGTGTGTGACATAATTTGCTGCTTGAGTGTGTACAACAAATGTTTAACACTGCCCTCTGATAAAGCCTTACTGCTCGCCCACACTTCCACAAATAGAGAGTATGGTGCTATCTACTTTTACCTCTGCCTACCTAAGGGGTTCCACTGGACTCTGTGTACACTATACCTTATTTTGGTATAGTATCTACAGAGCCAGCTTCCTACAACTCGCACCACTCATGCTGCACTCACTCACACTATTCACTATCACCCAGCACTTACATGAGCACACCTCTTACTCTGCACATATAAAAATGACACAACTCCTATGAATATGCACATATTTCTAATAAGGCACCCACAGAGTACCTGCTCTTTCCGTAGCTGCAACAACAGAGCTGGTGCACAATGGGAGAGAGGACTGACAGTGTAGTTTTGTATAGATACAATTGGGGAACCCTGTGTCCGTCAGAACCTGGGTAAGTACAAGTAAAGCTACGGTGTTTATGTTGGGGGGAAAACAATTGCATTGCAAATGACGATTATGGTTACCAATATTTTATATGACTCTCTGCTTAACCAATATGCCGGAGAGTAAAAGTGGGCTAAATCACAGCTCGCAACAAAGTGAATATTGGAACACAACAGTACAACAAAAAACTCCCAATTGTTTGCAAAAATTATTATTATTTGCTATTTAGGAGTTTTTCACAAAACATATTAAAAATACATTTTTCTAGGGCTGTCAAGGTATAACTGTAAAGTGACAAGTGTTTCAAAGTGACAATGGGTGCCCGGTGCTGATGTTGTAGTGCATATATACAAGAGTGAAGCTATATAAAAATATGTAAAAGTTGAAGAATGATCAGAACAACAACGAAGCCAATATCTCTGGTTGTGGCGGGCCGCTCATTAGTGTACACCAAGAGATTTGTTAAACCTGAGCTATGTGTTATCGTCAACGTTTTGACCCTGATAATGTGTTAGTATGGTGTTAAAGCGGGTCTTCTTCAGAACAAAAGACAGCCTAGCAAGTGGGAAGTATCCTTAGGCGTCCCCCTCTGAGTCAAGGCTGCCAGAAAGATCTGCACTTGTCAGGAAGGCACAGGTAAGTGGAATCTCTGAGATGAGGTAAAGTGAATAATTTGCCATGAAATAACACAGCAAAATTGTGCCCTATGTCAAGAAGGAAATGAAACAGGAAAACAGGAGATAATTCGAAGTGAATCCAGGCATAAAGTCCCTGGATGTGAACGCTTCTCATTCAGCAGAACTCTTTTTTACTGTCCCACAGCCAGACTACTGGCAGTGAGACCATATGAAATATAGATGTTTGGGGTCGTTTAGATCAATCTCAAGCTTGTTTTTAAGGTTAATCTTTTCTCCTAGGCTTTGGTATTCAAGTTGAAGCTGCTCACAATAAAACTGTCTGCAGAAATCTGTGAATTTAACACAAACTCTGTACACTAATTAGAAACAGATCCTTGTGCTATGTGGAGGCTGACACTATTCACAATTAAAAAAAAATACAAACTTGCCCTTCCTCAAACTGTTTCGCTGCTAATCCCTCCCACACTTAAAGATACGCCTATTTCAGGGGCGGTTGAACGGAGTGTCAACAACAGAATTCCATAAAAAAATGAATAAATAAAGAGCCCACATGAGCTTTACAGGAAAGAGCACAATACATTCTTATTTTACACCATGTTTGTTGGGGATTATATTTGAGCAGATGTAGGTTATTTTAATCGTTTATCTATGTAGCGCCTTTACCCAAACCGCTTTACGTAGAGCATTTTTATTCACAATTTTTATTGCCCAATCAACATTGGTACTTATTTTACTGACCTAGGAAGAGTGAAAGGTCTTGCCTGGATTCGAATGTGTGACTTCTATTAAGCTCACACTCAGCTCTTAACAGAAAAACTCTGCTCCTTGAGCTACCTTACTGGCAAAATATGAAACAACATATATATATTGCTCCAACTCGAACACAACGTCTGTATTCACACAGAAAAGACGAGCGTGGACCCAGGTGTGTGCAGATTATTTATTTCTCTTTAGCCAGCTCTGCCACTACGCGGATCGGGCGATCCCGCCCTTGATCACATGACCATCAGTGATGTCATTTGAGATGTCATCAGTGATGTCACTGACCATTTCATGAATGATGTAATATGTGACATCATCAGCAGTGGATTGAGGGTACTCGAGTTACAGTTAGTACAACTAACTATAACAGAGGAATTTCAATGCTTTTGTATGAGTGAAATGTCCAGCTAACTATAACACCCCTGAAACCAATGGTTTTTTCAGTGAATATCAAAAGTTTTTTAAATGATAATTCTTAAATATAATGTTCATTAAGCATATCTGTTTTCTTCTATCTTTATTAATTATCATCCCATTCTCAACCTAGTAAAAACTGCAAATATTACCACTCTTCAATTGATTCTTTCCTCCAACAAAATTGCCACAAACCAGAACCACAAATAATGTTAATAAAATACAAACTAGGCGTTCCCGTAGAAAAAAACCAAAAAAACACCACTTCCCCATATTTTAAACAACAATCCAAATCTGTAATGCTACCTAAAAAAACAGGCGATAGTTCCACTTACCACTAACAAATTAGCATCACCATTTAACTAGTGTAAGGACGTCGACTACGTACTACGTGAATTACATCCAACTCACACCCATATTTAAAGACGAATATGTGATAAAGGTACTAATTATGCACTTCTGACACCCAACAAAACCACAACACCCAGCGCCATGACAACTACAACCACCCCAACTGACCCCTCCCTATCTACTACCTCAGAGGCAGCGCAAAACAGGACAACGGACCTTCCCAAAATAATATATCCCCTCAACAGCACACTAGCTGAATTGTAAGAGATGTGTCAACCAACTATGTATAAGGGAGGGAACTCGCACATCATCAATAATTTACACAATGCCAAGATAACCGGTGATATGTTATACACAACTCACTATACAAACCAAAAACTTTTCTGTGTGTATTGATATATGTAGTGTACTGCACAGTGGACGCAACCATATTATCTCTTACACTGGGGAATATCTTGGTCATGTAGCTTTGTTGTCCCCCCCTTGAAGCAGAAGCGGAGTGGGCTGGTCCAACGTACGAAACCCCTGCGTAAGAGTATAAATAATTAGGCTACGCCTTGGGCGTGGTTCACTTGTGCAAAGACAAAGTGAAGGTCCTCACCCTGCCACTTGGCTGCTGCCATGACCACATGCCTCCTCGATACAGGCCCATTCCGAACTCAGCACCATAACACCGCAGACTTATGTCTGTATAGACTACTGCCTCCGATCTACACTGCGGACAGCAGTGTCCACAACTTGAATTCAGATTTGGAACTACACTACAGACAACATTGAATCTAGCCTCGATTTATTTAATGCAGAGACAATTGTACTATATGTCTTTAGATTTTGCTAAATGATGTGACAAAAAGCATTCCTCAATGTCTGTTCTGACTACTGCCTTCGATCTATACTGCGGACAGCAGGGTTCACAACTTGAATTCAGATTTGGATCTACACTACGGACAGCATTGAATTTAGCCTTGATTGTTTTAAGGCAGAGACAATTATACTCTATGTCCTCAGATTTTGTTAAAGGATCTTACAAAAAGCATCCCTCAATGTCTGTGTCGCCTACTGCCTTCGATCTACACTGCGGACAACAGGATTCACAACTTGAATTCAGCTTTGTATCTACACTACCGACAGTAGGGAATTCAGCCTTGATTTTTTTAATGCAGAGACAGTTGTACTGTATGACTTCAGATTTTGTTAAAATAAGTGACAAAAAGCATTCGTTCATATCTGTGCTGACTACTGCCTTCGATCTATACTGCGGACAGCAGGGTTCACAACTTAAATTCAGCTTTGGATCTACACTACGGACAGCATGAAATTCAGCCTTGGTTTATTTAATGCAGAGACAATTGTACTATATGTCTTCAGATTTTGTTAAAGAATCTTACAAAAAGCATTCCTCAATGTCTGTGTCGCCTACTGCCTTCGATCTACACTGCGGACAACAGGGTTCACAACTTGAATTCAGCTTTGCATCAACACTACAGACAGTAGGGTATTCAGCCTTGATTTATTTAATGCAGAGACAATTGTACTGTATGTCTTCAGATTTTGTTAAAATAAGTGACAAAAAGCATTCCTCAATGCCTGTGCTGACTACTGCCTTCAATCTACATTGTGAAGGCTCACAATTCAGGTGGAATGGCGATTGCACATGACGCATTCCAGTAAGCAAAGAGACATTGTACCAGTGCAACCTGCCTGAACCACGAATCATTGCAAGGTACGCACACGCTGAGTTCTTCAGGTACCACTAACTCACTGCACCACAAGTCATCTTCACATGGCCTTATTAAGGCAGAGTTCACTAAGCAAAAAACATTGCTACCAGTGCGGGCCACCCCCGGACCACGCATCATCGCAGGTTACGTACACAACTCAGTGCACCATAAGTCATTGCCACATGGCTGTATTCAGGCAAAATTCAACAGACAAAAGACATTGGTCGTAATGCGGCCTCACTGGACCACGCATTATCGTAGGGTACGTACAAGCTCAGAGCCAAAGATACTACTAACTCAGCGCACCATAAATCATCGCAAAAAAGAGTGAACAGTTTTATGTCAGCAATGAGGCATACTATCACTTTTAAATCGAATTGATGCAAATTCAATAGACAAAAGACATTAGTCCAATTACTGTCTCCCCCTACCCTCGACTACGCATCATCGCAGGGTACTTATACGATAAGCGCCAAAGGTACTACTAACTCAGTGAACCATAAATTATCACCACAGAATTCTGTAGGCAAAATACATTGCTACCAGTGCGGCTTGGCTGGAGCACGGATCATCGCAGGCTCCACAAAACATTGATGCTTCAGGTGCCACTAATTCAGTGCACCACTTATCATCGCTGGTTGCGGACACGCTACCTTACCAATACTCTGCAGCTCTACTCAACGCCACTTGGCCATGGGCTCTTGCTAACAGCTGCCTCCTGCCTACACTGCGGTCATCAGAACTCACAATTAAATAGACTCTTGATTCATTATTTGCATAGTGCAGTACCAAACTAAGTATAACATCCCTCAAACCTACACAATATCTCTTTAGTAGCCTTCCTTCAAGAACTTCTTTTATATCAGTTCTAGGTTTAGTTGAATAACAAAATGCACCCTGCAAGTGCAAAGGAACACTGAATGGCAGTCTACACTGTGAACTGCACAGGTCACAATTTGAACTATAATGTCCTTGAAACCTACATATTTCGACAACGTATTCCATATATGTTTCGTCTTTTACTTGAATCATGATTACAGATGATGCAGTCCAGTAGGCAACAGACAATGCTTCCAGTGCAGCCCGTTCGGACCACGCATCATCACAGGGTGAGCACACGCTGAGCACCAGACGTACCACTAACTTAGTACACCATAAATAATCACGACGTAGACTTATTAAGGCAAAATTCAGTAGTCAAAAGACATTCTTACCAGTGTGGTCTGCCGGGACCACGCATCATCGCAGACTCCACACAAAACGCTCCTACCTCAGTGCACCACAACTCATGAACCCTTTACAATAGAATCTTATGTGTATTATTTCACGTGTAGTACTTTTGTACAGCACTCAGAAACCGTTTATGATGACATTTTTGTGTATGATATCATGATTAGTATTGTACTTGTTACCAACAGCAAAGTAACAAAATGGAGTTGAGCGCATCTGCCCATACCCACTTCATCTATCTATCTGTGTCTGTGTATTCATTATGTTTGTAAAATGCTGCTCCTGGGCTCTATCACATTATATTGTGCTGTAAGCAGCCTATGCAACCATCTTACCTCTGGCAGTAACAAAAACTTCAGTTTTATAACTTTCTCTCGCTCATTCTACAAATATGAACATAGAAACTGGATCGTTCCAATACTACAAGCAAAGTATATAGTAAATTTATAAGTGTGTGCTATTACTTGAGTTTTGTTTTTTAGCATATTTATATAGCGCAAAGTCGACCCAAAACTATGTCAGCGTTTTACATGAGCACTGTATTTACAGTACATTTTCAGGCACGCGTAGATTACGTCATTTGTCTACAATAACAGGATGTGGACGTGACTCCGAAGCTCGAACACTGATTTCCAGCACCAAGTTCGACAGTATACCCGAATGACCATATACGTATATATATATGCTGCCCTTCATGTGCCAAAAACTGCAACCTAAAGCTTTCATAGCCCTGTATTACTACAGCTACAACACTCCACTGAATGTACAACAAACATTCATGTTAGCAGAAATGCATCAGGTCCACCATCTTTTATGTGTGGAACTATGGATGTATTTAGGATTATTGATTCCCATACCTTCCATATTGGTCATGTTGTGAGACTTCACAGACATAATGACACATTTGCGTTTAAGACCCGGGTGACAGCAGCACTACAACAGAGACACCCGAATCAGTTGATTTCGCATATAGCTCAATGACTCCGGAGCTATAGCCACGCCTATAGCTCCGGAGTCATTGTTCACAGCTTCGCGCAGCCCACTCTGCTTACGCTTTCAGGAAAACACAACAACGCTACATGACCCAGATTTACATTGTAGTGATGTCTTAGTTCCAGGTCTAGTTGTCAGAACGGTATATAAACACACTCCCACTGGCTGATATACACTGTTAGAACTGGGGGTCTCTAGTGGGTCGAGGTAGGTACCACTGTCCAAATAGGGACCCTTGCTTCTAGTCTGGGTAAGGAGGAACCACTCTTTAGATAACCCCTGCTCACCACCTTGATAGCTTGACACGAGCAGACAGGCTTATCAAAGGCAATGTGTAAAGTATGTGTACCAACACTCACAGTAACACAGTGAAAACACCACAAATGGACTGCAGAACAGTTTAGAAAAATAAAGGTCTTTTAATCTAAACTACACAAGACCAAAATGACAAAAATCCAACATACACAGTTCAAGAGTATGGTTTCAAAAGAGTTCTTAAGGTTGCGTTAAAATAATCCACAGTTGCGTGAAAGCAGTTCACAGTTGTGTCACGTTTAGCCAACAGTACCTTTAGATGTGACAAAGTTCCAAAACAGAAACTGGTGCGGTGGAAAACAAGCGATGCGCCACTCCTGAGACCCTGGGGAGGCGATGCGATGACCCCGCTGGACGCAGCGGGCATGTTGCGACAAATCCGGTCTGTATGGCGAGGAAGGCGATACCTTGTATGGATTCTGGTGCGTAGGTTCCCAAGGGAGTGTCTCGCAAAGGCACGATGTGACGATCTTTGGGACGGCAATGATCTCAAGTGCGGCAGCGATGTGCGGCGCAGTGTCGATCTTCTCCTCTCACGGCCCCTCGATGCGATGGCTCTGCGACGATACTCGCAAAGACGTGATGCGGTCCGCAAGCAAGCGGTGCGGCGATCTCACCCAGCGACGACAGGCTCTGTGACGATACTCGCAGCGATGGTACTTTTTCCGCACCGGAGCGATGCGTTCGATAAGCGAAGGATGCGTCGGTTCTTGCAGCGATAACAGGTGCTACGATGATCTCGATCTTCGCGGTGGCGGGAATTTCCTCGCACTGACGGGGATGTGCTCCGCAAGCGAGCGATGCGTGAAAATTTGCAGATTTGCAGATAGTCTTAGTTTCTTATTCTCCAGCTCTCCAAACAGCAGGCCACAACTTCCAGATGGCCCTCCATCAGATTCAGCACTCCGGAAGGGCAGAACTCTCTCAGCAGAGTTCAGGGAAAGCTGGGGGTGAAGTCCTTTTGTTCCTGCGAGGCCAGCTCACAACAGGCCCTTGGAGATCTCTTCAAGCAAGGGGACCAAGCAACAACAAAGTCCTTCCCCTCTCCTTGGCAGCAAAGCAACTGCAGGTCAATCCAGCAAAGCAACAGCAGGACAGTCTTCCTTCTTCAGTCTTCCAGTTTTCTCCTTGGTAGAGGTTCCTTCTTGATTCCAGGATGATCTAATTTTCTGTAGTCAGGGGTCCTGTACTTGTAATGGTGTGTTATGTTATATGGAGCTTATAAAGCGCGCAGCTACTCAAAGTTTCCCGGCGCTAGCTCCTGAAAGAAAGAATGACCGTGTATCAAATAAAAACAGCAAGGTCTTGAGTTTCTTTTTAAAAAGCACTGGGTCTTGGGTGGTCCTCAGAGCAAAAAGCAACAGATTCCAGGCCAAACCGGCCCGGCGCACAAAGGAGTTTCCACCAAGTTGCTGGCGCTTGAACTTTGGAATCTACATCAGCCATTGGGCAGAAGACGAAGCACTCTACCTGGCACATAAAAGGCAAATCTCCTTTGTAGGCATAAAGGACTGGTGTCATACAGGGCCCGGTGAGCAATGGTCAGCATTTTAAATTTCAGGCGTGACTCAACTGGCAGCCAATGCAGTGCACGCAAGTGTGTCCGTACACTCTCTAGGAGAAAGCCCCATGAGGAGTTCTGCATGACGTGCAATTTTTTGACCAGGGACCCCGAGCAGCTCACCAGAAGGGCAAAGGCGTAGTCCAAACGGGAAAGAATCAATGCACGGACTAACGTGTCTCTGGAGGCACTCCGCAGGAGGGGAAGAAACTTCCTCAAGCTCTTCAGTAGGCCGAAGCAAGTCCCGGCCAACTTCTTCACGTGCGTCACAATGTGCAGATTTTGGTCGAACCAAACGGCAAGATTTTTCACAGCGCCCGTTCTATCAGAGGGCCGAGGAAAACCCGGAGGCCAGAGCCTCTCTCTGAAATCTGAAGGAAAGGAGCCGAACAACAGCACCTCAGACTTCCATTCATTGCATTTCAACTGAGCATTGGATAGCCAGTGAAAGACAGAGGAAAGGCAATTTTGGGCCTACCCGACCGAGTCCGCTTCCTTGGGCCAGGTAAACAGCAGCTGGGTGTCATCGGCGTAAGCCATCACCTTAGCCCCCAGTGATTCCGCCAGATACACGAGCAGAGTCACATAGATGTTAAAAAGGAGTGGGCTAAGTGATGAACCCTGTGGCACCCCCATTGACACCGGCAGAGGCGAAGAGGCACTCGGGGGGAGCCAAACTTGCTGCTGCTGGCCCTCAAGGAAGGAGCTGATCCAATGCCAAGCCTTGCCAACAATGCCGATAGCAGAGAGGCGGTTGAGGAGCATGGCTTGGGGAACCGTGTCAAATGCCGCCGAGAGATCCAGCATGACCAACGCTGCCCTCCCGCCGGCATCCAGACACTCCCGGATTGCCTCTGCAACCTCCAGCAAGGCCGATTCCATGCTGTGAGCAGCACGGAAGCCCGACGGGGCCGGATGAAGCCCCTTAGACTCCTCGATAAACTTGGTAAGTTGAAAGGTGACGGCCTTCTCACACAATTTCGCCAAACTAGGCAGTAACGAAATAGGGCGATAGTTCTCAGGCACTGAAGGGTCCAAAGACGGCTTCTTAAGCAGCGGAAGGATCAGGGCATGTTTCCAGGCTCTAGGCACAGAGGCTGTGCAGTGTGACTTATTGATCAAGAAGTTCACCTCTGGATTAACGGTGTCAGCCAGGTCCAACAATGGTCTAGCAGCACAGGGATTGGAGTTCTGGACTTTTTGGTTCCGTCCAGAGGTGTCAGGGAACAACACCCAAAGACCCCGGAGTTCCACCTGCCTTGGTGCGCAAATGAACAGAAACACGGGCTTCTCGATGGTGGCGTCAAAGACCAAAGGTTTATTACTGCAGGGACACAGAAGTCACAGAAACCACACATGGGCAGATTCTAGGAGCCTGTTCCAATTGTACAAAGAGGGTTGCTCCTTATATACTAAATTTTGGCCTTCAGGCGAATTCTTCACATGTTGGTACATTCCCAAAACCTTTGTGCCCTAAACAATAAATATTTGGCGTTACACAGGAACCGTCGATAAAATCTGATACCAAACATCTACGAAGAGGGGTTCCCACTAGTTCATCACAATCCCTTGTCAATATTGCATTCAAAAGCCGGACCGCCTCATCGTAAATTTCGTTACCTCCCCCTAATAAAGATTCAGAAAGAAAGAAACGGAGCCAGGTGTGGAAGATAGAAAAGCGGGATAAGAGATGTTTGTAGGTTGTAAATGGGCAAGGCTACCGGCTTCGGCCGCCTAATCATGATCAGGACAATGGACACGAAGACCGGTTTGGTGGGGCTGGCCTCGGGCAGAGGAGGCAGCCTTTGTTGAGTCATGCAGCTACAGCGTGATCTGGTTTAAGGTGCACGTGTCATGAAAGAGGTGAATCTCCGGCTAAGGCTACGTGTCCTTAATCGAAATGAAGTGATCAGAGGTTATTGCGTATGTGAGGGCAAGAAACACAAAATGGCTGCCATGATCTAAGATGGATGCCGTGGGTAGATCAGAAATGTGTTCATAACAGGAGCGCTCTTGCTCGTAGCGTAGCGAAAACACCAGGATATGCTAAATGGATCATTTGCGGTTCGCTGATACCAATATTATGTATTTCCGACAATATTGAAAACACGGGTTCAAATCGTCACGGAACCTCAGACCCTCCTTTTGCCCTTACATAGGCAATTATTCAGTCTATGTCAGAATCTAATTCTATGCTCATCAGGTCAGTGACATGCTGTTGTATCATCATCCTTTCTCGTGCCTTTTCTCCAAACGCAGGTGGTTTCCTAAAACAAGTTGCAGTACAGAGACTACACAAAGCAGGACCACACTGGATAATCAGGCAGCATGAGAAGAGGAATACTAAGATGACACCAATGACCATTAGAACCTTCCATCCCCACGCTGAGATCAGAGTCCAAAACCACTCCATGAAGGACCAGTTTCCCTTGTCTACATGAATAGAGTCGGAAATCTTGTGTAGCTTAGAGATCGCCTCGTATACTGTTGGAGCATTATTAGGAATAAAGACACAGCAGCTCGATTGGATCATTCTGCATACCCCACCTCGATCTGCAAGGATAACGTCTAGAACCATACGGTTCTGCAACGTCATGAGTCTATCCGCCTGAAGCTCAGCTGTCAAATTGCTAAGGGCACCAGCAGTTTCGGTAATAGTAGATTCAACTACCCGTGTTAGCTGACGTATGTTTCTACTATTGGCCATAGGCCCCCAGAACGGAAGGAAACCTTTGAAGAAGTCTCCTGCTTCCTGACCAGCAGTATCTTCCTTGCTGAAGACACCTCTCGCTACTCTGGTTCTGTGGTAATCAGATGAAGCAGTGTATGTTGGGGGCAACAATCGAGCAATATAGCATGATCCTGAGAAGTCGGCAGGCAACCATGTATAAGCTCTGTCTCGACAGATGAATTAGGTACCCCTAGCAGTAAGAAAGGCAGGGGAAGAGTTAGCCGGAAACACGTAAGTCTCTACGCACTCACTCCTCCCTAGCTGAGCTCTCGGATTCCTCCCATTACCTTGCAAACAGACCTGACCTCGGTGAGGTACGACCCAGATTGGAGTTGAGCTTTTGCGCTTGCTTTCTCCCAAACTAAGGCGATACTCTGAAGAATTCCAACTTAAATATACTCGCAATTCGTCTCTAGGGTATGATGGAGTATTATTGACGTCCTTGATCATGTCAATAATTCCCTGGACTAAAGCTTTGTTGGCAGAGTTATATTTAGTGGAACGTGGTGGACGTGGAGGATAGGTTTCAAGGGCATAAGCAAAGATGGTTTGAAGTGCCTGAAATGATCCATTGTAGCTGAAAGGCAAAACCAGATAGGGAATACCTTTATCCATAGTGTGGGGAATCAAGCCACACACCCAGCAGTCTGTAGTGTTAACTACCAATTGATGTTGGTGTAAGAGCTGTACAAAAGTGTTGTTAATGAATTCTGAGCGTCGAGCTTGCTCATGTTCAGGGAACGAATGAAAAGAGTGTATAGAAGAAACAGTAGAAGTAGCAGGATCAAGGGGAGGTACTGTAGTAACTGGCACAAAAATCAAACTTATACCGAAAACGATTCCACCCACCAACGTTATCAAAACAATCAAGAATGTAATGGCACATTGTATCAAAAAGCATTTGCTGTGAAGGATTCTGTAAAGTCTGTTTCTGCGAACATAAATCACATTTTCTCGTTGCAGCGCAGGAAGCTCCATCTTCTACAATCCGCTCGCGACCACTGATGATGTGTACGTAGATGAAAATGCCTCTATAAGCCCTGGGAGTTCCCAGAACCAACAGAAAGATCGACCTTGTGTCAGACCCCCGCAGATTCAACTAGGCACACAGCCACGACCCTACGGCTACCCAGACGGCAAGGCAATTTTAAAAACAATAAAACAATAGCAAACTTCCTGGCTGAAGGCAAAAGTTCAAAATTTCAAAATATCACAATGGGCAGTTGCCTGCTTTATTTGTCCATATTACGAGGTCGTAGATTGTATCTTTGCTTCGCAGGTACTGTTTGATCGGCAAATAGTGTATCACTGGCAGCTGTTGCAGTGTTCAAGTTCGCAGATGACAGAGTTTTTTCTGATGCAGGGGACAAATGTTCAGAGTTCAAATGAGTCTTTTCAGGAGTAGAGTCAGAGTTTGGAGTGTCAGTGATCAATTTGGCATCGCTGAAAGGGATGAACTTTGGCGTGCGTTCAAATTCGGAGGCACCAATTCCCTTCTTCACCCAGTCGTCGTAAGGAAGTGGCAAAGGTACACGCTTAACATGAGAGGCGTGCACCCAATGCTTGCGACCAGCTACACGAACTGCTGTTCTCGTCACAAGCAGGACCTGGAAGGGGCCGATGTATCTGGGCTGAAGGTTCTTCGTCCTCGCGAAATTCCTGATTACCACTTGATCTCCTGGTTTCAGCTGATGCCCTGGACTCTCCGGAGGCTTTGGCAATGCATCGAAAACCTGTTGGTGAATAAGACTCAATTTAGCAGTCAAGTCGTAAAGGTAGTCTATCAATATAGGATATTCTAGAGAACAAAACTCCTTAGGCCTCGGCACACCCCAAATATTTGCCGGGCGGCCAAAAACGATTTCGTAGGGGCTAAGCCTCACTCTAGAATGTACAGTTGCTCTCGTTGATAACAAAGCCAAAGGAAGTGCGTCTGGCCAGGGTAAACCTGTGGATGCTTGTATTTTAGCTAGTTTTAGTTTGAGGGTGCCATTGTAACCTTCCACTAAACCAGCAGACTGGGGATGGTTCGCACTGTGGAACTTCTGTTTCAGACCTAGGCCGGCACACACACTCTGCATAACTTTCCCTATAAACTCACTTCCATTATCTGACCATACAATCCGTGGCATACCGAATCTAGGGAAATATTCTTTGAGAAGAATTTTGGCAGTTGATAGGGCAGTATTGTCCTTTAGTGGGTATGCTTCAATCCACCTGGAGAAAGCACAGACTACCACCAGGACGTATTTCAAATTATTACAGCGATCCATGTGAATGAAGTCTAACTGAATCACTTCAAAGGGGCAGGAAGGAGGAGCGAAGTGACCAGCAGGAGTTGGAGTTCCCTTGCCAGGATTATGCATCAGGCACACCATACAATTTCTCACCACTCTCTCTGCACACTTACTGATTCCATCATTCTTCCAGACTGGAGCCAACATCTTACAGATTCCTTTAGAACTTATATGCGCTACTCCATGCGCCATTGTCACCACTGCAAGCACATACGCATCAGGCAACATCCAACGCTGCTGTTCTGTCAAATCAATCCAACACCCATTCGAATCCAATTTGCCCGTACTTTCTCTCCATACACGTTTTTCCTCCTCAGTTGCCTCTTTCTGAATCTCTTTCACACTTTCCATTGTATCCTCACACATTCCAGATTCAGCAATCCATCTTGCAGACGTAGCAACATACATTCTGCTCATCATGTCTCTAGCTGTTTGTTTAGCGGTTTCATCAGCAAAAGCATTCCCACGACCAACATCATCCGTGATTGCTTTATGAGCACTGCACTTTACAATCGCAACTTCAGTCGGCAAGGTTAGAGATTCCAACAAGTCGTTAACTAGCTGACCATGTTGAATCTTAGTCCCATGGGACGTAATGAAACCTCTTTCTCTCCACAAACGGCCAAAACTATGGGCCACGCCAAATGCGTACTGACTATCTGTAAAAACATTCACTCTCTTTCCCTTAGCTAAAATACACGCTCTTGTTAAAGCTATTAATTCTGCAGCTTGGGCAGAATTCTGACTCACTCTTGCAGTCTCCACAATCGTCTTCAAAGTCGTTACTGCGTAAGCAGCAGTCACATCACCATTCTCCAGTTTAAAACATGACCCATCCACATACAGCGTGCCATCTGGATTTGATAATGGAGTGTCCTTTAAGTCAATACGTCCCTTTGTCTCTTCCTCCGTTCTAAAACAGCAGTCATGTGGCTCGGAATCACTCGACTCTTGATTAGCCGGCAACAGCGTTGCTGGATTCAATACATTACATCTTTTGATCTGAATATGACTCGCTAATAATGTCAGCTCGTAACCAGATAGTCTCGCACTGGTAAGGTGTTGTGTCTTAGTTCGGTTCATGAGTGTATCCACTGCATGAGGAACCATGACCACTAGCATGTTGTTCATCACCAAACCAGCAGATTGTCGAATGGAAGCCGCAGCTGCCGCTGTAGCTCTCAAACAACTAGGTAACGCTCTAGCTACCGGATCTAATGTTGATGAAAAATACGCACAAGGGCGTTGTTTATCACCAAATGTCTGTGTCAGAACACTCAATGCGCAACCTTCTCTCTCGTGAACGTAGAGCGTGAATGGCTTACTGTAATCAGGTGTACCTAATACAGGAGCTGAACACAGTGCGTTTCGTAACTCAGAAAAACTCTCCTGACATTTATCAGACCATGGCACCGGACTCGGAACATTTTTCCCAGTCAAAGCTACCAATGGTTTTGCTAAAAGTGAAAAATTTGGGATCCACTGTCTACAGTAAGAGGTAATACCTAGAAAGGCACGTACTTCTCTCTGCGTGCGAGGAACACTCATCTGCATAATTGCTTTTATTCTCTCTGGGGTCAACTTTCTTCCCTCCTTTGACAAGAGATGACCTAGGTAGGTCACTTCTTGGCAGCAGTATTGCATTTTCGAAGGTGATACCTTGTGATTCAAATTAGACAGATGATGCAATAACGAAATTGTAGCTGCTTTGCAAGTTTCCTTGTCATCGGCAGCCACTAGAAGATCGTCTACATACTGTACTAGAGCAGAACTTGGAGGAAGGACAAAGGTATCTAACTGGCTTTTTAATGCTTGACTGTAAATAGATGGGCTCTCACAATAGCCTTGTGGAGCGCGTTTAAATCTGAAACTTCGACCTCCTAGACAGAATCCGAAAATATCCCTGCTTTCCTCGGCTATCGGAATGCTGAAAAAGGCATTTTTCAAGTCGATGACTGAAAACCAAGTAGCTGTAGCAGGAATCAATGTTAACAAGGCAGTAATGTCTGGAACCACAGGAAACTGCGGAACTACAATCTTATTAACTTCTCTGAGGTCGATGACAAACCTATACACTGGAGGCTTTGTAGGATCAGTTCTTTTCAAAATCGGTAGTACAGGACTGTTACAGACATTTCCTCTAGTTTCTTCAACCACACCTTTCTTAATCAAATCTTGAACAATCAATAAAAGTGCACGCTCACCTTCACTAGATATTTTGTATTGAGGAATTCTTGGAAATTTTACATTTGCTTTCAAAGTTACTACATATGGTGGTATTTCTAAGAGGCCTACATCATTAGGACCAGTCGCCCAAAGAGAATCAGGGAGTGAACGCAGCTCTGGCGGGAGTGCATCCATTGACAAATACATCGGAGAGGTGATTCTTTTACCCAATGTAAGCTGTACTCCTTCCGGAGAACAGTATAATGTCGCATATAGTCGTTTTAACAAATCTAAACCAAGCAGATTCTCATTACAACCTGTCGTTAAAATCAGGGGTGCTTTCAAGCGACACGGTCCAACAGAAATAGACAAAGGACCAGATATCGGGTTGTAAACAGGGGCGCCTGAAAAACCTACAGAAACATTCGTTGAGCCGGACAAAGGTGCGCCAGGGAGTTTCGCATGAATGATAGAACTTTTTGCTGCACCAGTATCCAACAGAAACGGTTCGACTACACCTGATGTTGCTACTGCGACATAAGGCCCACTCTGATCCACTGGAACTGATACTACTCCCTCTCTCTGTCCATGGCTGTCCTAGTACACATTTTGCTGAAATCCCTCATCCACTTCACAATAGTCTTCAACAAGATATTGTTGAGATCTATTTTGCTGAGTCGACTGGCCATTTCGTTGATCAAAGTGATTGGAAGGTCGATCATTCGTTTGTGGAGGCATAGCACCTCGCCCTCGACCTCTAGAATTCTGCACAAAACCACCACGACCTCTCTGAGCTGCTGCTGCATTATTTTGCGCTAAGATCGGACATTCATTCTTGTAGTGACCCTCTTTCTTACAGTACGCACACTGGTTCCACTGATATTGAGGTCTCGGTGAACTATAATCTGTCCTTTGATACGAGCCTTGTTGCGTATTAGTCTGATTCGTGCGAGGCGGATATGCCTGTTGCAAAAGGACTTTAGTTTTTAAATCTTTCGTTTTCTTGTCTGATTTTTCTTTTTCCTCTTTATCCCTGTTTTCATAATACTGTGCAGTTGCAAGTATTTGCGCAGTTGTAGAAACAGCCCACGCACTCTCTGAATCCTTTAATTTATTGCATAACTCAGGTAACAAATTATGCACAAATTTATCGACAAACAGTCTCTGTCCTCCTTCTGTGCTCATATCCTGACCACTGTGATCTACAAAAGTTTCTTCGAACCTGGTGAAAAAGTCGGAGACACTTTTGTCTTTCTTCTGCCTGCATGCTGATAACTTGTCCCAATTAACACGCAATGCGGGCATCAGAGTCTTCATTAAGTCGATTATTCTACCTGGAAGATTAGCAATTAGGGGTTCGGGTTTTGCACCGCCTGTTTGCTGACCATCCGCTGCAGTGATGGCTGCCCAATCACCACCTAAGGCAACTTGATGATCCTCTCTACGAATTTTAGCCCAAATTGGTTGCGGAACTACATTGCCAAATAACATATCGATGTCCGCTAAATTCATTATACAAGCCTCAATTGTCTGTGTTAATTCCTTATAGTATCCAGCAGGATTCTTACGCGGATCTGGCAAGGCCTGCTTCACTGCTAGCACTTCGGCTCGCTTCCACGGAATGTGTATCCACACCCTTTGGAATTGCGCCGGAGCGGCTGCAATACCATGGGCCGCATTAGCTTGCACAGCTTCGCGCCAAATTGGAGGAACCTCCCTCATTGGATATTGGCGACTTAGCTTCGTTTTACTTTTCTCTAAATCTCTTGGTGAACGAAGTGATGGGTCATTTCTATAACTTAAAATCAATTCCATCGCTTCCTCTATATTTTCACCTACTATCATTCCTGCAGCAAACTCTTTCTGAACCTTAATTAAGTCTTCTAGATTTGATTCAACATCATCTTCTTCTATTTCCTCACGTAACAGCGAGCACATCTCGTCAAAGACATACCGTTGCGTTGGTTCTTTCCACTGCATAAATGTATCTAGCACATCTCTCGTACTATATCTCCTACTCTTCGAAATCCATCTGAGAGCCGTAGAATCTAAAATTCCCCGTTCCTCAGTACTCGGAAGCTGACTACGTCTCTGAACAGAGTCAGAAGTAGGAGTCTTGATTAAAGTTTTATATAAAGGAGACAGAATGTTAGAAACAGAATCAGTGATTCTTCGACGAACAGAAAGTGGAGTCAACACACTAGCAGACGCAGAGAACACAGTAGAGGTAGGAACAGATAGCGGGACAGTAGAAGTATCGAAAAAGATAGTTTGTGGAACAGTAGGTGTAAGCGAGACAGATACAGGTATAGAAGTTGGCAACCCAGGAAGAGGAGGAGCCGTAGGAACATTCATATTGACCACAGGTGGCACAGGAACTTGATTCTGAGGGGCAGGAACACCAAGTTGTCCAGCAACCGGTAATAGAACATTCGGAGCCGTGGCACCTTGTGCATACGGTGGAGGTGACCGTAGCAGATAAGACAGCAGAGGATCGTTTTCAGAATCCTCTAGTATCTTAGCTGTTTTCGATGGCAAGGCAGGGTAGCACTTGTCAATCGCTAAATTATGCTCTCTAATGGCCGCCTCTATGGCCTTTTCTGACTCGTTAACTTGCAGCTGCTTAGCCGCTTGTTCTAGAGTCAACTCTTCTTGCTCTTTCTGTTCTTTCTTTAACCTTTTCATTTCTCTCTGTTTAGATTCTTTTCGCCAGTAACGGAAAGAATCAAATATTGCCGGCCGGGCTTTCTTCCTAAACAATTTCGCTTCTAAATTGTCAAGAATTTCGGGTTCAAAACTACCATGCAGTGGCCAACTAAGGACACCATCTTTCTCAGTGTATCGGACCCACACCTCATTATAAGATATAGGACCCACACCATGTTTACAATACAAGTCATATAGGGGAGTCCCAATCGGAGGAACCAGACATGAGTCCTCCAATCGTGAGTCACGGTTGCAACCAAAACAAGACAACATACAATTCCTCCGACTTACCATTTTTCAGACCGGAACACAGAACAAACAAAACAAGAAACAGATATGTGCACCTGAACCAAGAACTTAGGCCTACCAAAACGAACTGATGTATCGATACCCAAACTAAACCAAATAGATTATCGTAACCAGAACATCCAGTGATAATCTTACAAAACCAAACCAAACCAAGAATCGAAAACAATTTAACAACCCTTACGAAGTGAGTAACCAGCTAGCTATCACTAAATACTTAACTGAGGCACTGAAGACGTCACCAAGGAGAAACCCGTCACGTTTCGCTGTACTAAGGACTGCACCTCGGGTCCAAGACAGGGCGACGGTCAAGGCAACGGCCCACTGCAGCCGTCCTGAACGGGAACCCTCGTGGAAGAGAACTTCGGACCACTTTTGCGATATGCCGGGATCGATGAAGTGGGGCGCCTCCCTCAGGAATCTTCTCACGAAGCTTCTCGAACTCTTCAGGCTTTTGGACCGGTACCGAATGACGTCGCCCCACGTTGGGCGCCAATTGGAGTTCTGGACTTTTTGGTTCCGTCCAGAGGTGTCAGGGAACAACACCCAAAGACCCCGGAGTTCCACCTGCCTTGGTGCGCAAATGAACAGAAACACGGGCTTCTCGATGGTGGTCAAAGACCAAAGGTTTATTACTGCAGGGACACAGAAGTCACAGAAACCACACATGGGCAGATTCTAGGAGCCTGTTCCAATTGTACAAAGAGGGTTGCTCCTTATATACTAAATTTTGGTCTTCAGGCGAATTCTTCACATGTTGGTACATTCCCAAAACCTTTGTGCCCTAAACAATAAATATTTGGCGTTACACAGGAACCGTCGATAAAATCTGATACCAAACATCTACGAAGAGGTGTTCCCACTAGTTCATCACAATCCCTTGTCAATATTGCATTCAAAAGCCGGACCGCCTCATCGTAAATTTCGTTACCTCCCCCTAATAAAGATTCAGAAAGAAAGAAACGGAGCCAGGTGTGGAAGATAGAAAAGCGGGATAAGAGATGTTTGTAGGTTGTAAATGGGCAAGGCTACCGGCTTCGGCCGCCTAATCATGATCAGGACAATGGACACGAAGACCGGTTTGGTGGGGCTGGCCTCGGGCAGAGGAGGCAGCCTTTGTTGAGTCATGCAGCTACAGCGTGATCTGGTTTAAGGTGCACGTGTCATGAAAGAGGTGAATCTCCGGCTAAGGCTACGTGTCCTTAATCGAAATGAAGTGATCAGAGGTTATTGCGTATGTGAGGGCAAGAAACACAAAATGGCTGCCATGATCTAAGATGGATGCCGTGGGTAGATCAGAAATGTGTTCATAACAGGAGCGCTCTTGCTCGTAGCGTAGCAAAAACACCAGGATATGCTAAATGGATCATTTGCGGTTCGCTGATACCAATATTATGTATTTCCGACAATATTGAAAACACGGGTTCAAATCGTCACGGAACCTCAGGATCATTGGGAGAGCCGGACTTAAGAGCTTTCAAGATTTTGGAGAGCTGTCCGAATCCAGTAGGCCAAAGTCTGAAAAGGTAAAGAGAGGCTCTACCCTACTGATAGATGGAAATGACCCCGTTTCATGGAGCCCTGGAAAGATGGAAAGCGAAGCTTGGATGCTAGCTATTTTATCCTTGAAGAAGGTCGCCAAGGAATTACACCAGGAGTCAGAAACAGGAGTGACCGCCGACTGCGGACAGGGGGCCAAAAAACTTTGAACAATGAAGAAGATCTATTTAGAGTTGTTTTTGGCCCGCTCAATACAAGTGGCATAATAGTGACCCTTGGCTTCTCAGATGGCTGTATAGTAGAGCCTCTGTCTTGCTCTGAGAGTGTTCTTATCGGCAAGACAGTAGCCTCGGGCACGCCAGGCTCTCTTGGCCGCTTTGCACTCCTGTTTCAGAGTCCTCAGCCTGGAAGAAAACCAGGGCTTAGAGGGGGATTCTCTCCTCAACTTGGACTGGCACGAGGCAGATTGTGCCGCAACTGAACCTGTGATCCACTCTGCAAACTGGGCAACATTGTCCTCAAGGTCCCCACAGAAGGAGGGGCAAGAAGCACCCAGAGCGGCGCTCAAGGCCCCTAAGTCCGGTCTCCTAAAGGCAGGCGGGCGAAAGCAACATGCCAGGTGAGAGAAATTCAACAGAGTCCAAGAGAAAAAGATAGGGAAATGGCCGCACCATGCGACCGGGCTTAGTTTCTTCACCAATAAATGGAAATTGGCCCCTATATTATCTAGGGTGTGCCCACCAAGATGGGTGGGAAACAGAACTCTTTGAGAGAGGTTCGCCAGATGGAAGGTGTCCAACAAAGCAGAGGCGTCCAAGGCCTCAGCGTGGTCTAGGTGAATATTGACATCGCCAAGAAAAATGAACCTGGAGAAGCGCAGAACACGCTATGCTAGAGCATCCCCACAGGAGTCCAAAAAGTGCTTGGATGGTCCGGGAGGTCGATAGACCAAAGAGCCTCCGAGCGTGAAGTGAGCAGAGAATTGAATGCTAAAGTTAAGAACCTCAAAATCACCTAAAAGCGAGGACGACTTGCAAAGCAGAGTACATCTGTCCCTAAGCCAGATGGCGAGGCGCCCACCCCTGCCCGACTGGCGATCGAGCCGATGAACTTTATAACCAGCAGGAGTGACCAGAGCAACAATCGGATTGGAATAGGCATCAAACCATGTTTCTGTGACAAACAACATGTCCAAGTCATTGTCAGAGATAAGGTCCACCACATCGACATGGTGCCTCCTGACTGACCTAGCGTTGATAAGGCAGGCCCTGATAGTCCTCTCCATAGTGGTAGACACAGGTATGGCCAAAGTGCGCGGTTCGGCAGAGAATCTTTAACCACACTCAGCGCAAGCAAAATCGCTGGAAGAACCAGTGAACAAAGCACTATGGGCAGAACAGGTCGGGGGCCTGAAGGATTTCAGCCCCTCACTAGTAAAATGGACGAGGCTTTTACCGGGAATGACTGCGACATGTTGGACAGAGTGGCTCGCCCTGAGCGCTGACTTAGTGCCGGACGGGCCCAGACGGGCTTGCCTTAGGCGCGCCCACTGCCCTTGTCCGCTGCGCTTCCGGGTCAGCATCAGCTTAAAAAGGTGTGGCTGAAGCTGGCGGTCAGCGTGAAACAACTAGAGCGCTCGTGACGCGGGTCTCGCCCAAGATGGCCGCCTTCACCGGAAAACAACCCCAGGAGAGCCGCCTCGCCAAGGTGCACTGCAAGGTTACATGAGGCCACGAAACATGAAACAGTGGGCCACTAAGTTATATCAAAGTGCAAAGTGCAGGCTGCAAAATTCCCCTATAACCCACCTAACCAACCCCCCAAATTCCCTCAAAAAGCAAATCACAGCAATGCAAAATTTTAAAATACCCCTAAAAGTCTTTGTTCCCTTTGTGCAGGAGCCTGGTCTGAACCAGTTCTGGGTGTCCTTTGAGCACTTTGTTTTCCTGGTCTCTCCTAGGAGGTGGAGCCAGCATTGTGGAAGGCAGGCACAGCCCTATTCAGCCCTATTCAGGCCCAGGTGCTACCCCCTCCCACCACTCTAGATGCAGATGGAGCTCTTCAGCCCAGGGATGGCCGACTCAACTTCTGGGAGCCACCCAGCCCCTGTCACTCACAAACCAGACTGTCAATTCACAAACAGGCCAAGGCACACAGAAAGGTCAGACAAGAGAACAGCAACTTTCCAAAAGTGCTGTTCTCAAACACAGGATTTAAAAACAACCTTTCCTAAAAGATTTGTTATTAAATTCTGAGTTCAGGGATACCAAACTTTTATGTCCTATCTTGCTCCTATGGGAAGATATGCTGGTAGCCACTGTAGCCAGTATTCCCCACAGAAAGGGAAGGGTTAGGCCTGGTCAGTGGGGACACTGACCAGGAGGACATGGCAGTTCACAGACTGCACACAGGCACTGCAGTGGCAGTCCTGAGACACCGATTGAGGGCTACTCATTTGGGTGGCACAATCAGTGCTGCAGGCCCACTAGTAGCATTTGAATTAGCAGCCCTGGCACTCTCAGCGCACTTTACTAGGGACTTCTTGGTAATACAAATATGCCAATCATGGATAACCAATCACAATAACAATTTATACAGGGAGCACTTGCATTTTGACACTGATCAGCAGTGCCAAAGTGCCCAAAGCATCTAAACTAGCAAAAACGAAATCCAGCACAGTATCAAAAATACAAGAGGTAGAGGTAAAAAGATAGGGGGAAAACACGCCAAGGATGCCAAGTCTAACATACACCCACACCACACCCATCCAGCACAGGCGACACAACACATGTGACCTTACCAATAAAAAAGACCGGGCACACATGCTCTATGCCATTTTAGAGTTGCTCCCATCGCAAGCGCTGTGATGGCCCGACCTTGGGGGCCCACATTCATGTGCATGGCCTCTTTGGGCACTAAGATAGTGGTACCGCAAGGACTGAGCAGGTGAGGAACCTGCGATGATGATGGCTGCACAAGTATGTCCTTTGCCATAGAGATATCAAGACTCAGCAACAAATGTGAGACTTCTTGGTAGCTGAGTGGGACTGTATGATGTAGAAGGTGCTCTGTCCGCAAAAAGGTGAGCAGTGAGGCCTGGGAGTAGATGCGATACAGCAGACTGGATACAAAAAAGCGACCCATTGATTTAGGCGTACGCAGTCCTACACACCCTATCTTATTGCATTTGTATACTTTTTCCTATAGCAGGAAAGTTTTTGTAGTCGGTCAAATGTCCGTCGCTCCCACATGCGTAGCGAAGTAGATGAGTATTTATTTTTTTATACTATGTACACTGAAATTTATCATCTTATTTTGACAACCTTTCCTTTCTCAATTCATTTAGCACTCTCGCCTCCGTTACTGTGTGCAGTACAGCTCGTTCCTTCGTTGGAGTGCACAGCATTGCTCACACAGCGCAAGACATTTTCTATATGAAAAAATTGGGATATAAACCTAACCTACGAATCGCACACACTCGTACCTGTCTGTTTCCTTCCGTGCTAAACCATTGGCCTTTGTGTGTGACTTATTCTAAAAGACTGCACGCAATTGGCCAGAGTAGGGCGCATTGCTCCGTCCATGGCCTATTGGTATCTATTACGCGCGTGCTGCGCATAATAGACTCCAATAGCACATGAGGTTTCAAATATCATGCCCAGACACCGGCCTGATGATTGAAACCACATGTATGACTGCGCAACACTTAACCGGATGGAAAGCATTACTACTCTACTAATTGTTCATAAATCGAAGCCCATTAAACAAGTTGGAACCAAACAAATGGTTGTATTTTCAATGGGGGAGGAAAGGTGTGTGAAAGGGCGATGTTATTCTACTCCACATTAAGATAGTGACAATTACCAATCATAACATCTTTCTTTTACTATCTTTTAGATGTGGGGCTTCAGGGTGCACTTTGTCCCGGCACGTGGTGGAAGACACACCAATGAAAGGTGAGCTGCGAATATTCTTTTCAGTCACTCTCTCACTTCCTCTCTCCTTTGATGAACAAATGACGCACAATCTTATCTTCTTTTTTATCTAACAGGCTGTGTTTCACAAATTGGCATCCCCCCAACACCTCCAAAGCTCAACGTTTGAGAATTCTGCAAGGATGCATGGCCATCGTAACAATGCTTAGGAAGGTAGCTTTGACATGTGGTGGACCCTCTTTGAAACATGCTAATGGCACAAGGTGAGCAGAGAAGATTGTTCCCGAAGCAACAAGAAGTCACCTGTGGGCGGAGAGAGTGGATAGTGTGCAGCAACTTGAGTGCGTAGGAATGTACAATCACCTCCGGGCAGTGGGAGTGGATAGGTTGGAACAGTCTGGGTCCGCAGGGAAGAGCACTCACCTCCGGACACTGGGAGACAATGGGGTACAGCAGTCTAGGTGCGCAGTAATGAGAACTCACCGCTATGTAGTGGGAGTGCATGGGGTATAGCACCCTGGGAGGAAAAGAGCGCACAGACACCTCCTTGCAGTGGGAGTTGATGTAATACAGTACCCTGGGTGTGCAAAGGCGTAACACAGAAATATACGTGTGCAGTTGTATGTACTCTGCAGTTACTAATTCTATACTATATTTCAGATCACTAAACTTGAGGGGGCACTATGAACTGGCACGTGGTTCGACACACACCGGAGGCAAAAAGGTGAGCTGTGAAGATTTTCTACAGTATCAACACTACCTCTCCTGCTCCATCTATTACTTTCTCTCTCTCACACTTTCAATGTCTTTCTTTCTCTCTTTCTCTCTCTCCCTCTCTCACACACTGTTTCTCTTTCTTGTTTTAATTTATGAACGCTGCTGTCCACACTGCAGATAAATAAATCAAAGCTGAATTTAACACTGTCTGCGGTATAGATCCAAAGCAGAATTCAAGTTGTGAGCTCTGCTAAAAGCAGTGTTTACAAAAGGTAAGCATAGGGGCCTAGATACACAATGCCTCCAATTAAACGTGCTGCGAACAAACAATATTGTCCTGCATAATGAAGTGATCTCTCACCTCATTCTGTCTCATCTCTGAATCATTTCAAAGACCTGCTGAACCATACTGTAGATCTGAGCCAGCAGGCCCTTCCCTACAGACACCTCTTCAGCGCGGGCCTACGATAGGGGTGGGATGTATCAAGCACACTGCACACGTGCAAATAAGCAATATTGCCAAGTGTTATGTTAACCTGTGATCTTTGACCTCATTCAGTCACATCTCTCTCTCATTTTTTTTTTTTTTTAATTTTTGAAAACCTTTATTGTGCATAAGAAAAAGGAACAAATACGGGCCTACAACCACCCGGCCGGCCACGAACAGCTGGATAGCACAACAGCATACATTATGGCAACACAGTACTGTAGCAGAATTGCAAACAATTGACGGAAGAAAGACTGAAGGGTATCGCCGCACCGTGTCACAGGATGACTGTAGGTTTAATTTTAAAGTTTTTGATATGCAACTATCAAGATCAGGTCGTAGTGTTCCATACTAATAAAGAAGATAAGAGCAAGGTCCATGTAGACGGGACTTGACTTTAGCGCCTGTGTCAAGCAAGTCTCAAATCGGAAATCAAGTCCCCGCCAGGCAGGATGGCCACACAATAGTTATGTCACATAGCAACACCCAAAACCCAGTCGCCTAACCACTGCCACCCTACACCCAGCACTCTCATACATGGACAAGAAAGTGAAAATCATAGAAGAAACAAAACAGGTCCCATAGAACTAACAAAAAATGAATGATAACCCCCCACCCTACACACATGCAGAGGCTATGTCCTACCCCCCCCCCTAGCAGCGTGCCTGTCGCCCCATAAACCCGAAATTTAGAAAGAAGAAAGGTCGGAAAAAGGAGAAAGAACAGCAAGAAGTGCAGATAAAGGAAGAAAGGAGACGAAAGGAAGAAGAAAAAGAAAAGGAAAAACGTCACTCATGACATTCAGGGAGGGAGAAAAGAACAAGCTAATCTACCACTCCCCGAAAGGAAAAGGTGGGGGGAGGAGCCCACTAAACATCAGAATTCCCGGAATCCCAGCCGTCCACTGCGTACCCACACTGAGACCTCTCATTCCAAAAGCGGCTGCGCTGTATTTAATTGCAACGACAGGAGTGAAGGAAGAAATCAGTACACAATATGTGCATCCAATACTCATAGAAGCTGCCTCCATCCCCGGCCAACCGGCACAAAAAGCATAGCGTCAATAATTACCCCAAGAACGACATGATAGCGGGCGCACATCAAGGCTAGGCATTAATGATTACCCTTTAGTCCCCGGGCCCGGACATAACCTCCCTTCCACCACCAAAGATCACACCAATACAGGATAAGCACAAGTTCAATTGGGAAAGAGGCTGCAATTACAAATCAGTCAGTATTACAAAACGAAAAACAGTCCAGGTCACCGCCAGCCGATTAAACTAGCCGAGATGAGGGTCCCCATCAACCCTGGCCCGATCGACGAAACATCTCCAGGCACGACCAGTTCAACGGAAACCCGTCCGGCAGAACAAAGGAGCAAAATGGCCGCTCCCGCCGGGAAAGGTGCAGAAGAGAGGAAGATGAGCGTCCCCGGTCTCCAATTAAGTCAGTGCCCAGGATAACGAGCCCCCCCTGCCATGTAGGATGTCGCTCACTCCGGCGATACTGAAAGGGGGCTCCGAAGGCTACGCCCGCTAGGGGGGCAAACAGCTGAGAGGGCACCAAGCGAAGCCCCGATTTCAATCGGTCTGGCAGAATCAAAGGACCCGGTGTGAGGGAAAACCGCGTAGCAGTAGTAGCATCGGCAGGGAGGCGCGCAACATTGTAGCCAGGATTGTAACTGTCTTCCACACGCTCTTGTAGCAACACTGTAGTCGTTGGAAAAGCACACACAGGCAATAGAGATACAGGCAGTCTCGGCCGCTGTAAGGAACTCACAGCTTCATCGATCTTATCCCCCAGTTCCTGAGCAGTGCGCCGCCATGTTGCTCGTAGGTCAGCGAGGGCATCGAGAACATCGCCATAGGTCGGGTCACCCTGCCACAGCAGCCGATCTTCACTGCCCAGCGCCGCATCTGAATCCTCACCCGGGTCAATTGCAGGCAGGTCCGCGCAGGTTGGGAACAAGGAACCAGCTCTCCGTTCCCGCTGGGGGACGTGCGCCATTGTTGTCTCTCCCACGAAGTCACACTGGAGGGAGAGGGGGCGACTCCGTTATGGAGGGCAGCCGTCGTATCCCGGGGGGGCAAGCAGCTCTCAGCACGGAGGGTCCTGCACAGTGAGAACCCACTCAACAATCAGAGGCACCCACAGCGCGCGACCAGAAGGGCGCCGCAAGATGGAGACCGCTCAGGCTAGAGGCAGTGCAGGAACGGAGAGCGAAGAACAAAGGGATCTCGTCTCCCCGGCACACACTCGTCAGCCGGCTGGAGTCGCTCCTCACTGGGCAGGAGGAATTCTTTCCGCCACTCGTAGGCGGGTCCGTCCCATACGCCGGCATCTCCACAGTCCGGCCGCCCGACAAAGAGCCCCAGTGACCTGCAGCGGCAATCGGTTTGAGGGTCGCGGGCAGCCCCGGTGAGTGGCTGGTCTCGAAATCCTCGTCCAAAACGGCCGGCGATGGTCGCAAATGAAAGCGACTGTCCACAGCGCACACAAGTCGTCGTCCCAGCGCGGAGCAAGCAAGGATTGGTGCCAGGATATCCAAGTGGAGCAGACGGCCTCGGGAGCCGGGCGCTCACACGTCCGTCCCGTCCGCCATCTTGGCTCCTCCCCCCTCTCTCTCATTTTTAAATACCATCTATACCATAAGCTAGGACTTTAGCCTACAAGCAGCGCTGCCCTACAGACTCCTGTCGAGGGTGATTTTGCGGGAGGGGTAGGGTGCACTACCCTGAGCGTGCATGTGAAAAAAAACAATCTTGCCTTTCGTAATGATGTAATCTCTCACCTCATTCAATCACATCAATCTAATTTTAAGGACTTATGTTTCATTTTTGTTTTACAGGTCGCCTACGCTGCTACCACTGGAGTCCATCTCACATTTTGTTTATTATACTGTTATGTTAAAGTTACGTTTCTATTTGTTTATTTCTGTTTGAATAAAAGTTAATTTAAAAAATAACTGAGTGTATACGTCTTCTTTTTCTGACAACATTTTACTAATATAGTTTGATACTCATCTGCTTAGAGAAGATTTTAAAATGAAAACTATTTAACATTACAGTGCACCTACAAAAAATAATGTAAGTAACTCTTAGGTACATAAATCCTGTGTAATTATACAACTACAAGAGTTCTATGAGTGTACCACTTTACAACAGCATAAGTACTGTCTGTCTGATTACAAAACAAATAAGGCACTGCCTAGCACCACCGAGGCTTCAGGGGCTGCAGAGGCACACCCTGCATATTAAAATAAAGATCCTGAGTATGACAATTCCCGGACTCAAGTTGCCTCGAACTCCTCGAACAATTAGTAAATAATTCTCGGGAAGGTGGCCGTCTCCTAGACTTCAAAACTTCTCTGTACCCTTACGCGCCCAATTCACATGTGACATTAACACAGTACTTGGGGGCATATTTACAAGGAAGCCGTTAAAATTATAGCCCTTAATTTGTAAAAGAATATCTGACGGGGCTCAAAGTTTTACTAAGATAAGAATGATGTTTATAACTAGAAGTGTAATACCGAGGCTAACTCTTTACCAACTCTTTACCAGAGGCTGTAGCTGCGATTAACGGTTCCTATGGAACATTTTTAAAAGTCCAGCACACTTATTATTTGGATTAGCAATATTGTGTGCTGAACTTGTGACCTGTGTGCTCAATTGAGAGTTCCATGAACTGTTACTATGGTAACAGGCAGTAAGCAGTTTGGGGGTAGGGTTCAAAAGTGCTGGCTGTACAGAAACAGTCATGTCAAAGTCATCTACATAACATAGCAGAAAGCAAACAGAGACGACAGGACACTGTGTACATTAGGAGGAAAAGAAGTACACATCTCTTCAAATTAACCTCAAGAGAGGACGCAAGCAATAGCAACTGGTGCTACAAAACCCCATGTACAATTTGCCTACGCTGTACTCAACAATGGGCAATTCTTTATAGATCCCAATCAGACACTGCTGCTTCACGTTTCACAGTCTGCACTTCACTCAATACTTTGTGGCTATTTAAAAGGAAGATGGGATTGTCGACATTCCAAAACTTAGGGGCATATTTACAAGGACGGTGTTAAAATTATCGCTGCTTTAGCGGAAGTAAACTGCCGCTTAAACGGCGATAATGGACTTGAAAATCCTTTGTTGTCTTACTGGAAGATTTTTTCGACACTGCTGTTTGCTATGGCAGGGTGTGAGCCGAAGCGCTCACCCTGCCATAGCAAACTTGGTTACTCTTTCAAAATGCAAAGCAGCTTGCTTTTCTCCACGGGGAGCTGCATATTAAAAGATCCCCATGTAGAAAAGTGATGACAGCTTCAGAAGGACGCAGGGAGCTGGCTAGGACCATAGAGATAATGGGGCTCCACCCACTGTCCCCAACGTTGTATATACACCTAAACAGTAAACAAGGCGATATCATTTTCACCACATTTTTGCCTTTTTTTAAAAATGCGGCGAAATGGCCCTTGTTAATATGCCCTCAAGTTTGCTATGACAGAGCAGGTACCTCGACTCCCGCCCTGCCATACCAAACAGCAGTGTCCCGGGGGTACGCAGTTACGTACCCCGAGACACAGCAGGAGCCGATCCTGGGGAGTGGTGCTCCCCAAGGCCCTCGTCTGCTCCAGAATAGGGACCACGCGACCCTGCTCCCACAATTTAAAAAGCCCCAGAGGGTGGTGATCCCCAGAGGTTAGAGGGACCTTTGAGCACCCCCACCCATTTTTTTGAAAGCCCCAAAGAGTAGCGGTCCCCAGGGCTGGAGAGGACCTTTAAGCACCCCTTACCCAAGTATTTTACTGGGGGAATACCTTTGAGCCCCCCCACATTTATTTTGTAGCACCGAGGGATGGCGGTCCCCAGGCTACAGGGCCCCTCTCACCCCCATCAAATTTAATATTTTACACAGTGTTAAGGGGTTGCTTTTACTCATTTCAGGTTGGCTTGAGTTGGTATTTTACCGATTTAAAGCTGTATTATTGTGCCTGGAGTGATAAATGGCGTTTGTAATTTTAAAGCTCGGCAGGGACAGCACTGTACTAGTCCTATGCTTAAAGACTTTGCTGTATAAATGGCAAAATACTTTGTCCTTTTCTATCTCGGCGTGGATAGCACTGTGCTAATCCTATGCTTAAAAACATTGATAGAAAAACAATCATTTGAGCTGAGCAGATCTAGAGTGTCGCTGGTTTAGAGAGTGCTCTAACATGAGCTGCTTTCCACCTAAATTTGAGAACTACCCAGAGTTCTCTCCTTCTTTTTTGCATAATTTATGTGTCACTCCATGCCTGAAGAAAGGGTTTTGTTTTGTCTTGATCTATATATATATATAAATTCAAATTCAATTTTTTTATTATGTTTTGGCTCTCAACGTTGGAAAGGGCAGTTGCAGCAGAAGGACATAGGCTATGCAGACGCCCACCATATACATTTACAAGGTAAAAGAACCGTGCCAGCAAAGTAGTCCCTTGTGGGCGTGTCTGCATTGTGCTGTGGGAGTGTGCTGGGGGCGTGACAAACACTGGGGGCGTGTGGTACGTTCCGCCCTTCATGCTATGTCTCATATTGTGTACTAATCCCACCCTGCTCCCTTTGAATACTCCTGCACCCAATAATCATAACCCACTCTTACTCCTTAAAATACCCCAACACCCTTAAACACTAACCCATCTCAACCCTATAAATATACCCTGTACCCCAAAACCCAAACCTATCCCTAAACCCTAATACCCCTGTACCCCAAAACCCAAACCTAGTCCTGAACCCTATAAATACCCCTGTACCTCAAAACCCAAACCTACCCCTGAACCCTACAAATACCCCTGTACCCCAAAACCCAAACCTAGCCCTTAACCCTAAAAATACCACTGTACCCCAAAATCCAAACCTACCCCTGAACCCTAAAATACCCATGTAACCCAAAACCCAAACCTAGCCCTGAACCCTTAAAATACCCCGTTACCCCAAAACCCAAACCTACCCCTGAACCCTCAAAATACCCCTGTACCCCAAAACCCAAACCTAGCCCTGAACCCAAAAAATAACCCTGTACCCCAAAACCCAAACCTACCCCTGAACCCTAAAATACCCCTGCACCCCAAAACCCAAGCCTAGCCCTGAACCCTAAAAATACACCTGTGCCCCAAAACCCAAACCTAGCCCTGAACCCTTAAAATACCCCTGTACCCCAAAACCCAAACCTTCCCCTGAACCCTAAAAATACCCCTATACCCAAAAATCCAAACCTAGCCCTTAACGCTAAAAATAACCCTGTACCCCAAAACGCATACCTATCCCTAAACCTACCCCTGTACCCCATAACCCAAAACTATATCTGAACCCTTAAAATACCCAAACACCCCAAAACATATACCTCAGTACCCCAAAACACATACCCCTGTACCCATACTTACCTTATCCAAACATTAAAAAAAACATGCTTTTACCATTCATGCTTTTACAACAAATTTCGTTGTAAATGTATGCGTGGTAAAAGCATACAAAATGTAATGCCATGTGTTATAATGGCATTGCGGAGTCATGGTACTTTTGTAATGAAAGTATGCGGAGTGATGGTATGCGGAAAGAAAGTTGCGGAATAATGGGTGTTTACCCTCCCCCGGTAAGTACATTGGCGGCACGGTGGCCCACATCTCCAGCAACATACTCATATTTTTTCACCACCCATTTGAAAAATGCACAGGTATCTCTCACCAATATAAACATTTAGACACACCTCCCGCCACAAGTTCTAGAATTGCGAACTTTAGAGCTGGGGAGCTACGTTCGAATCTCGGCATCAGCTCAACATCCTGTGATTCCAGGCAAATCGCTTTGTCTCCCCGTGCCTACCACAAATGAATGTCTTCTTCTGTAATGTAAATTGTGCTCATGCCATGTTGTCGAGTTTGCGCTATATAATATTGCAAGAAAAAATAAAGTAGGGAAACTCGAGTTCACACACTACTGTACGCGCACTCTTAAGTGCATCAGCAGTGCACTGTGAATCGGAGCGTTTCACAGGCCTGTCACAGATAAGAAATGCTATCAAAACGAAATCCTACAAAACAATATACTACTGGCCGGCAGCAATTCATACCCGGTCAACGTCAGGACGGGCTGCAAGTTATATATATATATTTCCATTTCTAACCTGTATTGAAAACAAATTGTTTTTGATTTTTTACCAATGCACCGCCGTTGCTGTATTGTCTGTCTTCTATGGCTATGAAGTCCCCTGTCACGTGTAAGGGGCTTTGTGACGTACATAAGGGAGCAATATGCACTTTCACGTTGTCATGTGAACAAGGCTCCGGGCGAGCCGAAACGTTATGGCGACTAGCACGCAACTTCTACAATAAAGATCAGCACTAAATCTGAGGTCCGTGTCTGTGCTGCTCGGGAGGGCGCTTGGAGCGAGCGAGCCTAGAAGCGGGAACAGAACTTGTCAATATATATATATATATATATATATATATATATATATATATATATATAGATCAAGACAAAACAAGAAAAGGACAAAGTATTTTGTCATTTATACAGCAAAGTCTTTAAGCATAGGACTGGTACAGTGCTGTCCCTGCCGAGCTTTAAAATAACAAAAGGCATTTATCACTCCAGGCACAATAATACAGCTTTAAATCGGTAAAATACCAACTCAAGCTAACCTGAAATGAGTAAAAGCAACCCCTGAACACTGTGTAAAATATTAAATTTGATGGGGGTCAGAGGGGCCCTGTAGCCTGGGGATCGCCATCCCTCGGTGCTACAAAATAAATGTGGGGGGGGGCTCAAAGGTACTCCCCCAGTAAAATACTTGGGTAGGGGGTGCTTAAAGGCACTCTCCAGCCCTGGGGACCGCTACTCTTTGGGGCTTGCAAAAAAAATGGGTGGGAGTGCGCAAAGGTCCCTCTAAGCTCTATGGATCACCACCCTCTGGGGCTTTTTAAATTGTGGGAGCGGGGTCGCGTTGCCCCTATTCTGGAGCAGACGAGGGCCTTGGGGAGCACCACTCCCCAGGATCGGCTACTGCTATGTCTCGGGGTGCGTAACTGCGTACCCCCGGGACACTGCTATTTGGTATGGCAGGGCGGGAGTCGAGGTTCCTGCTCTGTCATAGCAAACTTGAGGGCATATTAACAAGGGCCATTTCGCGGCATTTTAAAAAAAACGCAAAAATGTGGTGAAAATTATATCGCCTTGTTTACTGTTTAGGTGTTTATACAACGTTGGGGACAGAGAGTGGAGCCCCAATATCTCTATGGTCCTAGCCAGCTCCCTGCGTCCTTCTGAAGCCGTCATCACTATCAAAACGAAATCCTACAAAACAATATACTACTGGCCGGCAGCAATTCATACCCGGACAACGTCGGGACGGGCCGTTAGTGTATATATATATATATATATATATATATATATATATATATATATATATATATATATATATATATATATATATATATATATATATATATATATATATATATTCACTGAAAAAACCATAGGTTATAGACCATATATGATCCTGAGGTTTTAGAACAGGATTTAAAAGGACATCTCTGTTGTAGTATTTCGCCCTTTTCATGGAGTTGCGTATGAGACGTTTGGGGTATCCTCTTGCTAGTAATCGTTCTGTTAGCTGGTTGGCATGTCTCATGAAGTCTCTCATAGATGTACAATTTCTTTTTATTCGTAAGAACTCTCCAAACGGGGTAGAGTCTTTTTGGCAGTTAGGATGGTAGCTGCTATGTTCCAGAATGGTATTTTTAGCTGTGGGCTTTCGATACAGATCGACTGCCAGTATGCCATCTGTATGGCGTACCCATATGTCCAGGAATTCCACTTGGTTTGGAGAGAAATTGTGGGTGAATTTCAAGTTGTTATCAGCTAAACTAAGCCATTCCATAAATTCCTTTAGGAGATCTTCTGTTCCTGACCAAATAAAAAACACATCATCTATAAATCTGTGCCACCTACTAATGTTCTCAAAAAACGGCGCAATTTCATTATAGATGTTCTTTCGTTCGAACTCCCCCATATAAATGTTAGCAATGCTGGGGGCACAAGAAGCCCCCATACTGACCCCTTTCACTTGATGGTATACTTCTTCTCCAAATTCGAAAAAATTATTTTGTAGGACCATCTTTAAGCATTCCAGAATGAAGGTGTCAGGTCTTGTTCCTGGCGTTCGTGCTAGGAGGGCTGCGACAGATTCCACTGCTTTATCTTGAGGAATGTTCGTATATAGGGATTCTATATCACAAGTCACTAGCAGTTGTGTGGCATTGTTAAAAGGGGAGTTTTCAAGAACTTTGATCATATGCCCAGTATCCTTGATGTACGAGGCATAAGTGGCAGTAAGCGGGCATAGGAAGGTATCCAAGTATTTTGAGAGGGGTTCCGTACTGGAGTTTATAGAGGCTACTATAGGCCTCAAGGGTGGGTCCAGAGTATTTTTGTGTGTTTTTGGGACACCATAAATAGCAGGGACTACAGGATGGGTATTGATAAGATAGTCCATTTCCTTTTGACATATGAATCCCTCTACAAAGGCTTTTGATACTAGCTTTTTAATTTCTTCTGCTAGGTTTGTAAGCGATCGTTTACTTGCTTTTCTGTAATGTTCTTCTACTCCTAGCATTTGGTTTATTTTGTCTGCATAGTGGCATGCGTCCATGATCACAATCCCTCCAGCTTTATCACAGGGTTTTATTATGATGTCATGATTATTTTGAAGCGTTTGCAGGGCTAATCTTTCCTCTTTTTCTAAGTTTGTATGGGGCAGTGGAATAAATCTCAAGATTCTCTCCAGTTCATTCAAGACACTTTTTTCAAATATCGCCACTTCCGGTCCTAGCATGTCCAGGGTGGGGGTGAAAATGGAGGGAGGGTGGCAACCTGATAAATTTTCTTCTTCTTCTCTTGTTTCTTGGTTATCAAAGTACTTTCTTAACCTGATTTTCCTGAAGAAGGAAAAGATGTCTTGGTGGATTTGAAATCTGTTTGCTACAGTGCTTGGAACATATGATAATCCCTTGCTTAAGATTTTAACTTCTTCTGATGATAATTTATGTGAGGAGAGGTTAAATATTGGTATGGAGATGTTGTTTTGGTTTTTTATTGTTTCCAATATTGTTGCCGTCTCGTTTGGACATATGGCTGAGGATGTGGAGGGTTCGGTTGTTGGTATTGGTTCGATCGTTGGTATTGGTTCTGGTTCGTTGTCGGATAGCGAGGTCTTCCTCGTCCTCTGCCCCTCACTAAAAAAGGCTGTCGCGGGCCTCGATTTGGTCTACCTGAAAAGTGTCCTCTTTGATTGTGATTAGAGTAGCCATAGTCATAATCCTCTTCTATCATTCCTTCTTGTTCTGAATCTGAGGAATTGGTGTTGGAGAAGGTTTGAAATCTTACTCTTTTGTTAAATCTAGGGTTGTGATAGGTTTGATCATATGATCTAGTTCCTTCAGCTGCGTCTTCTTGTTGTTGATTATAAAAGTCTTGTTTTAGATAAGGATAGATTTTTTCCTGTGCAAACCAGCGGACATCTTTTCTAAGTTTATCCATTTTCTTTTTCATGAGGTATGTATCGAATTCCTCTATTTCTTCATTGATTTCTTGTAGGGTTTTTTTGGCTTCTTCTAACGATGGATTTGCTTTTAGTTTCTCTTCTAGTTCATGGATTTCTTTCTGTAGTGCTACTAGCATGTCTTTAACTGTGTTTATAATAAGCAGCATCCAAACGCGTGAACAGCGATTCGCTATCAGGGACCAACGCTCTAGAAAACTGCGAACTTCCACAAATAGGGCCGGTATGTTTCTGACTCTAAGTCCTATGGGGATAGCTCCTGCTTTTAAATATTCACCCATAAAGAAAGCATGTGATTCCATTCTCTTAGCTTTCTTTTTTAAGTTCACTAGTTTTAACCAATCAGTGTTGGTGCTAGGAACACAGGTGGTGTTGGTTTTATTACCACCAGTGATTTGGTCCATCATAGTGAGAAAATCTTCATCGGAGAAGCCGAATGTTTTTAGGTTGTCCATAACTTTGGTAGGGAGAAGGGGAATGTGGCGCCACTAGTATGATTGAAAATAGGGCTCAGCGAGAATAGAGTTGAAAGAAAGTAGTCTAGTGTAGTGTCAGTGCTGGATATGGTCTGATTACAGTACAAAGATGTGTGCTATGAGCAGCCATAGAGCTAATCAGGAAAGAATGAAAACTCTACAGTGAAGACTGTTGAGAAATATATAGAAAGAGAGTTCTCCCAGATACTTTAAGGCCCAGAGGAGGGAGATAAACCATGCGAAGAAGAAGACAATACCTCTGTGCGGACCTATATTTCTTTTAACATGGAATATATCCAAACAGTTTTTTAGAAAGATGCCAACGAGAAACTGTAAAGTATTATTCAAACATGATATATTTATTTGATTATTTTTTCATTTTCAACATTTTTCAACATTTATAAAAAGGCATTTGTGCAAAAGTACATTACAATATCATTATGAGAAACACATTTTTACATACAAATTTCAGTGATGGTCATTCTATCATCCAAAAGTGCGCCCTCTAATAGCAGTTAATCCTAGTGATCATACAACACAGACTCATACATCAGTCATACTATTTCTGAAGAATAAAAGATACAGATCTAACAGACTAAACACATAAACATAAGAGTACAAGGCATTGGACTAACACTAATGCTGGCTCAGAGGTGTATTTAATGTGGAACGCATGGGAACCTAGATGGTATGGTTCTACTGGTTATGATGGAATTAACCAGATCGTATCCTGGACAGTAGATGGTAGGCCGACGTACGTTTCGGTGAATGTCACCTTCCTCAGGGCCGAAGACAGCAAACAGACAAATATCTAATATACTAAAGTTAAAATATGAGGGCTTGGTGCAAAATTCTGAAAAACAGAGAGTACAAAAGAAATTTCTTTTATTTATTTTATATAGTAATTTTCCCAATGGCATCATATATGTACACGGACTTTGTTTAATTTAAAGTAATATGAGTGCTCATAGATAGCAATCACATCTGACTGAGGGAAAATAAGACCATAGAGATGAAGCGCCCACCATTTGACAGGGGAAATAAAGGGTGCAGGGTGAGGTTACAAGAAGAAACCAGTGAGTTAGAATGCACCCAAGAAAAATACCTAAAACATGCAGTGCTTGTAGGTTAAAGTAATGTGCCAGTATCTTTAACAGAGAGGGAGCTTTACCTATGATTAGAAGGATCTGAGCGTATCACAGAGAAGAGGCTTGTTGGTTTCTATAAGCATTAGCTGAAAATAAAGTTATTTACATTTATTAAGAGTTCTAGTTTTGAAACTTAATTAAGGATGCTAAAGTAATCGATGTTAATTTACCTCAGTGTCCGAGGCGCGCTCATGTTAGTTGTCTTTAGAATATGAGCCACCTAGGGGACTTCTGTATGGTATTTCTATCTGCATGGATACAGAATTTTGAAAGATATTTAGCATGCTAGCTGTTACACAAAGCGGGCTGAGAATTCGCTCGGTATAAGGTGTTAGAATAGGTACCTGAGGCGTAAATGCTGCGCGATGATTTATTATAGGGTACATGCTATGAGCATCTAAATCTGTGTGAATAATGCAAAGGGATGTTCCCAAAAAAAGGGGAATGGGGTTTTCTAATGTAATTTGCGCTGCACTCAGCGGTAACTAGAGCTTATTATGGTGTTTGCCGGTTTTTAAGATGATAGCGTGCCATAGGATAATGTATTAGGGTTTCAGTTGAATGCAGCGACTAATCTTTAAAACCGCCACGATGGCACGACTCCAAACTGCGATAGTAGCGTTTTGGAATAATGCTTCTGCTAGATAGCTAGTAGGGGATCGACTAGGTAGCTGCGAGCGGTTCGTCTTACCTGATAAATAGTGTTCCGTACAGCAAAGAAGGTACCTCCCAGGAGTATAGCTCTACGTTAGGAATGAAAATGTTGCAAGTATCTGCAGCCTCTAAAACAATAGAGGTAATGGGTTGTTAGAATATCGGGGCTGCTAAGGAACAAACTCAATGCTAACATAGAGTTTAAATTCTATTTGTGTGGTCCACAGGTTGGTTTGCAATGACGATTAACTACAAGCAATTTTGGTGTGGCTAGGTGCTGTAGCAAAAAACTCGTAAGGGAACACATTAGACCGGTGGTTATGCTTAATTACAGCTCGACGTGCGAGCAGGACGCGCTGGACGGCGTTTCGTGTCATTGTATATTGGGTTCTGGGTAGCGAGTGGCAATTGAAATATCAGGGCTACTCGACAAAAGGTTCCAGTTTGTTACATTGTTTACACGGAGTTTGAAAACTATGCGCAAGGTACCGCAGATTGTTTTACAGTTACCATTATTTATCATCAGGCAAGTTAGATGTAGCTAGAAACTAAGAAAACGGCTCGTGATAAAAAACATAATGTTATATTATTCATGTGATAATACGATGAACTTCTTCAGACTCTAATATAACCTTAGATACAATCAGTGTAAACAGACACTCACAGATTGTCACTCATCCATGGAGTTACTCATACATCTAGTCAGTCATGAAAAGAATCAATCACTCCTCCATTTCCTCAACTATACAGTTATACACACCTTACTAATTCAAACATATTCTAACACATATTTACTCTCTTATACAATCCCTGATACAAGTTCACAATGATCCATACAGCCACTCACACATTCACTGGCTCTTATGCACAGTTATTTATATATTCAACTCTCACATGTACTGTGTTTTACATATGTACTTACTTTGACATGTAGCACTGAGATATCCATTCACTCACCAATACACTCATGCACACAGTCAACTGCCCATGCAGCTGTTTCCACATGCACTTTTGAACCCATACATCTAGTGAATCAACTGCTCACACATCTATGCACAGAGTCATACACCTCCCAGCCACCCACACACATACTCAGTCTCCCATACAAATACTTGGGCAACCAATCAATAACCCATATAGTTACTCATATAGCTACTGATTAACACATGCAGCAGTTTACAGAACAACAGACATAATAATGCACAAATTAAGACAGTTTAGTCACTAACCCATGCACTCAGTGAGACACATTTAATCACTCACTCATACAGTCAGTCATGCACCTACTAAATCCTTCATCCAGACACTTATACATCCACTCATTCTTCAATATGTAAGACATATCTTAACTTTACAGAAACATACAGTCACTGGGTGTTGTCATCAGTGATGTCATCAGTGATGTCACTGACCATGTCATGAATGATGTAATATGTGACATCATCAGCAGTGGATTGCGGGTGTGCGATATATAGTTAGTGCAACTAACTATATATGCGAATTTCAATGGTTTTGTGCGAGTAAATTAAGGTTTTGTAAATGCTAATCCCTAACTATATATGGTCTATAACCAATGGTTTTTTCAGTGAATCTTCAAGGTTTTGTAAATGCTAATTCCTAACTATATATGGTCTATAACCTATGGTTTTTTCAGTGAATTTCAATGGTTTTTTAATAGCAAATATGAAAAGCTTTAAAATGTCAAGTACGTGATAGATAAAAACATTTTTGTGTTTATGCACGCTGATGTGCTTTGAACGCTGCCTCCCCCCCCCTCCTTTTTTCTTTAAGGAGTATTCTCTCTTTGAAGATAGTGAAGGGTAGGTAACGCAGGCCTTTGCCCCCGTTGTAATCCGTCGTGCCTGCTTCTCTCTCCATTTCATTGATTATTATCCAAGCATTTACTGTTTTAGAATTGGTTCTCTTTGTTCATTCTCTATTTGCAAACAAGCACAGAGTCGCAATACTCTGTTTAGTCTTTGCAGATAGTGAAAAATCGTTTAAAAAAACAAAAAGAATCAAGCAAAATCAGTAGGCCACTAATGGGATCTCTTTTTGACCTCGCTAAAATAGAAACATTAGGAACAACCCCTCATGAGAAATACGAAACTAGTGACATGAACTGAGCTCGTCACCATGATGGCTGCAAGACAGCTCGGCTCCGCCACCCACCCCGCCCAAAATAACGACAAACCCTATGCAAATATTATAAATATATACAACACACCAGCAAAGTAACAGGGTAAAACGTTTTATTAAATAACTATTTACATGGCAGCCTGCTGCAACATCCATCACTATTCCTGTCGAGGTAGCGTAGCTGGCGGCCTAGGGGTGGAGAACCGTTGTGCAAATTGCCCGGGGACGACACCATGCGCCAAGACTCCTACCCAGGACATCCAGAGCTGATGTCCGACAAGTTGTGTGTGAGGATGCCTTGCTGATACCGCCACCCCCACCACCACCTTTTTGTTGCCTGATCCGGCTAGCTCAATCGATCGTGCATGAGACTCATGCACTCTGATCTCCTTGGCCTCAGTCAAGCATCAATAGTAACATTTTCATACATGAGTGTAGGTTCATGGTTTTCCATCCACAGACTAAAAGCCTGGAGTGGGAGTGAAAGAACCATAACTAGGTAACAAGGAAGGCAGACGCTGTGGGAAGGACTCTGGATATGGTATGTTCCTTGGTCCCTGAGTTACTTCGATGTCACTGCCTTGCACAAATGGCATAAGTCCTGGATGTTGGGTGCCATAGTTGAGGGTTCCGAGCAGCGCTTGTAACACTGTCTGAAGTTTATTTGCACCTGCTGCAGCTTCACTATTCTCAAAGTAAGTGGGGGCTGTTCGTGGACCTGACTGCATTGGAAATCAATGTGATGCGGTGCCTCCCTGAACCGCTTGACGGAGGCCCCCGAGGGGCGGTGTGATGGCGCCGACCCCCTACCCAAGTCTTGTTTCCCTGGTGTGGCCTGAGATCGCCCCCGACATAGGCGGCCGGCTCCCGGGGTCAAGCGGAACTTTTTGCCTTTTGGTGACTCTTCCATTCTGCGAAGAAGAAGACAATACCTCTGTGCGGATCTATATTTCTTTTAACATGGAATATATCCAAACAGTTTTTTAGAAAGATGCCAACGAGAAAGTATTATTCAAACATGATATATTTATTTGATTATTTTTTCATTTTCAACATTTTTCAACATTTATAAAAAGGCATTTGTGCAAAAGTACATTACAATATCATTATGAGAAACACATTTTTACATACAAATTTCAGTGATGGTCATTCTATCATCCAAAAGTGCGCCCTCTAATAGCAGTTAATCCTAGTGATCATACAACACAGACTCATACATCAGTCATACTATTTCTGAAGAATAAAAGATACAGATCTAACAGACTAAACTGCCAGGACTCCTCATTACTCTTTAACCACTCCAATATGGCCACTACAGAGGTCTCAGCCTCTACACTAGTCCTTCCTTTATTCTTCACTTTACATCAAGTTTTAGTCCTACATTTCTGCCAATGATCCCCCACCTGATCCTCATTGCTGCATTGTATTTAAAAAGCACCAAACACTTACAACCCTTACAGGCAGGAACTTCTGTCCAGAACCCCCGGATACGTAAACAGCACTCGAAATAACGGTAAGAGACGCTCTCCAACGCGCCCTACTCGCACGCTTAACTGTTATTTAGCCAATGTGGGCCATCAGCTTAACATTATGTTTTTTATCACGAGCCGTTTTCTTAGTTTCTAGTACATCTAACTTGCCTGATGATAAATAATGGTAACTGTAAAACAATCTGCGGTACCTTGCGCATAGTTTTCAAACTCCGTGTAAACAATGTAACAAACTGGAACCTTTTGTCGAGTAGCCCTGATATTTCAATTGCCACTCGCTACCCAGAACCCAATATACAATGACACGAAACGCCGTCCAGCGCGTCCTGCTCGCACGTCGAGCTGTAATTAATCATAACCACCGGTCTAATGTGTTCCCTTACGAGTTTTTTGCTACAGCACCTAGCCACACCAAAATTGCTTGTAGTTAATCGTCATTGCAAACCAACCTGTGGACCACACAAATAGAATTTAAACCCTATGTTAGCATTGAGTTTGTTCCTTAGCAGCCCCGATATTCTAACAACCCATTACCTCTATTGTTTTAGAGGCTGCAGATACTTGCAACATTTTCATTCCTAACGTAGAGCTATACTCCTGGGAGGTACCTTCTTTGCTGTACGGAACACTATTTATCAGGTAAGACGAACCGCTCGCAGCTACCTAGTCGATCCCCTACTAGCTATCTAGCAGTAGCATTATTCCAAAACGCTACTATCGCAGTTTGGAGTCGTGCCATCGTGGCGGTTTTAAAGATTAGTCGCTGCATTCAACTGAAACCCTAATACATTATCCTATGGCACGCTATCATCTTAAAAACCGGCAAACACCATAATAAGCTCTAGTTACCGCTGAGTGCAGCGCAAATTACATTAGAAAACCCCATTCCCCTTTTTTTGGGAACATCCCTTTGCATTATTCACACAGATTTAGATGCTCATAGCATGTACCCTATAATAAATCATCGCGCAGCATTTACGCCTCAGGTACCTATTCTAACACCTTATACCTAGCGAATTCTCAGCCCCGCTTTGTGTAACAGCTAGCATGCTAAATATCTTTCAAAATTCTGTATCCATGCAGATAGAAATACCATACAGAAGTCCCCTAGGTGGCTCATATTCTAAAGACAACTAACATGAGCGCGCCTCGGACACTGAGGTAAATTAACATCGATTACTTTAGCATCCTTAATTAAGTTTCAAAACTAGAACTCTTAATAAATGTAAATAACTTTATTTTCAGCTAATGCTTATAGAAACCAACAAGCCTCTTCTCTGTGATACGCTCAGATCCTTCTAATCATAGGTAAAGCTCCCTCTCTGTTAAAGATACTGGCACATTACTTTAACCTACAAGCACTGCATGTTTTAGGTATTTTTCTTGGGTGCATTCTAACTCACTGGTTTCTTCTTGTAACCTCACCCTGCACCCTTCATTTCCCCGGTCAAATGGTGGACGCTTCATCTCTATGGTCTTATTTTCCCTCAGTCAGATGTGATTGCTATCTATGAGCACTCATATTACTTTAAATTAAACAAAGTCCGTGTACATATATGATGCAATTGAGAAAATTACTATATAAAATAAATAAAAGAAATTTCTTTTGTACTCTCTGTTTTTCAGAATTTTGCACCAAGCCCTCATATTTTAACTTAAGTATATTAGATATTTGTCTGTTTGCTGTCTTCGGCCCTGAGGAAGGTGACATTCACCGAAACGTACGTCGGCCTACCATCTACTGTCCAGAATACGATCTGGTTAATTCCATCATAACCAGTAGAACCATACCATCTAGGTTCCCATGCGTTCCACATTAAATACACCTCTGAGCCAGCATTAGTGTTAGTCCAATGCCTTGTACTCTTATGTTTATGTGTTTAGTCTGTTAGATCTGTATCTTTTATTCTTCAGAAATAGTATGACTGATGTATGAGTCTGTGTTGTATGATCACTAGGATTAACTGCTATTAGAGGGCGCACTTTTGGATGATAGAATGACCATCACTGAAATTTGTATGTAAAAATGTGTTTCTCATAATGATATTGTAATGTACTTTTGCACAAATGCCTTTTTATAAATGTTGAAAAATGTTGAAAATGAAAAAATAATCAAATAAATATATCATGTTTGAATAATACTTTACAGTTTCTCGTTGGCATCTTTCTAAAAAACTGTTTGGATATATTCCATGTTAAAAGAAATATAGGTCCGCACAGAGGTATTGTCTTCTTCTTCGCATGGTTTATCTCCCTCCTCTGGGCCTTAAAGTATCTGGGAGAACTCTCTTTCTATATATGACTCTTCCATTCTGAACATTGTCCCACAATCCGTTTGACCTGAAGACACGTCCTGCGGTGCCCTAGTCCGACCATCACATATTCCTGCGCCAGGAGACGGCGTGGGATGCACTAGAAGGGAGAGGCGGCGCGAACGAGCCTCCCCCACCTCCCCAGGTGGAGGTTTCTCAGGTACACCCCAGCGCTTCACGCAACCAGCTGAGTTGCGCCCGCTCTTGCGGCTACAGCGTCTCGCCCACCATCCACTTGAATTGCGCCCACTCTTGCGGTGCAGCGATAGGCGGCTGCAACAGGACTCTCAAAATGGCAGCCGGCTCTTCGGATTTAGGCCTAGTCCACTAAAATGGCCTGGGACACCTTGGAACTCGGACGCTTGACTGCTAGGGCATGGACCCCATTCCCAAAAGCGTCCCCTCAGCCTTGAAGATTTTACAAAAGTCACCGGGGCCCCCGACTCCCGCAGACTTCCGGTGGCGAGCGACTGCCATGATTGCTCGCGGAATGGCCACGACGTAGCCACGGGGTGCTCTCATGCTGACGCCAGCTTCAATCTGAAACATCCAGAAACACTGTAGACTACCAATTCGATCAGTTCCGGTGGAGCCCCAACGTGACCCGGTAGAGAAGAACTTGCCCTCCCCTCTTTAACTGATTGTTCTTGTTGCCTTTCCCTTCTCTTGTCATTTAAGAGAACTTTTTGGACTGCTGAAAGGGGTTGTATTCCGACCGCTGGTTGGTGGAGACATTTTGACTATATTCTGGACCTGCGTTGTCGCGTAATGCGTCATATGGAGCGCCGCGTTAGCGCACCCGGAAGTGCTCCGGTGCGCAAGGCGCAGCTTCCCGGAAACGATCCAGAGCGCGGCGCGTAGCGTGTAACGTAAGCATAACAGGTCATGTGACTTGTTAATAAAGCTTTTCATTGGTTCATTTTACTTTTGTTATTCTAATGATGAAAGGCTTGGTCATATGACCTAAAAATAACGCTTTTCATTGCTTTCGAACATTTTTTTTCCCAAATGATGAAAGCCCCACCTTTTTTTTTTCTCGCTCTAACTTGTAAAGCAAAGGACCCAGATGCATTTACAGTTTATCACTAACAATGTTCCAGGCTAATGTATTTTCCCGGGAAATTTACAACTGTCCTGCAAGTAAAATATTCCTATTTCGAGAAAAAGGGCGTTTCTTCGTCCCATGAGGGAGCCGTTGAGCAAAAGAGGCTCGGCCTGCTGTCTTAGTCGCTGATAGGCATAAATATCGGATTCTTATCGATCACTTTATGTTGCAGGAGTGGAAAACACAACAGCTCCGTATTATACCTTTCAACCGTCATGTAATCGGGCTGCTTTATTTCACTTGCCTTTTACTGATTCGAAAACAGTGGCTATTATTCAAAACTTTACCAAAAAAGGTACTACTACCATGTTTTGTTTTAAAAACCTTTATTGTGAAAATGTCAGTATACAAATACGGGCCTTTAACCACGTGGGCCGGCCACGGAGCAAACTGGAATCGTATATGATGAGGGGACATTTACACTGTAGAAGAACGTAACAGGCGGGCCATTAGGTTGCAAGAAGTAAGGTGTCTAACAGTTGCGGAATCGATGGACGTACATTTTATAATTAAAGTACGACAGGGCCAGTTACAATAAAATTATCTAGATATACATTTGCGGGCAAGTACCATGGGTGACGTTATTTCGAACTTTTAATAGTACAGTAATCAATAACACATCAGAACTTAATATCAATAGGGATGTCCAAATGTTCAATCAGTACTCGTCCCCGCCCGCCATGTGCTTCAAAACTGCATATGTATCTCGTGATATCAAGGTTGGGCAACCAGTACACAACAAGGAGTTACGAGTCCCATTTATACCGGCGCCATTTTGGGCGAGGCCGGGCAGGTCCAGGATATAGTCAAAATGTCTCCACCAGCCAGCGGTCGGACCAGAACCCCTTTCGGCAGTCCAAAAAGGTTCCGTTAAATGACAACAGAAGAGATAGGCAACAAGAACAATCAGTCAAAAGAGGGGACGCTTTCGTGAATGGGGCCCATGACCTAGCAGGCAAGCGTCCGAGTTCCAAGGTGTCCCAGGGCCATTTTAGTGGACCAGGCCCAAATCCAAAGAGCCGGCCGCCATTTTGAAAGTCTTGTTGCAGCCACCTTTCGCTGCACCGCAAAAGTAAACGCAACTCAGCTGGATGGGGGGTGAGGCACTGTGCCGCAAGAGCGGGCGCAATGCAGCTGGAAGGCGAGTGAAACGCTAAGGGGCGCCCCACTGCAAATGAGGTGCCTCCACCTGGGGAGGCGACAGAGGGCCGTTTGCGCCGCCTCCCACCCCCCCCGGGCACCCCACGCCGTCTTTCGGTGCAGCATTGTAGGATAGCCACACCAGTGCGGCAACTTGCTGGACACCACCTCGGTGCCATCCGGATCTCTGCGCGTTCGAGTCGCTGTACCGCAAGAGTGGGAGGAAAACAGCTGGATGGCTGGTGAGTCACTGTACCGCAAGTGCGGCCACAACTCTGCTGAACGGCGAGTGAAACGGCAAAGGGCGCCGCACTGCACATGAGGTGCCTCCACCTGGGGAGGCGGGAGAGGGCCGTTTGCGCTGCCTCCCCCCCCCCGGGCACCCCACGCCGTATTTCGGCGCAGCATTGTAGGATAGCCACACCAGTGCGGCAACTTGCTGGACACCACCTCGGTGCCATCCGGATCTCGACGCGTTGTGCTGCCTTCGGCCTATTCGCACATCGGTCCGCTACTGACGCCGCCTCACAGGCCAACAGATTTTGTAGGCTTTTTATAGCCCAAAGCCGCATAACAGGTCATGTGACTTGTTTATAAAACTTTTCATTGGTACATTTTACTTTTGGTTTCCTAATGATGAAATGCTTGATCATATGACCTAAAAATAATAGTTTTCATTGGATTGAAACATTTTTTTTTCCCAAACGATGAAAGCCCCACCTTTTTTTTTCTCACTCGGCAATCCAAAAAGGTTCCGTTAGATGACAACAGAGCGGACAGGCAACAAGAACCATCACTCAAAAAAGGGGAGGGCAATATATTCCCTACCGGGTCACGTTGAGGCTCCACCGGAAGTCATCGAATTGATAGTCTACAGTGTTTCTGGATGTTTCAGACTGAAGCTGGCGTCAGCAAGAGAGCACCACCATCCCGTAGCTCCGTCGTGGCCATTCCGCAAGCAATCATGGCAGCCGCTCCCCACCGGAAGCCTGCGGGAGTCGGGGGCCCCCAAGACTTTTGTAGAATCTTCAAGGCTGAGGGGACGCTTTCGAGAATGGGGCCCAAGCCCTAGCAGACAAGCGTCCGAGTTCCAAGGTGTCCCAAGGCCATTTTAGTGGACCAGGCCCAAATCCAAAGAGCCGGCCGCCATTTTAAGAGTCCTTTGGCAGCCGCCTATCGCTGCACCGCAAGAGTGGGCGCAATTCGAGACGCTGTAGCCGCAAGAGCGGGCGGTAAACAGCTAAATGGCGGATGAGGCACAGTGCAGCAAAAGCGGGCGGAAAACTGCTGATTGGTGACTGAAACGGTTAAAGGGCGCTCCACTACAGCAGACGAGCCTCCACCTGGGGAGGCCCGTTCACGCCGCCTCCTCCCCCCCCCCCCCGGGCGCCCCACGCCGTTTTTCGGTGCAGCATTGTAGGATGCCAAAACCAGTGCGGCAAGTAAAGGACATCACCTGGGTGCCGTCCAGATCTCGGCGCGTTGTGCTGCCTTCGGACTATTCGCACAACAGACCGCTACTGACAAGACACAGTGCAGGAAAAGCGGGCGGAAAACCGCTGAATGGCAAGGGGGTGCCGTCCAGATCTCGGCGCGTTGTGCTGCCTTCGGACTATTCGCACAACAGACCGCTACTGACCATTGTTGCTGTGTTTAAATTTTTTTTTTTTTACGTTTTTACTGTTTTTGGTGCTTTGTATATATTTATAAGTTATTAAAGTGTTATAATCCTACTACTTTGTTGGAGTGCTATATATTTTTATTTTGACACATAATTGTGAAGACTTTGATGTACAAAAAGGCATCCCTGGAATCTTCCTTTTCAGGCTCGGTCCCACACACCCTCACAGTGAGAATCCCCTCCCCAATCACAATACAGGATCGTTATCAGATAGTAGGAACGCGTGTGGTGTGACGGATCTCATGGGGTGGGGGCCTTGATCTACTGTAACTCCTTTGAAGAGGGGTGATTCTTTACAGTTGAGGCCATAAACTACATCCGCAGGGCTAGGTGATAGCCTGAGACCGGCCTGGACAATCAGACACAAAGGAAGAGGAGTGTCAGAGGGTGCGGTAGTGAATAGGGTGAAAGGGAGGTGTCGGGCGGGCACAGGGTGTGATTCTCAGGGAAGAGCAGCGCAGATGGGGGGAGGTTTATGGCCCATGCATAAGAGAGAGAGCGGGGTGACCAATGCGTGGGGGAGATGCTTGCGAGGGTGGGGAGCCATGCTGAGCATCGGCGGCGTGCAGAGAGTGGGTCTGGTCAAGGCATCTAAAATGGCTGCCGTGCACGACAAAAGTGTGGCATTGGAAAAAAAGCATGATGGCGCAGACAATGTTTATCAATACGGATTAATTTATAACAATTATTTTTAACAATATATTTACTCGCAGTGTCAAAATGGCGGTCAACACTTCCTGATTTCCTTCGAATCGAACGCTAACAGACGTCACGCAGCAAAAAAAAAAAAAAAAACTCTCACGCGCAGCCGCTGGAAGACAAGTATCAACATATATGAGCATCCTCAGCCACCCTCAGAAAACATAGGGGGTCAGGATACATCTCCCGTACCCCCTTATACCCATTTCTCACATTGTTTTTCCTCCATCTTGTAATTTAATTAAAAACGAAACACAAAATGGCGAATTCCCGTTTCGCGTCCCGATTCGCTACCCGGTTCGCGAACCGGAAAGCGCTTCTACCGCAAAAAATCACATTTTTTTTATTTGCCCCACGGGACCCTTTAATAACCCCAACATCATTCCTAGGGGGTCAAGAAGGGTCTACCTTGCCCCCTTTCATTAAATTCCCCCTTTGTTTTTCTCCTCTTCTTGTCTCTCGATCCTACCGAGAGACAAGATGGCGGCCGCACCGGACTGTTTAGAATGTTGACAGACACCAGAGAGCCAATCAGCTTCGCTTCGCAAAGCTCCGTTACGCGAAAAGTTCACGAACCGGAGCGCTACCCGGGACGCTGTCACAGATATATCTGTTTTTTAAAACGTTAATTTCTCAAAATCCACTGGAGCACATATATTGAGACCCAGCAAAGGCACATCGGGCTAACAGTCCCTACAATTTTGCCAAGTTTCGTGCAAATCCATTCAGCCGTTCGAGCTAAAAGTGAGGCCAAACGCCCTATGGAAAACTCAATGTTAAAAACGCGTTTTGGGACCCCCCTTTTTTCTCGGCCCCCCCCTTGACGAAACCCCCCCCCAAAGTTTATGGGGCTGCTCAGAAACAAAATGTGCCATTTTCCTGAAAATTTCAGCCGATTCCGTCCACAAACGCCAAAGTTATTAGACATAGAATTTTCAAAAGTCCCATAGAGAAAAAATCCTAACTATATATACCTACTGGCGAGCGCCAGTAGGTAATATATATATATATATATATATATATATATATATATATATATATAGAGAGAGAGAGAGAGAGAGAGAGAGAGAGAGAGAATAAGAGGGGCGGTGAAACATGTGAAACAGATACATTGATAAGTAATAATAATACATTGTGGTACAACACATGGATATTTAAAAATATGATGAAGCAAATTCTAAAGTTGATGTGACTATGCAGCTGAGACCCAATGAAACAAGTAATACAAACAGGCAACATTTAAAGATAGCTGTTTTAGATACAATAAGAAAATCCCAGTGAACGTGTATATGACCTCTGTGCCTCCAGGTGGACTCTAGGTGCATTATGCCACAGAATAATAAATGGGCAATATCCTGATTGGCATCTCAAGGGATTATCAATTGATATTTCTCTTTATTAGTCACATTATTCCCATGCAACTGTACAATGGGGTTATTGCACTGTATCTTCATCACATCACATCACTCCATAACAACATAATTGCAGATGCATGTATAAGCATATAAGCTGCACCCAGCATCTGATTTTGCTACTATACATTAGCAGGCTATAGGAACAAACATTGGCAAAGCCAATAGATTGTGTCTATGTGAGAGCTTTTGGCTTTGTTAATGTCTTGTTTAGCAATGTAGTAGAGCATCAGGGCTGAAAAAACAGCGGTGACCATATCCTATCGCTTTTTTTCTTCATTTTCAGCCATGCTGCACAGCAGGCTCACTGTTTTATAACATGGCTTAAAGACATTGGCATTGCCAATAGCTCTCATAGGCGAGGCCTAGTCGTGTTACCAATGCTTGTTTATTATGTTAGGCACCTGTAATGCTACAAATAGTAATTCATTGTGAGATCATGTATTGACCATTGACTCTATTTTGCTTTAACCACATTTTGGGAGCACAATTTCATCTTGTCTGTTTGACCATGCCTTTTAGCTGCAATCGCAGGCATGCCCAGGTTACTTGTGCACACAAGGTTGTACATGTTTCTCACTTCACAAACTTAGAGCGATAAGCTGCTATACAATACATTGTGGGATGCATACAATGTCCAAGGATGACAATGTGAAGAATTCTGCTGCAGAACTCTCATTGAAGTCTGACCAGCCCGGTTGAGTGACCTTGAAGCAGAGAGTGTAGCTATTCTACATCGCAGATGAAGGGAGGTAGAGCTGCTAGAAGTCTCTCTCTCTCTGTTTGTAACAAGCATTTACAATGCAATAGGTCTTGCAATGACATTGTTTTGAGCTATTGGCATTGAATTCTTTTTTTCCCCCTTCGTGAAGCATTAATCAAGTGATGGCGTTATAAATGACAATGTCTTTTACCCCCTGTTGACCCCCGCAAAGCTCATCAGCATGTGCCTGTCATCACTGAGAAGTGTGAGTAACCCACCATGGAGGTAATGCAAGAAGGACACACTGGTGGGCACTGAGAGACCTGGCCCTGATGGGCACAGTGATGACATGTGTGAGCATCAATTGGCTTGCAGTAGTAGCACCGCAAGAAGCTAATACTCCTAGGACATTTAGATGCTGCCTCCTGGGTACTTTGAGAAGCTGGCACATAGTCCATGATTTAAAGATCCAATAAGGACGCCGCAAGCTGAGCTGGCTGTGGGGACCACAGGCAGTGTGAAGAAGGCTTGTCAGGCAGCGTTGCATCACAGAATACAATTGTTTATCGTGTAACATGAGGAGGGGAAGGGCACTGAGGAGGGCAGGGTTCGGAGGCCAGGGCTGGGTGCCCAGGGTGGCAGTGCACTGAAGAGGGGCAGGCACTAAGGCACTAACCATGCAAAGGAATCCAAACAATACCGTACATATAACACGTGGGCAATGATTGGATAGTGTGCGACTAGGATTTCCCAAAAATTAACTGCTCACACTATATGATTAGGATTTTCCCATAAATGAACAGCTCACATTATATGATTTTATTTTTATTTATTTTAATGCTTCACAGTTCCCGTTCTAGTAAAATCGTGATTTCCTGCGACGCTGTAGGATGAACTTACCAGGGTACTAGTTCGGTATAATGGCCTCTGCTCTGCTGTGACACAGGGAGAGGTGCTGTGCCTCGACCAAAAGAGCGGTGTTCGAGAAAGGGACAGTGTTACATTCTCACTTACAACAGTATGTACCTTTAAGTGTATTGCTATTTGGTCGCATGCTAATGCATGCAACATGTTTTGTTTCAATGGTGTTCTACATTCTACATGTCCTGCAGTTGTTGTAGTTTACTATGAGAGTTCAGTTGATGCTGGATCTTGCAGTCATGAGGACGTATATCGTGCTGCCAAATAAAAAAGTTATTTTTATAAATATGGATTGATTATTACAACAATTTTTGGCGACGAGGGAAATCACCACTGTGCAGCACGAGATTCAGTGGTGTTCGAACATAACTATTTACTATTTATTTTTTCTTTGACGATCTGCAAATGGTATGTAAAATCTTTTAAAAGTACATTGATTGTACCTGCGGCTGAGAGATATGATGAGAGCTTTGATTCCATCTGCGGCAGTATCTGGAACTGTAATTTATGCATGTTGAACGTGTTAAACTTCTTTGCATTTTTTTTTTAAATAATATGTATATCTGAACGCATTTTCTGAAAGAATATATTTCGTGATTTTGTTTTACTTCTTCGACATATTTTAATTGTTTCCTGGCTCTAAGCATTCAAGCTGAAAATTTTGACAAGCGCAGCTGATTTATTTTTGAATGTAAATACCTTGCAGCTCCAACGTTTGTCTCGCATTCCAAGCACCATTCTCTTTGGATCCTGGTCTACGCTGTGACGCTGTGACGTCTCACCTTCATCACGCTTCCCTGGATCCTGGCCTACGCTGTGAAGCTGTGACGCCCCACTGTCATCACGCTTCCCAGGTGACACGTCACACGCATGGTGGCCATTTTGTTTTTGTGCTACTTCAGTTTCTGTGGTTACCGAACCGTGAGTTTGCAGCAAGTGTACAGCACTGCTGCTCATATATTCAGGCTAATATTACTCGGAAAAGAAGTAAGTACAAACTATTTTTACAACTATATTTTCCTGTACAATTTAATAAATTTGGGCAAAATTGTACACAATATTTAACAAGTTCATAAGGATTTACCACAGATTTCTACAGTTACAAATTGATATTCTGTCAGTCATATTGGAGTACCTATTTCTTCACTATTCTCATCAGTTATTGAAGTTCAATTTACTCTATCCACATTTTTATTCCATTGCGGGTTAACACTTAAAATATAAAATGCAATTTGAACCTCCTGCCAAGTTCCTTCTGGTTAAAGGTGATCCACCTTTATGGACCATATGGACAAGGTGGAAAGAAGAATTTATAAACTATATGAAAGCTATTGATGGGGAAAGAATGGGGTCTGAAAGGAAAAAGAGCATCCTTCTATATTGTCTTGGCTCAGAAGGCCAAGAAATTTTCAGATCTTTACCCCAAATTACTGCACAAGATGGAGGAGGAGGAGATTCTTTGAATGTTTACACAGAGACCTTAGCAAGACTTGAAAAGAGGTTCAAGCCAAACGTAAGCATTGCACTCAAGAGTTTCAAATTTTACACTAGATAACAAAAAGATGATGAATCGTTTGAAGACTTTTTGACATCTCTGAGGTCGTTAAGCATACCCTGCAATGTTGGCACCATGACCGACGATATGATACGTGACCAAACTATTGTTCACACTAAATGTAAGAAAACTCAAGATAAACTTTGGGTCATGGGTGATCCAAATTTAAGCGAAACTATTGCTATAGGTAAAGCGCAAGAACAGTCAGATCTATGGATGAACACTGTCAGGAATAATGCAGAAAAGAAAAATATGGAAAAGGAGATTTGTGTCATCAGACAAAAACAAGAGACTAAACAGGAGACTACCTTTAACAAATCTAAACAAGTTTCTCTACGAAGGAAAAATGACTCTTCTAACCATAATTACCAGGGCATGTGTTACAGATGCGGCAATACGTCTCATTATGCCTCATTTTCAGGTTGTCCAGCATTGAAAAGAGAATGCAATTTTCTGTAAAAGGATTGGTCATTTCAGCAATATGTGTAGAGATAAACGCCCTCAGTTACATAATAGGGGTGCTGTATCTTTACTTTCTGAAGAAAATGTAAATACTGTTAAGGATATCGAATTTGTTAATGAGAAAGGTTATGTAGTATCTGTTTTAGATAACCAATTCAAGCTACATTTCAGGTCTCCAAAGTGCATTTTCAGGGTGTGTGAAATTGACTTATATCTTATGGTGGACTCGGGATCCCAGTGGACCATTATTTCTCAAGATTATTTTCGTAACAACTTAGCCAATTGTAAAATGTTAGACAATATGAAGGAACCTGACATTATTGCTGAAAGTTTTTGTGGTACGAGAATTAATATAATTGGTTTTTTCCAGGTTGAAATTTTATTTAAAAACAGGAAAGCCAACATTAAGCTGTATATTTCTCTCAAAGGAGTCAATGTTCTAGGGTGGTGTGATCAATGGAAATTAGGAATTATTTTAAATCCTCGCTCCAAAGAACCTGTATACTTATGTGATGATAGTTTGATGGACACAGTTTCAGTAGTTGAGACTTCCACAGACAAAAATTCCACGGATAGTGAGAAAGGATGTAATCTCATTAAATGTTTTAATTCAGTGCTCAGTGAAAAGTTGGGGAAACTTAAAAATTTCTCACATAAAATTGTCTTAAAGAGAAATTTTACGCCGGTGGTACAAAAACTCAGGGGAGTTCCCATTAATATCAAAGAAGAACTTAAAACCATGTTAAATGATTTATTGAATGAAGGCATTATAGAGCCAATAGAATCCTCAGAATGGGTATCTCCCATAGTTTTGGTAAGAAAACCGGACCAAAAATTGAGGTTATGTGCAAATCTGACAGCTTTAAATTCAAACATTGTTATCGATTGCCACCCATTTCCAAACATCAATGAGCTAGTTTCACTGGTGCAATTTTTTTTCAACTTTAGATCTCAGATCTGCCTACCATCAAATTCAATTGACTGAAGAATCTAGGAAACTCACAGCTTTTATAACACCTCAAGGCTTATTCCAATACATACGCATGCCGTTTGGATTAGCATCCACTGCGTCAGTCTTTCAAAGGATAATGTTTCATATTTTCAGAGATGTAAACACGTATGTGAAATTTTGTCAGGACGATATTTTAGTATTTTCAAAAAATGTAGTGGAACATGAAGGTCATTTATAGGAAGTGTGTAGGAGGTTAGAGAGTAGTGCTTTAACTCTAAAAGCACACAAATGCAAACTTTTTCAGGAGTCAGTCGAATATTTGGGTCATACTCTTTCTGCTAACGGGGTTATTCCAAAGAAATCAAATGTGGAGGCCGTTATCAAAGCTCCCACTCCGACATCTAAAGATTAACTTCTTTCATTTGCTGGTATGTGTGAATACTACAGCAAGTTTGTGGTAAATTTTGCTACTAAAATGGAGCCTCTAAGGAAGTTGTTAAGACAGGGTTTTGAGTATGACTGGACTGAGTTTTAACATCAGGCTTTTGATGAAATTAAAGGTGATATTGTAAAGGCCCCCACACTCAAACCTTTTTGCATCAACAAGGACTGTATCATCACGGTTGATGCCAGTTTGTACGGTTTGGGTAGTGTACTGTCGCAGAATGAAGGAATTGAGGAGTGGAATGTAGCATTTGCTTTGAGAACTCTTAATGAGTGTGAACGCAAATATGAAGTCATAGAAAGAGAACTGCTTGCTTGTGTTTGGGCAATCGAACATTTTAGATTATATGTTTGGGGTTCCAAATTTACACTTAGGACAGATCATAAACCCCTAATCAATATCTTATCGGTTGGAGGTGGGTGGAATTCCACAGCCAGAATTTCCATACTGACCTCAAGGTTACAGGAATATACTGCCAGATGCATCAAGCACATAATCTGCGAATTTTAAATTGCGAAAAATACCGAATCGCAATTTAGAATTCGCAGAATGGGATGCATCAAGAAAAACGATTAAAAAAAGCGAATCGCAATCGGCCTCAATTGCCGATTGCGAATTTCGCAAAATCGCACAAAAATCGCAGAATTGCCCATTTTCCATGTTAAAATTGCGAACTCGAAATTACCGAAATCGCAAATTGCGATCTCGCTAATTACGAGACCGCAAAAACGGGAAGTCGCATTTCGAGCACAATGATGACATCACAACCAGGAAGTAGGCAGTTCCCTCCCTCATTCAGAACACAGAGCCGGAGAGTGGAAGAAGCACAGCCCAGAGCTCCACAAGACACATCCTGCAGCACCACAACAGGACACAAACAACAAAATAAAATGTCCCAGGAAGCAACAGAAAGCGGAAAATAAAATTTTCGGAACAGGAATTGGAGTTCCTCATCGAGGGAGTATCCAAGGACCATGACAGGCTGTTTGGCAAGGAGTCCCGGAGGGTGCCTGAGGCCGACAAGAGGCGCATTTGGCTGTGCACCTGATCAAAGGTGAACTCTGTTGGAGTGACCCAGCGCTCCATTGATGAGCTCAAACAGAGGTGGCACGACCTTAGAGGTCGTGCCAAAGAACGCATTGCTGAGAGGCTGGGGGAGCAGCATGCCACCGGAGGAGGAGACCCCACAGTTGCACCCAACATTCCACTTGAAGACCTGCTGGAGGACACACTCAATCCTGCAGCCTGCGTGGGGTCAGCCGGCTGGACACCTCCCGACCCATCCAACAATCCCAAGGTAAGTGCCATGATACTGCGACCCCGTCTCCTAACAATGACCATGACTCCAGAGCTAGCCATTTGATAACCCCAGTAATGCAGGCCATGCACACCTGAAATGCCCTATTGCATTGTGGGACCTGTAGTGTGACAATAATTCCCGGATATGCAGAAAACACAAAGAGTCCCTAGATGGTGGGGGTATATACCCTACAGCGTAGGCTAACCCAACCAGAAGGCTCAAAGGGTAGCTACGGTATCAAGGACAAGATAGTCTTTAGCATAACAAACACCTAATTTACAAATACAGGCTAACATTCAGTATAGGAACCCTGTCTACAAATCACCACATTAATTAAGAAACTATAATCTTTACCAGTGTAAAAAACAATTTATTAAAAACAGTACAGTTTAAGTTCACATTCAAAAAGCGATTATACATTCAAACATATATTAAAAAACCAAAGAGTCGACGCGGCGTTTCGGTGTCTTGTTTCGATGATGACACCTTCTTCAGGACGGGTTTTTTTAGTTAAAAAAATCTCTAAAAGGTAAGATTAAAAAACATGAATCAACAGGGGCCTATTATATACTGACGTTAGCATTGTTATGACATTATTACATATATGGACTGTACACAAAAATTAAACAACATTCATGATCTCTATATTCACATTAGTATATACAGGGAAACAATCACTGTTCTCTTTTACTTTTTTATCCATTTGAACATCAAACAAGGTTACATCATGTCATCATCCCGCAGTGAAAGTTTGATACAACTAACCACATTTGACACTGATGACCAAAGATATTATCTAAGTAATGGTTTTATCATTCTGTAGATTCATTGTTAGCTTGCATTAGACAAACCCTTTTATCCCAACATGATTAACTTTATACTATCCTATAGTTATCCTTATGGTCCCATGCAGTTTCTCAATTATCACTTAACAATTATAGACCTACCTCAGAGATTGAGGGATTTAGGGCATATGCGGTCTCAAGAGAGGTACAGTTTTTTTCAGTCATTAGTCTGACTCTCATGGACTTATCTTCCTTTGATGTAGTTTAAAAACAATTTTGTTCCACCTAAAGGGTAAATTACACAATTCAGATGAACCCAGATTCTATTTATACTTAGAAAACTACCTCCATGATAGATATAGAAGTTCGTTACCTGGATATAGGTATTCAATAAAATTATCTGTGCTGTATCAGGGGTGACCACCGTATATCAATTCGGCTGTTGAGCATGTAACTGTAAAAGGCAGAAATACAATGTTCCTAATATTAAGACACAATTTTAGAACCAGAGTCTTTTTGGTTAAGGTCAGAAAATTAATTTCTACCCATGATTACCTTTAGTTGTATAGTGTTGGGGATGATCCAACTTATCTCTTGTAGGTAGCGGCCTTCAGATTTGTTACATTCCCTTCTACCAGTTCGCTTCCTATTCCTTCTTAATTCTCAGAATAGTGCTGTTAATAAATGCAAAAACACAGACAGAGATATTTATGAGCTATCTAGCTGTTATCTTAACCTTTAGTTATGTCTTCAGGTTTAGTAACTTATTAGGGCAGTGATGTAACTACCTGCCTTGGAGCGGTTTTTGCCTAATGGGCTTTGGAGACTCATTAATTAAATTATAACATATTCACATATCAGTCTCTTGGTAATACCGTGGTTTTATTGTGCAGATATAGCCAGGTGTCAATCTCTCCTGCTGTTTAACATTTTTGGACATATTGTGTACTATCTATGCTTTTCCTGGCAGCCAGACCTTTAGCCAGGATTCAAGATTGTTTGCATTGGTATATATCTGTGTTTACAATCATCATATTCCATTAATCAATGGTCATTGACATATTCCTTCATTTTAAGTTTGGAGCCTATCTTCTTACTGCAACTTTATGTGTGGGCTCTACTTGTTTGCTATTACATTATTTTTAGAGTCCCCTTACCCCCCATGCAAATATACAATGGGGCGCTAAGATATTTGCATAGTGTAAAGCCCACATCTAGGGTGCATCAGCATTAATTAGAGGATAGCGGTTGTTCCATAGTTCTTACCTTTTTCCTGTGTATCGGCCTCCCTGTCACCTGGTCCTCATACAGCTTCCCCATGGAATGATTGTTGCTTGCTACAAGCTCCCTTTTATTGGGAAATTTGGCGCAATTTTCTATATCGTTAAGCGTGTGTGCTATGTTCTTTATGATAGATCTCTGTATAGAGCGTCGGCCATTTTTAAATGTCTCTATTCAAGGGCTAAACAGTACCCAATCTCACCTCTGTTCCAGATACTCTCTTCTTATTCTAATATTAGGAAGCATTACAGAAGTTCCTTTATTATTCTAATCGCCCATTTGCTGTGTTTATATTTACAGTAAAAATTGGCACGCAATGTATATAATCTGCGAAAAAATCGCGATGTCCACTAACATCCCAGATTCTGCCTATTCTCTGAAACACTTCGTTTTTTATTAGTTTTTAGTGTATGACTCTTTGCACTCAGTATGTGCTATTTTAAAGAACGTTATGTGGCGGAATGTCTCATCCCGTTTTTTGAAGGAAATCGTCGGCCATCTTGGAGTGTTTAGATTCCCAGCATATAGTATGGTTTCAGAACTTTTTCGGTTATAGATCTCAGTTTTCTATGACAACCCTGGTATTCCTTTGTGCAAAACTGACTAAATATGTTACTGCACTCGGTATATTGTATTTTGGAGTATGGTGTGGGGATTGCGTAATCACGTTTTTTTGGGAGAATTGCGTCGGCCATCTTGGAGTGTATAAACCTCCAAACTTCTATTATGGTCCGAGATTTATATCTGCTGCAAGATTAAGTTTTTGTAACATCCCTGGTGTTACGTTGTGTGGATGTTTATAACAGACTGAATGTGTTACTAAGAATAACTATAATGGTGTGGGGATTGTATAATCGCGTTTTTTCAGGAGAATTGCGTCGGCCATCTTGGAGTGTATAAACCTCCAAATTTCTATTATGGTCCGAGATTTATATCTGCTCACCTGGTGTTACGTTGTGTGGATGTTTTAACAGACTGAATCTGTTACTAAGGATAACTATAATGGTAACAGACGCGCCAGTATGGTTAAATAGTCGCGTGTCTACAGCAAAATACGTCGGCTATTTTGTGCAGGAAAACTGCAAGCCCGGACTTCAATATACATCCTAAGTTGTTATTAGTTTTCTAGGGTCTAGGAGTCTATGAAAAATAATAAAGCAAATGATGTTTATGTTTTAGTAGCACAATATCTAGGGTTCACGACAGGAGCTCAATTTGTTGTTATGTAATAGAGAATAATAAAGCAATGGGTGCTTATGTTTCAGTTGCCTATTTATATAGGATTCATAATAGGAGCTAAATTTGTTATTAGGTATTAGTAATCACATCAGGGCGTCTCCTATAAACCAGACATCATGTTCTGGTTTGTCCCTACAAACTACCATATTCTGGACTATAATGGACTTTTGTTATGGGGGTGTCTATAAGACCCTCTCCCAGTCTTCTTTACTATTAAGTCCCTGTCGTACGGTATTAAACTTCGACATATAAAATTGTTCAAGTTTTTTCCGCTTGGTGTTCACATCTCCACCCCTTGTATTCATTTTTATGGATTCAAGAACGCACCACTTGAGATCTTGGTTAGTGTGTTTGGCCAGTAACCAATGGTCTACCAAGGGTGCGCTGCTTTTTTTAGTTCTTATTGCTGACCTATGTTCGTTTAGTCTAATTCTTACTTCCCTGGATGTTTCCCCTACATAGGTCCTAGACACGGAAGCCGCCAGCCACGCCCCCGGAGGCGGGTGTACGCCCGCCCGAAGAAGGATAAAAGGAGCAACAAGCCAAAGAAGCATCCTCTTGTTCCTGTGCTCTGAAGCTGCACCTCCCCGCTGCACGTGAGCTCGAGACGGAACGAAGAGCCATTTTTTGAGCGTTGTAATTTTGTTCTTGTTCTTTCAGATATCTTCGTTGGAGAATGCCGGGCAAGAAGGTCGGAAAGCGGGTCGGTACCGATCAGATGCTCCGCATGCTCGTAAAGGACATGGCCGAGATGAAGAAGCAGATGGCGGCAATGAACGGGGTAGGAGGCCCGAAGCGAGTCGTCGGACCAGCATTGCCGGGAGTAGTTCCCAGCGGGAGAGGCAAGAGGTCCAAGAGAGGGGCATCTGGGGGAGAGGCCCTGGTTCCCGATACACCGATCGAGGAGCCAATCCCGGTTCCGAAGGAGGGGCAACCGATCCCCGTTGTAGTCACCCCTGTGAACGGGGATGATATGCCTCCCGAGTTGGCTGCACAACTGGCAGCGTGGTTGGGGAAAGATAGTGAGGGCACCACGGCGGACGACGCCAGGGCAGTAATGAGGCAGTGGTTTTGTTATGATAGTATTTTTCGAAAGGCCAAGGAACACGACCCAGCTTTAACCTGGGATTGTTACGACTCCATTTCTTGGCAAAAGATGGAGAATTCAGGCATGTTGAAGGCACCATTGTCGGGGGGTAATGGGGGTGAGTTTTCCCGCCATTCATCTGGGACGCCCTTTCGGACGGGTGCAGGTAACGAGCATCACTCGAAGTCGGGTGGCAACGCAGGTAAAAAGGGAATCTGTTGGAATTTTAATAGAGGAAAATGTACAAGGCCCCAGGGGTCATGCAAGTTTAGGCACGACTGTGGGGGGTGTGGACAGTACTCGCATCCTGAGACCATGTGCAGAGCCAAAACGGGTGATAACGGAGGTAGGGGAAGCGCCAAACAGGTCTGAGATAGTCCGAGGGGCGCCTTTACCTACCCCGGTTGATACCATGGCAATGATTCCTTGGCTCAATGAATACCCGGATTATGTCTCTGCTGGGGTGTTGCGAGACGGTTTTTCGTATGGTTTCCGCATCCCAGTGGGGAATTTTCAGGGTAAAACGCACTGTAGGAATCAACTGTCGGTCCTGCAGAATACGGCGGTGGTAGAGGTAAAGATTGGGAAAGAGGTGACTCGGGGGCGGGTTGCCGGACCATTCGACATACCACCAGTTGCTAACTTTGTTTGTTCCCCTTTGGGGGTGGTTCCCAAGAAGGACCCGGGTGAGTTTAGATTAATACATAATCTGTCAGCCCCACGAGGTCTTTCGGTGAATGATGCGATAGACCCGGAAGTGTGTTCGGTGCGGTACGCATCTTCGATGAGGCCGTCGCCATGTTGAATCGCCTGGGGCCCGGAGCGCTGATGGCCAAATCAGACATCGAGTCAGCGTTCCGGTTGCTCCCGGTACACCCAGACGATCAGCGTCTCCTTGGTTTTATGTTTCAGGGTCGCTATTACATGGATAAATGTATGCCGATGGGATGCTCCATATCTTGTGCTTATTTTGAAAAATTCAGTTGTTTTCTGCAATGGGTTTTCACGAGAAAGACGGGGTTTCAGCATGTTATGCATTATCTCGATGACTTCCTGTTTCTGGGGGCAGCCGGGGATCCAGAATGTGCACAGGCTTTAAAAGAATTTTGTGATCTGATGAGTCATTTTGGTGTGCCATTGGCACCAGGTAAGACTGTGGGGCCATCAACTTTGCTCGAGTTTCTTGGAATAGAGCTCGATTCAGAGGAAGGTTGCTTCCGGTTACCCAAAGAAAAGGTGGAAAAATTCCGGGCCTCCCTTGAAACGTGTATCCAGGAGACTAAGGTGAACTTGCATCAATTGCAGCAAACTGTGGGTCAGTTGGATTTTGCCCTTAGAGTAATGCCAATGGCCCGCCCCTTTTCCCGCTCGATTGCACAAGCCATGGTCGGTCTTAAAGAGGGACACCACCGCACGAGGCTCTCGGCAGAGATTCGCCAGGACATGCGCATTTGGTTGGCATTCCTGGCGGATTTCAATGGTCGGATTGTCTGGAACAAGCCGGCGGTGTCCTCCGAAGAGCTGGGGCTGTGGACAGATTCGGCGGGGAGTATAGGTTTTGGCGCCATATTCGGTAATCAATGGTCGGCTCAAAGGTGGCCGTCATGGTGGCACGAAGGCGGATTGACGAGTAACATTGCCTTTCTCGAACTTTTCCCTATTCTGGTGGCCCTAAAAACATGGCCTGAGGGGTTTCGTGATCACTCTGTGGTGTTCTGGTCCGATAACATGACCGTGGTTGAGTGTATCAATAGTCAGGCAGCACGATGCAAATGGATTCTGAGACTGCTCAAGGAAATTGTATTATTGTGTATGCAATTGAATGTGCTCTTTAGGGCAAGACATGTGCCGGGGGTACTGAATCAGGCGGCTGATGCACTTTCTCGTTTCCGTATGCAGGCCTTCTGGGGTTTTCTGCCCACAGCGGACCCGGTGGCGGCTCCCTTTCCCGAAGCTCTCTGGTCTCTCGGTGCCCCGAACTACAAAACCTCGTGGGAGAGAGTTTAGCACCCAGGACAAGGAAGGCATATGAAGAGGCGTTCCGTTCCTATTGGTCCTTTTTGGGTTCCGCTAGGGGGGAGCTTTGGGGCCAGGAAGAGTTTGTTGTAAAATTTTTGCTGTCTTTACATCAGGCAGGCAAATCGGTAGCTACGGCCCAGAGGCATCGGGCCGCCATTTCCTTTATGGCAAGGGCCCATGGGATCCAGGACCCGACAGCGTCTTTCGTTGTGCAGAAAGCGCTACGTGGGTGGCAACGCCTTGAGGGTCGCAGAGTAGATGAAAGGCACCCGATAGGTCTGGAAAGGTTGGCCCTGTTATTGTCCGTACTCCCTGCGACATGTTCAACCCAGTATGAAACTGTGTTATTCCGGGCCGCTTTTGCATTAGCATTCCATGGGGCAATGCGGGTAAGCGAATTAGTGGCGAGGAACAAGCAGGATACGGTGGGGGGACTGTGCCGAGAGCACATTCAGGTTAAGGGGGAGACAATGATTGTCTCGTTTGCCAGGTCCAAGACCGATCAGGGTGCGAGTGGGGACTGCGTAGTCGTACATCGGATTCCCGGATCTCCCATGTGCCCTGTTGTTTCCGTAGAGGAATATTTAGCGCAGAGGGCGGCATCATGGGGGGGGACCTTGTTGAGACACGCTGATGCCACCCCACTGACGAGGTTTCAGTTCCAGCGGGTGCTTGCAATGGCAATTTCGGCCGCGGGCTTGAACCCCGGCGAGTTTGGGACCCATTCCTTTCGGATAGGGGCTGCTACAGAGGCTACAGCCAGGGGTCTGAGTGTTGAAAAAGTGAAGCAATTGGGGCGTTGGTCCTCGAATTGTTACAAAAGGTATGTGCGATTGCACATGTTGTGAAGCTGATATCATGTACTCACGCTTCTTGTTTTTGTTTGGTTTACAGTTTCGCAAGCTTACGAGGCGGGGCGGACTGTGCAGTCGACCCGACACCTGGGAACCAGCGGTCACAGATCACCGGCTGTGGAAAAAGTGGTGTGGGTCGTGGGCCACTCATACGTGAGGCGTGCCGCGGACGTATTCAAAGCAGGTGACATGATTCACATAGCTGGGGAATACGGGTACAGGGTGACCTTCTACGGAAGGGGCGGGCTCTGTATTGACCAGTTTCAATCCTTTTTCGAGGGTTTGTTAGGGCGGACAAGGTCACCGCCATCTATAATCATAGTGCATCTTGGGGGCAATGATTTAGTGACCACTGGTAGACGACTTCTTCTCGAGGCAATACTTTCCACAGTAAGTTGGTTGGCGAGAAGGGTTCCAGGGTGCACAATTGCATGGTCCCATATGATTCCACGTAAAGTGTGGCGGGGGGCGAATTCGGTGTCTGCTATAAATCACTCGGTGAAGAAAGTGAACAACAAATTGGGTAGACTGTTCCGTTCAAATGCATTGCATTCTATTCCTCATGGTTGTATCAAGGGGGACAGTATGTATTTAGAGGATGGGGTCCATTTGTCCCGGGTGGGGAATGCTTTACTCATAGGAGACTTCGTAGCCTGGCTAAAGTGTTTACAGCATGACCTTTAGGTAGGAGTTTTTTGTGGGGGGTCCGGATAGCCGGTCAACTATCCGGCCTGTGGCGGTAAGGTCATGATCGGTGAGCAGTAATTGGAAGATCCCTATGGGGGGGGCGTCACCCATTACGGATGGGAGCGCCCGGGGGTGAGGTGGCCATTGGCCCCTCAACGGGGAGGCGGACCCTTCTAAGGATGGGACGCTGAAAGGAAAGGGAAGGCGGTCAAGGCCCCTCCCTGGATAGGAGGGGATACGGGCCCCTCCTGGGAATTTCCCGGGGCCAGGACATCTGCGACGGCAGATGTGGTAAGTTGTGTGGGGTGGGGAGGGGGGTCTACGCTACCTTCTAGACACCTCACACGAGTCCTCGGACGACCATAAAATGGCGTCGAGGTAATTGGGGCCCCCGACAAGACAAGGGAAATTGGTATGTGCACATGAGGTACAGCCCTCTGTGCGGTCGTCCCTCACAAGTGAGGGTGTATTTCTGGTTAGGGATCTGACACCGGTTACGACCTTGCCGTTGGCCCTTAACGTTAGGATGTACAATTTCAAGTTAAAATGTATTGGTAGGATGTTAGTTTCGGCTAGGAAAACCTTTGTATTTGAAATATGTTAAGGTTAGCCAAAACATCGTAATGTGGAAATGAAATTGTACATGATATGAAACTGTTATTTTAATGTTTTAATTTTGTTTCATATTTTAATAAATACGGCCGGGAGGGTAACTCCCTCCCGCCTTCCAAAAGTTCAGAACTGTTTCCGGTTTACCATCCTTGGGGATTGTGTTGAGAGGGGGTGGCGGGTATTTCAGCCATATGGAAAGGGGCGACCACTCGGTCCCCCCGAACATATGGTGGAGTACCCCGATCCCCCCGGGAAGCCATCTTGGGCGGGAGGCGAGTCTCGGCTGGTATGCCCGAAGCGGCGTAGCCGGGGAGCGCTTTTTCCCGCCCTAGAGTGGGTTGTCCTAGACACGGAAGCCGCCAGCCACGCCCCCGGAGGCGGGCGGAGGCGGGTTTACGCCGCCCGAAGAAGGATAAAAGGAGCAACAAGCCAAAGAAGCATCCTCTTGTTCCTGTGCTCTGAAGCTGCACCACCCCGCTGCACGTGAGCTCGAGACGGAACGAAGAGCCATTTTTTGACCCACCCACCAGCCCCTGGAGACAGCAATCGGTTTTTTGCAATAAAGTTGATGTGGTAACTCTAACTTTCTTACAGGTTGTTGTGATTAAAGTTTTGATTCAGTATGCAATAAAGTGGATGATCACTTGCAGTATATTTTGATCGAATAAAGTATTTTGCACAGTGTTGATAGGTGATGTTAAGAGTTATACTTTGAGCATCTATTGTTTTTTAATTTTGGGATTGCTAGTTAATGTCGTATTTATTTTTTCGGTCGGGCGGTAAGGTCATGATCGGTGAGCAGTAATTGGAAGATCCCTATGGGGGGGGCGTCACCCATTACGGATGGGAGCGCCCGGGGGTGAGGTGGCCATTGGCCCCTCAACGGGGAGGCGGACCCTTCTAAGGATGGGACGCCGAAAGGAAAGGGAAGGCGGTCAAGGCCCCTCCCTGGATAGGAGGGGATACGGGCCCCTCCTGGGAATTTCCCGGGGCCAGGACATCTGCGACGGCAGATGTGGTAAGTTGTGTGGGGTGGGGAGGGGGGTCTACGCTACCTTCTAGACACCTCACACGAGTCCTCGGACGACCATAAAATGGCGTCGAGTTAATTGGGGCCCCCGACAAGACAAGGGAAATTGGTATGTGCACATGAGGTACAGCCCTCTGTGCGGTCGTCCCTCACAAGTGAGGGTGTATTTCTGGTTAGGGATCTGACACCGGTTACGACCTTGCCGTTGGCCCTTAACGTTAGGATGTACAATTTCAAGTTAAAATGTTTTGGTAGGATGTTAGTTTCGGCTAGGAAAACCTTTGTATTTGAAATATGTTAAGGTTAGCCAAAACATCGTAATGTGGAAATGAAATTGTACATGATATGAAACTGTTATTTTAATGTTTTAATTTTGTTTCATATTTTAATAAATACGGCCGGGAGGGTAACTCCCTCCCGCCTTCCAAAAGTTCAGAACTGTTTCCGGTTTACCATCCTTGGGGATTGTGTTGAGAGGGGGTGGCGGGTATCTCAGCCATACAACTTAGGATGTATATTGAAGTCCGGGCTTGCAGTTTTCCTGCACAAAATAGCCGACGTATTTTGCTGTAGACACACGACTATTTAACCATACTGGCGCGTCTGTTACCATTATAGTTATCCTTAGTAACAGATTCAGTCTGTTAAAACATCCACACAACGTAACACCAGGTGAGCAGATATAAATCTCGGACCATAATAGAAATTTGGAGGTTTATACACTCCAAGATGGCCGACGCAATTCTCCTGAAAAAACGCGATTATACAATCCCCACACCATTATAGTTATTCTTAGTAACACATTCAGTCTGTTATAAACATCCACACAACGTAACACCAGAGATGTTACAAAAACTTAATCTTGCAGCAGATATAAATCTCGGACCATAATAGAAGTTTGGAGGTTTATACACTCCAAGATGGCCGACGCAATTCTCCCAAAAAAACGCGATTACGCAATCCCCACACCATACTCCAAAATACAATATACCGAGTGCACTAACATATTTAGTCAGTTTTGCACAAAGGAATACCAGGGTTGTCATAGAAAACTGAGATCTATAACCGAAAAAGTTCTGAAACCATACTATATGCTGGGAATCTAAACACTCCAAGATGGCCGACGATTTCCTTCAAAAAACGGGATGAGACATTCCGCCACATAACGTTCTTTAAAATAGCACATACTGAGTGCAAAGAGTCATACACTAAAAACTAATAAAAAACGAAGTGTTTCAGAGAATAGGCAGAATCTGGGATGTTAGTGGACATCGCGATTTTTTCGCAGATTATATACATTGCGCGCCAATTTTTACTGTAAATATAAACACAGCAAATGAGCGATTAGAATAATAAAGGAACTTCTGTAATGCTTCCTAATATTAGAATAAGAAGAGAGTATCTGGAACAGAGGTGAGATTGGGTACTGTTTAGCCCTTGAATACAGACATTTAAAAATGGCCGACGCTCTATACAGAGATCTATCATAAAGAACATAGCACACACGCTTAACAATGTAGAAAATTGCGCCAAATTTCCCAATAAAAGGGAGCTTGTAGCAAGCAACAATCATTCCATGGGGAAGCTGTATGAGGACCAGGTGACAGGGAGGCCGATACACAGGAAAAAGGTAAGAACTATGGAACAACCGCTATCCTCTAATTAATGCTGATGCACCCTAGATGTGGGCTTCACACTATGCAAATATCTTAGCGCCCCATTATATATTTGCATGGGGGTAAGGGGACTCTAAAAATAATGTAATAGCAAACAAGTAGAGCCCACACATAAAGTTGCAGTAAGAAGATAGGCTCCAAACTTAAAATGAAGGAATATGTCAATGACCATTGATTAATGGAATATGATGATTGTAAACACAGATATATACCAATGCAAACAATCTTGAATCCTGGCTAAAGGTCTGGCTGCCAGGAAAAGCATAGATAGTACACAATATGTCCAAAAATGTTAAACAGCAGGAGAGATTGACACCTGGCTATATCTGCACAATAAAACCACGGTATTACCAAGAGACTGATATGTGAATATGTTATAATTTAATTAATGAGTCTCCAAAGCCCATTAGGCAAAAACCGCTCCAAGGCAGGTAGTTACATCACTGCCCTAATAAGTTACTAAACCTGAAGACATAACTAAAGGTTAAGATAACAGCTAGATAGCTCATAAATATCTCTGTCTGTGTTTTTGCATTTATTAACAGCACTATTCTGAGAATTAAGAAGGAATAGGAAGCGAACTGGTAGAAGGGAATGTAACAAATCTGAAGGCCGCTACCTACAAGAGATAAGTTGGATCATCCCCAACACTATACAACTAAAGGTAATCATGGGTAGAAATTAATTTTCTGACCTTAACCAAAAAGACTCTGGTTCTAAAATTGTGTCTTAATATTAGGAACATTGTATTTCTGCCTTTTACAGTTACATGCTCAACAGCCGAATTGATATACGGTGGTCACCCCTGATACAGCACAGATAATTTTATTGAATACCTATATCCAGGTAACGAACTTCTATATCTATCACGGAGGTAGTTTTCTAATTATAAATAGAATCTGGGTTCATCTGAATTGTGTAATTTACCCTTTAGGTGGAACAAAATTGTTTTTAAACTACATCAAAGGAAGATAAGTCCATGAGAGTCAGACTAATGACTGAAAAAAACTGTACCTCTCTTGAGACCGCATATGCCCTAAATCCCTCAATCTCTGAGGTAGGTCTATAATTGTTAAGTGATAAAAGAGAAACTGCATGGGACCATAAGGATAACTATAGGATAGTATAAAGTTAATCATGTTGGGATAAAAGGGTTTGTCTAATGCAAGCTAATAATGAATCTACAGAATGATAAAACCATTACTTAGATAATATCTTTGGTCATCAGTGTCAAATGTGGTTAGTTGTATCAAACTTTCACTGCTGGTGTAACAATTAACAACCCTAGACATGATGTAACCTTGTTTGATGTTCAAATGGATAAAAAAAGTAAAAGAGAACAGTGATTGTTTCCCTGTATATACTAATGTGAATATAGAGATCATGAATGTTGTTTAATTTTTGTGTACAGTCCATATATGTAATAATGTCATAACAATGCTAACGTCAGTATATATTAGGCCCCTGTTGATTCATGTTTTTTAATCTTACCTTTTAGAGATTTTTTTAACTAAAAAAACCCGTCCTGAAGAAGGTGTCATCATCGAAACAAGACACCGAAACGCCGCGTCGACTCTTTGGTTTTTTAATATATGTTTGAATGTATAATCGCTTTTTGAATGTGAACTTAAACTGTACTGTTTTTAATAAATTGTTTTTTACACTGGTAAAGATTATAGTTTCCTAATTAATGTGGTGATTTGTAGACAGGGTTCCTATACTGACTGTTAGCCTGTATTTGTAAATTAGGTGTATGTTATGCTAAAGACTATCTTGTCCTTGATACCGTAGCTACCCTTTGAGCCTTCTGGTTGGGTTAGCCTACGCTGTAGGGTATATACCCCCACCATCTAGGGACTCTTTGTGTTTTCTGCATATTTCTTTACCCAGTCCCTCACTGGTCTTTGGGTACCTCCCTCATTGTGTTGTTGTAATAATTCCCGGATAGACACACACAGCCAGACCTGTCAAGTGAAAGATATCCCTAAAGCCAGTCAGGGAATGCAAGCCTGCATGCATGTTGCAACATCCCATGTGCAAGATACATATCATTAATCATGCACCCATTTACATCACAGGTGCGTAAGAACAACCCAGCACAGACAGCGAGGCACTCCACATTAAGGAGAACCCTGAGGACACCGAGGGAGAGGGCCATCCTGCCCCACGACCTGGACTATCACAACCACCAGCAGCAGTACCACCACCTCCCCATGTGGACAGGGCCACCCCTGCAGCCACAGGAGCACAGCAACCACCCCATGTGACACCCTTGGCAGTGGTACAGGCCACACCACCACCCAGGAGGCAGACACGGCACACAGCCACTGTGCGATCCCAGTCCAGCGGACTGATGAGACAGCAGCGCAACGTGTCAACACGTGCTGGCAGGGGGGAACATGTCCGAGATCCTGGGCTGGCCATAGAACGCTTGATGCTTGCTGTCCACCAGAAGCAGGCACGGCACTTGGCAGCCATCCACCTGCAGCTTAATAAGACAGCCCGAAACGTGAGCCAGCTCATGGAAAGCATGCAGGTGATGACCGCTGCTGTCAGAGAAAACAGCCAGATCCTGGTTTCCCAGCAGGACATCACCCGCCGCCGCCACCGCCACCGCCAGCTGCTGACCCGCCTGTCAGCATACACAAGATCCAATCATCTGATTGGTAATGCGACCTCCCAACTTTTGCGTCGCTCCCTTGCGATGCAAATTGAGATGGTACAATGCTGCCAGGACGTCGCCAGGGCCTTGTAACAGGTCACAACAACTGTCCAGAGTCTGCAGGCGTCTGGCCATGGCCAAGCAAGTGGGGGGATGATGCCAGTGAGGGCACATCAAGTCACAGCAGCCTGTCCTTGCCGGTGGTAAGCGCATGCCGCCGCAGCACCAGGCCCACTGCAGCATCATGGGCCAATAGTGGCGTGGAGGACATGGAGAGGCGACTAAGTGCATCCGGCCGGAGGCGCCAGTGACTCTATGCACTCTAGCAGCAGGGCCATGCTGATAAGACAAGCACGCTTGCTTCGCTATCATGGGGCTGTAGGAGGAAATACAGTTGTCATGTATTTAGAAACAAAAAAATTTAAAGACACATTATTGTGAAAATAACACTAAGAATTTATGTCACACGTAAATCCGGCTCATGTCATTATTATATCTGAAATGCATGAGTGCAGTGTTGTGTGAGGGGTATGGGTGTACTAGAAACAGTTCATTGTGATTTGGTTGCGGCACCTGTGTCCTTCTGCAGGATTCTCCCCGCGTGCATGATGCACATGTGCAGGTGGGCGGTTGTCCCCTTCCGACTCACTGCCAGAGATCTCCACAGGTATCCTCCGCTTGGTAGCAATATTGTGGAGTAATGCACACACAATTAAATTACAACAACTAAAGAGTGACAATTAATGTGAAGCACATACTATGTGTGAAAAAATTAAGAAATTAATTAGAAAACTCAGATTCAAGAATTCTAAGGAAAAAAGGGGAGAGTAAAAAGACAGAAGACATTTTTCTTTTAAAAGAATGACCCTCACTCACCACCGCATGGTGACATGCTTCATCATAGGGTCCCCACTGGGGAGACCAAATGTCCCCCCCAGTGTGCTACAACATTGTGTTACAGCGGAGCTGTTTTTTTGTTTTTTGTAAAACAACAGTGGTGCTAGTGAAAGTGTATGTGAATTAAAAGAATCAGCGTGTGCCCGCTATAGACGTTAATAAAGGGCCAAACTGCTTCGTTAAAAATTAGCGAACAAGCTGAAAAAAGGTCTTAAAAAAAAAAAAAATTAGTGGACAAAACAAAAATAGGAGTCTAAATAATTCAAAAAACTCCTTGTCCAGTGTAAAAGGTCAACATGTTTCTACTCTTAGGAGTACATTTCACTCAGCATTCTTCAGGACCAAAGCGTGCGATTCCTCCGGTGGTATGCGTGCGCTTAGACGCACCCTACCGTGAGGATTTGTATTAAAAATGTTATAACTCACGGAATTACCGTGGGGGCTGCACCAGAAATTCACTAGGGCCCACAATCTGTAGGAAAGACAGACAGAACAATCGTAATGCAGAATACAGATATCCTGGTTATCAGTTAAGCATTTTACACTGTTAGATTCAACAGCAAACATGCACAACATTCATCATCTTCTTGTCTTAACTCCCAATTTTTCTTGTCAGTCCGCCTCCCCATGGCTATGTATATTGCTTTCTCTCTCTGCTGTAGAGAAAATGTATAGACATTTCCTATCAGGTTAAGAGGATCAAGGGTCATGACCCTCCACTTCGTAATGCGCGGAATCCGTTTTTTAAAACGCGCTCAGTCTATCGACTAAGTGAATCAAAAACTCAGAGACTGTCGGTATGTTTATATGCATGCATTTAAACCACCCGTAATTTTCAGACACACTTTGTCCCAAGTCCCTGAAATTATTTCGTGCCAGTGTCAACTGATAAAAATGGAAGATACATAAATCTGTAATTTAGGACCTCACCGTAGCTTTAAAATTTTCGGGCTACATGGGCTAACGCAGCAGGGGTATTCTTCACGTCGCGCCCAAATAAAAAAATGGAAGTTACAATTACACCGTCTGGCAGTCATTGTAGCACGGACAGCACTGTTGCAACATGGTGATCGTATCAACAGAAGCCCATTCCAACTTACTTCTAGGGCGACGACTCCCCGCCGAGTACCAATGTGCAAGCACTTCCGCGGTCCGAATGAACAGTGAACGCTGGCGGGATTGGAAGTATATCCTTCCCACTGCGGTCACATGTAGGGTCACGTGTGGTGCTGGACGTTATCCGAAGCCTTTTTCTCAATTGTGAGGGGAGCAATCCGTTTCAAATATAAATCTAACATGCGTATACTCTCTGATGAAGAATGATTACATTGCCATTGTAAGACCGAAAACCAGGTTTTCACCAACATACGCTACCGAACAACTCTGGAGATGGACTCCTCCTAGTCATTGCCGAACCTGCGGCATATGACCACGCCCCATGGTAACATCATTACTAGATCCGCCCTTAGTAACGTGTAAGCCTGCCCCATAGCAACCCATCCCCGGGCTGCAGTAATGCTTTATTGACAACCAAAGTCAGCAGACAGGTTATTGACAACCGTAACAGAGCAACATTTAGAATATTATTATCGATTATCTGTAGATCATAAACGTGCAGGAATGTCACATTTAGGATGATGTCCAATCCTTACAGATTCCCAATATGCTAAGGTGTAGACCAATTAGCGCATATGGTGGTTTTCCCTATGAGGAATTCTCTTAAAATTACTAGTGATCAGGGAATTAATCGTGAAAGGGATTTGTTCATTACAGCTCGCATAATCAGACACCCTGTCTAATAATCAACCAGCACTCAATCGCAGTACTTAATAATCTTAATTTCTCAGATGTATACAAGTTAAGGGAATGTCACAAAATACTTGTATGCAAGTGTATAATAAAAGCATCAGTTTCTATTGAAGTTGTGCTTCTCTTCGAGCGGAGTTTCATTCAAGATAGTATAAGGATGACTCTTAATTTCTGTTCCTAATTAGAAGTGGGATCTCACCGTCTCATTACTGAACTCCAAGGAATATCGTCATTCATACCAGTAATATGACCCGACAGACGATATATCCACCTCTGCTCTTTTTCAAAGAGGCTTGCCTCATTACTGTCAGCCATGTGTTCAATAATTGTCCACCTCAAGTCGCTTGGCGTGTGTTTGTGCCCCACTAATGCGTTGTCAATTTAGTGGTGTTGCGCTGGCAACAAATATTGCTGCAATACGTCTTGTGGTCATCCCTATGTATCTCAACCCGCAAGGACAGGTGATAAGATACACAACATTTGATGTATTGCGGTTGGTATGGTGTCTTTGCTGCCATTCCTTACCAGATTCTAGATTCAGCATTCTGGTACTGGTTGTCAAACGGCACACACTGCAACTCCCACAGCGAAAGGGGTCAATGATCGGGGGTAGGCCCCATGCATTTAGAACTGTGATTTCTTTTGTTTTTTTAACCTTCTTAGGACATGTATGGACAAGGGAGTCTTTTAAGCTTCTTGCTCTCCTAAATGAGAAGAGTGGTTTCTCCCAGTCATGTCTATTGCTCGTTAAGATACTGCTTGTTTAAAATGTAAAGTGATACTTGTATAGCGCACTACTCACCCGCAAGGGTCTCAAGGCACTTGTACGAATACCGCTGTGGAACCCATCCTGGCTTTCGCTGTGAGGCGTCCAGTCCTGGGCACCCCCAAGGTGGAGGCCAGGCATCCTTAGCATTGTGGGGGCCGTTCTGGAGATTAAGCAAGCTATTGCCGAGAGTGTCTGCCGCTCTAATCATTGAGGCACACTTCTCCACGGTGTTAGATACTGCATTATATGTCGTCACACATGTTAGAGGGGGTTCAACTTCATTTTCATTATCATAAGTCTCAAGCAGGGCATCCCTATGCTGGTTCCTTACCCTCTTGAAACTTTTGTTCAATATCTTGTCAGGGTAGCCTCGTTTTTTCAATTTTTCAATTTTTCAGTTAGTCCAGATGCCTGTTCCCTAAAATCCGATATTTCACTGCAATTTCTCCTTATGCGGAGGTATTGTCCAAATGGAAGATTTCCCTTAAAGGGCGTGGATGAAAACTCCCAAAATGAAGAAGATTATTTTTGGCAGTTGGTTAATAGAATGTTTTAGTTCGCAGTTGGTCTCCTACTCTAGTAATAGTAACATCCAAAAAGACAATCTTGTCTGCTCAATCCCGTCAGCGTTCACTGTTCATTCGGGCCGCGGAAGTGCTTGCACATAGGTACTCGGCGGGGAGTCGTCGCCCTAGAAGTAAGTTGGAATGGGCTTCTGTTAATACGATCGCCATGTTGCAACAGTGCTGTCCATGCTACAATGACTGCCAGACGGTGTAATTGTAACTTCCATTTTTTAATTAGGGCGCAACGTGAAGAATACCCCTGCCACATTAGCCCATGTAGCCCGAAAATTTTAAAGTTACGGTGAGGTCCTAAATTACAGATTTATGTATCTTCCATTTTTATCAGTTGACACTGGGACGAAATAATTTCAGGGACTTGGGACAAAGTGTGTCTGAAAATTACGGGTGGTTTAAATGCATGCATATAAACATACCGACATTCTCTGAGTTTTTGATTCACTTAGTCGATAGACTGAGCGCGTTTTAAAAAACGGATTACGCGCATTAGGAAGTGGAGGGTTATGACCCTTGATGCTCTTAACCTGATAGGAAATGTCTTTACATTTTCTCTACAGCAGAGACAGAAAGCAATATATATTGCCATGGGGAGGCGGACTGACAAGAAAAATTGGGAGCATAGACAAGAAGATGATGAATGTTGTGCATGTTTGCTGTTGAATCTAACAGTGTAAAATGCTTAACTGATAACCAGGATATCTGTATTCTGCATTACTATTGTTCTGTCTGTCTTTCCTACAGATTGTGGGCCCTGGGGAATTTCTGGTGCAGCCCCCAAGGTAATTCCGTGAGTTATAACATTTTTAACACAAATCCTCACGGTAGGGTGCGTCTTAGCGCACGCATACCACCGGAGGAATCACACGTTTTGGTCCTGAAGAATGCTGAGTGAAATTTACTCCTAAGAGCAGAAACATGTTGACCTTTTACACTAGACAAGGAGTTTTTTAAAATTATTTAGACTCCTATTTTTGTTTTGTCCACTCATTTTTAACGAAGCAGTTTGGCCCTTTATTAAAGTCTATAGCGGGCACACGCTGATTCTTTTAATTCACATACACTGTCACTAGCACCACTGTTGTTTTTCACATAAAAAACAAAAAACCAGCTCCGCTGTAACACATGCGTTGTAGCACACTGGGGGGACATTCGGTCTCCCCAGTGGGGACCCTATGATGAAGCATGTCACCACTAGGTGGTGAGTGAGGGTCCTTCTTTTAAAATAAACATTTCTTCTGTCTTTTGCTCTCTACTTTTTTCCTTAGAATTCTTGAATCTGAGTTTTCTAATTAATTTCTTAATTTTTTCACACATAGTATGTGCCTCACATTAATTGTCACTCTTTAGTTGTTGTAATTTACTTTTGAGGGGTTGAGAAGTGACCCATTGGGAACCCTAACTCTCCTGTTGTTTACATATATGTATTGTACACACAGCCACAATGCGGCAGCAGACCTCAGGCTGGTATTTGAGGGTCCTACCAGTCTTATGTAGGATGCGGAATCGGCTCTTTAAAAGCCCAAATGTCCGCTTAATGAAATTTCTAGTGCAAATGTGTGCAGCATTGTAACGCCAATTCTGTGGTGTGGCAGAGTTGAGGTATTGGGTGAGGAGGTACTCACGGAGGCCGTAGGCGCTGTCACCTGAATGAAAGGAGCAGATGGGCAGTGCCTGTTATGCACAGCTACATGATCTCAATGTACTGTTTGTTGGCATGTGTACTTACCTAGGAGGTGTCCTTCTCCAAAGTCTCCCCTGGCCAGGCGTGTGTGCATGCCGCTGTGCCGGAATATGAAGGAATCATGCGTGCACCCCGGGTATTGTGCCACTATGTCGGTGATGATTGTCTTTGCATTGCAGACCATCTGGATGTTCAGTGAGTGGTAGGACTTGAGGATCCGGTACATGTATTCTGTGTCAGCGGGTGGGCAGATGGCGATGTGGGTACAGTCAATGCATCCAATTACATGGGGGAATTGCGCAATGTTGTAAAATTGTAGCTTTGTTTGATTTAAGTCATGTTGGGTGGTTGGGAATGTAATGTAATGGTGTATCCGGGTCAGCATGGTCAGTGTGCTCTGGGAGATCCCCCCTGCAACTGCAACTATCCCCTGGAAGCTTTCGGAGGCCAGGAGGTGCAGGAAGCACAAGACCTGGACATGGGTGGGCACAGCACTGGTCCTCCTTGTTGGGTGCTGCATCAGGGGGTCAAGGTTCCGGATTAGCTTGATAATCATTGTCACATTCAGCCTGTACTTCGAGTAGATTTCCTCATCAGTCTGACCCAGGAGTGTGATCCGCTGGCGGAAAATTCGCTCCTGGATCCTGTGTCTGTTCCTGGCTGCAGCCTGGAGCCTTCGCCGCCTTACCACCATGTAGAATCCTGGCATTGTGAATTTCCTCATGCTCCTACTGTGTCTCCTTAGGTGTGTTTGTTCAGCCCCGCACCTGTATCTAGTTTGAATAATTTATTTTGTTGAACTTTATGGTTACCACCTGGTTTGAGTTCTCTTTAAATTGCGCCTCGCAATTAGCGATTTTGAGGTTTTTTGCTAATTGCGAATTTTCATGCATTTCGTTTGCGATTTTGCAAATTTATTCGCAGAATCATTGGAAAATCGCAATTTCAGAATCGCAAAGGGGGTTCCACCTTGATTCTGCAATTTTATTTGCGAAGTCGCAAAATTGCAATTTGGTTGTTTTTCATTTCATGAATTGTGGTTCATGGAATTGCGATCGCAATAGCTGTTTCGCAACTATTGCAATCGCAATTTGTGTTGATGAACCTACCTGATAATTTCATCACTGTATATGTGCCTGGGAAGAAAAATGTCTTGGCTGATTGCCTATCACGTCTTCCGTGCAAACTAAATGAAGTCAGTGTGATAAATGAATGTGATTTTGTGTTGACTATTCAGGATGTGTTACAAGAAAAATGTCAAAGTATTTCTGAATCACATTGGCAGGACTGTGTGCAGAAGGATCCCAAGTGGGGAGAACTTGTAAATTACATAAAAAATGGTTGGCCAAAAAAAGATAAAATCAAGACTTAGCTTTTACCATTTTACAATGTTTTGGATGAGTTAGAGTTTGGAAGTGGTTTTATTTTCAAGTCAGGAAAATGTATCCCTCCGGAGCATATGCAGGGGATTATACTACAAATTGTACACAATACCGATCCTGGGATATCTTCCATGAAACGTTTGGTTAGGTCTCATTTTTGGTGGCCAGGAATTGACAGGTTTGTTGATAGAACTGTTAGAGAGTGTCAGGAATGTGTGTCTAGCGAAAGAATGCTGAAAGTACATACACCACCACTCAAGATGGTCAAGTGGCCATCTGAACCGTGGGAGAAAGTTGAGTTTGATATTTCAGGTCCTTTCAACATACTGCCAGAGTCCTCACGATATGCTTTAGTGATTATCGATTATCATTCCAAGTGGCCTGAAGTAAAGTTTGTTCCCAAGGCTACCACTGAGGCAGTGATTCATTAAAGAAATTTTCACTAGGGAGGGATGCCCATCAGTCATGGTTTCTGATAATGGTGTCCAATTAACATCTGTGGAAATGGCAAATTTTCTCAAAGAATGTAATATTGTTCACAGGTTGACTTCCTTATGTGAACCACATGAGAATGGCCAGGTGGAAAAATTCAATCGTGTGTTGAAGAATTTCATTGTAGAGTCTGTCAAGTTTGGAGTGAATTGGGTAAGTGCTTTAAGAGAACGTTTATGGACATACCACATTACACCCCATACCACTACGGAGGGGAGCCCTTTTAGACTTTTCATAGATCGCAATCCTGCATCAAATGTTTTACCATGGTGGTTGAAGGAGAAATATAATGGGTTTGTGTTTGATAAAGTGAACATTGATGATATTGCAAAACGTGTGGAGTATAAGCAATCAAGGACCAAAACGTGGTATGACAAAAAATGGAATACTAAAACTCAAAATTTTCAAGTGGGAGAGTGGGTTAGGATTCTCAGACCAAGTTTGTTAGCTAAAGGTTCTGACAAATTTAGTGAACCGATTCAAATAAAAAAAGGATTTACTAACAGTGTTATGACTCACGATAGCAGAATTTGGAATGTCAAAAGATTGGCGAAATGTCCGGTCTTTAGGGATGTCGACAAGGTTCATTCCGATGAGAAAAGAATTATTGATAACAATGATTCGGTTGCTTACAGAGTGAAAGATACAAGACGTGTCATCAAATTGCCTAAAAGGTATGCTGTTTATACATAGTTCTTTTTACTGGTGTTCTTTTTAGTATTTTACTCCAACTGGCATTTCATATATGTTGTGCTTTATTAATTTTTGTTAATAAGGGAGATGTGTTACATTCTCACTTACAACAGTATGTATCTTCAAGTGTATTGCTATTTGGTCGCATGCTAATGCATGCAACATGTTTTGTTTCAATGGTGTTCTACATTCTACATGTCCTGCAGTTTCTTGTAGTTTACTGTGAGAGTTAAGTTGATGCTGGATCTTGCAGTCATGAGGACGTATATCGTGCTGCCAAATAAAGAAGTTATTTTTTATAAATATGGATTGATTATTACAACAGACAGTTCACCGTCGAGATCTTGGCGGAGGTGAAAGGCGGAGCTGTGAGGTCTGCAGTGTCTGCGCCGAGATCTCTGCACAGGTGAAAGGTGGAGCTGCTGAGGCCTGCAGTGTCGGCGGAGCTGCTTAGGCCTGCAGTGTCTGTGTCAAGATCTCTGCCCAGTTGAACATTGTCTGCGTCGAAATTTCTGCGCCGGTGAAAGGTGGAGCTGCTGAGGCATGCACTGTCTGCATCGAGATCACAGCACAGGTGACAGGCAGAGCTGATGAAGCCTGCACTGTCTGGGTTGAGATCGCTGCGCAGGTGAAAGGCGGAGCTGCTGAGGCCTCACAGCAGTTCTGCATCCTCGTGCAGAAGCTGGTGTGGACAGGGTCCACAGACCTGCACACAGTCTATTCGCACCCTACCTTGGGCTTCCCTATGCACATGGACTGCTCTCACAGTCCTTAAGGTTTTCACAGTGATGCCTCGGGTGCACTTTTCACCTTCAGAGCAGGGCACAGTCTTCAGACGGGCCGTTGCGTGTTACGCTTCAGGACTCCTTCCGCGGGCAGGCAGTGAGTGACTAGCAGTGTGACAGTGTCTGCAGAGCTATGCATGGGGTACCAAGATCACACGGAGAAGGTGCACAATGCACACACAGTGTGTCTTACTCTTTCTTTCTTCAGGCAAACACAGGTTGAAATGCTTGAACATGTGTTTCCATCTACATTTGGAGTGCATCTCCGACTAACAAGTTACAAAACACAGGGTTGGCAGTATAACTATTTTATAAATTTAGTGTTGCTTTCTGAGGTTTCCATTTATGCATGTGTAAATATGTGCACTGTATCTTTAGGCGCATGTACACGTAATACAAAATTGCAATTGTATTTTAAAACGTTGAGTGCTCGCCATTCCGGGTAGACAGGGGGGCATCTGATTTCACTCAGCCGTGTTTGAGTGAAAACAGATGGTCCCAACAAAGATAATAAAATGCTCTGAGACAGCAGCTAAGTAGACGCGACAGTCTGGATGGGCAGGACAAAAAGGCAAAAGGACAGCGGCTACAAACCCCCATTTCCAATGGTAGGTCACTGTTTAGCATAAACGGTGACACAAGCCAGTGGAAATGGGGGGTGGGGCTTCAAGCCCCCTTCTGAAATATGCTCTCTCACAAAATCTCTCGCCGAGTGAGCAGCGATTTTGCTGCAACGCCAGGCGAGACCTAAAAAGCATAAAGAGAGAGACCTCTTGGCGCTTTGAGAGGAACTCTCCTGCAGAGCGACAGGCTGCTCACGACATTTGTGTGCCCGGTTGACGTGTCCTGCCTAAGACTGTCAACCGGTTCCCCAGTCGTTCTGGCGAGGATGATGCCAAACAGATATATGGTGAAGTATTCCAAGTTCCAATTAAATATTCTTGTGTACATACAGTTATGTTTCTATACATTTATTCTTGTGTATATACATTCATTACATGCATTTATTTTACATATGCATTATTGTCATTTAATGTATGGGAACTTGCTGCGATAAATATTCCCCTTTAATTGGTAAATGAGTGTTGAGCTTTGTTCATCTTACATTTTGGTATTGTGAAGTGTGTTGAGTCCTATTTTGGAGAGTGTTTACGTTGTGCCCTGGTATTTTGAAGTCTTGCCCAGATGTTCTGGAGAAAAAAAGAAGACAGTACCAGATGGGAAACGTTATTGCAGTGATATAATTCTAGCAGGTCACAAGTGAACAGAATTCCCCCACTAAGTTTAGGACGGGACGCCAACCCCTTTAGTTTGAATAAGTGAGAGACTCAAATGTTTAATAGAAAATGTAACTGGTGATGTCACCTTGCTAGTGCCTCAATTCAGTGATTGTTCGATTGCATTCATTTGTGTTGCAGGGTAACTTAAAAACGAAAAAGAAGACAGACTCTTTTCGATAATATAAAAACAGCTCTTACTGTCATGGAAGGTAGAGCGACCATCTTCAAGTAAATCACCTGTCTCAAGTTGCTGCCTCACAGCAAGCTATTTCTATACACACTTAGACAATGGTTATTACAAAAGTTCAAACAATGAATTACAAGGCGGTTACACATTGGTGATGAAAAAGCAAGAAGCCACCCGTGACCCTTGACTTTAACCTAATTATCTACACATTCTTGTTTGCAGTTCTACCAATGCTTAACAAACTAAGGGGCCCATTAGGATGGCGGGCGGATCGCCACCTCCCATATGGCAGTGGCGATCCGCCCGCATTATCCATCCACCCGCCTAACATTTCCCCCTGCCATAGTACGATGGCGGAGGGGACCCAGGCGGATGGAAAGACCGCCCGCCAGTTTTCCGCCTGTAGGCAATCAGCCCGATTGCCTACCTGGCAGAAAAGACCTGCTATATGGTGGCGGTGTCCATATTACGATGATGGCGGTCTCGTGCCTTTTCATGGCGGAGATTCTGCCATGGAAAGGCATGCGGAGAATGCCTTTGGGGGAGCGTTGCGGACCCCCAGGGTGTTGTGTGGCTGCACTTGGGAGGTACCCATGGTACCCCTGATATTTGCTTGCAGAAGGTGGCAGGCACCACGCGGTGCCTGTCACATTGTGCATGAAAATGCACAACATGCCCTTTTAACATTGTGACAGGTGCTGAATACAGCACCGCCCGCCACAATCTTAAATATACAGGATGCGAATGCCAGGGTGGTGGTCGCATCCTAACTGCTACGGTGGGACCACCGCACTTCTGGCGGTCAGTCCCGATTCCCGGTACGGTGGTGGCCGGACAAAGTCCTCCCGCCATTATATAGGCCCGAAAGTATTCTTTTACCTTGTAATGCATGTGAATTTGGGTTAAATGCATGTGCATTTGTGGGTCGGCTTTATCATTGTGCGCCTAAGACCTCTTATCAGATTCTGTATTCTCTTAATTCAATCTCCCGCTACCATTGTCTAATCATGTTCAAATCTATTGAGAACACAGAATAAGTGCCTGTTTCCCTTGAAGGTCATGCACTCTCAAGTAAACTCTTCACCTCTTTGTCATCAGCATGAGTTTTTGGGCCCGAACCGCTCTTTCACCATGTGTAGGTGTGTGATGCTCTCTACTGATGTTTGCTGCCGTGCCGTGTTTTCAAATTTAATTTCCTCCATAACAGTTGCAATGTTGTGGCTTCACCTATTGGTTTTAACCCTGAGACGCCATCCTTCTTAGCTATGAGAATTGCCCAAGAGGGGTTATGAGCAGGAAACTTCCCACCATCGACACCCTTGTTTCTTAAAGATTGAAAAAGGGAAGGTTTACAGCAGACATTCTTTATTTTCTTTGAGAAAACTATTTTTTTTAATGTAACTAAGAGGTTGATTGCATACATAGATTTTCATTAATACATCCTACATAGCAACCCTTGTTTTGCAACTTTGACTCTATGGTAAATCTAATATCTTTTTATTGAAGGATATGCTAAGGCCATGACACTGTTTCATCACTCCAAGTGACGCCATTCCACACTGTCTTTGCTAATTAATGACCCCCCACTATGTATTTTGGGACTTGTGACCTGAATTCAAACATTGAACTGCTATAGGTTAAGAAGTAACTGGGCCCACTATATAGCTTTACCTCTCCAAAGGGGTGTTTCCATTATTCGGTATAGCTCATTGAAATATCTATTTGATTAAATAGTGATGCGTTTAACTTTTGTCTACACAGATACAGTAAAGAAGGCCCCAGCACACCCAGATTATCTCTTGACACAGTGGACATTATTAAGAATGACCAAGGTTATGCACAGCTTTTCACATAGAAGATTTTCAGATTGCATCTAACTGATATAAAGCACATGCAGCCAAGGCTTTCAGGTTCAACTGCACAGGCCAGTCACAGCATTTTATATCCAACACAATTCAGTTCTCACACAATACTACTTCAAAGCTCTGGGCACCAGCATGATTTTGGATCCAAAACCTCAGAAGTGGTAGGGCAGGAGCATAGGCAGAGATAAAGAGCAAGACAGGGGGAGACAGAAAGTTTGGGAGGGAGAGAAATGGCAAGAGAAAGATAAGGATAAACATTAAGAGAGGGAGTGATAAAGACAGGTGGAGAGACAAACAGGGAATGACAGTGCAGGAAAGTAGGAATTGGTTTCATGGCCACCTCCACGTTTTGCCTGGTGCTATGCTGTTTCTGACTAGATCCTGCTAATCCGGACACCAGTCTCTGTGCTTTCTCCCCTAATTTGGTATGGTAAGTACACAGGTACATCCCAGATTGGACACTGGTGTACCCTTATCAGTCCCTGGTATATGATACTGAGGTACCCAGGGCCTAGGTACACCAGGGCCCCCCCATGGGCGGAAGCATGCATTATGATACCCATGGGAGACCACTCAAACTGTAACTACAGGCCTGCCATTATAGCCAGTGTAAGTTGGTGCTAGTACCACTTACATAAGATATAGGCTTCTTTATATCTAAGTTTGCTGCACTTAAAACTTACAAGTCACCCGTAAAGCAGGCCTTTCAATCCTGAAGGCAGGGTGCTCATTTCTAGGTGTGATGGTGCCCTGCGTGAGTAGGACACTCCTACTGCCTTTGGAGTCCATTCTCCCGGGTTGTAAGTGCATCAGCTATTACAATACATAGAGTGGCCATGCGTCATTACGCAATGACCATCTCTGAACTGGTTGTAACGAACCCTGTTATGTTTGGTATCAAACATGTTGGAATCACAGTGCGGGAGTTATGATTCCATGCAATGTAAAGCTCCTCCGTGAAGCCCTCAGGGCTCCAGGTACCAGTCTTCTAGACCCGGACAGCACAACATGGCTGCTGCCGACCAGAGAAACGATTCTGCGCTCCTGCTGCTGCTGAGCCAAGCTCGAACAGGGGAAGGTAGAACAATAGGTATCCTGTCACAGGGAGGTGTGACCACCTCCCAGACAGGATTTAGTGTACTGGGGGCCAGTGGCGGCCGGTGACATTTGAAAGTGGTAGGGTGTAAACATTCTGTGTTTGTGCACGGGGCGAGCCAGCCTGCCAGTCATAAGGGTAATTCAGGTGTACCGCCCCAAGAAAATTTCTAAAAAATAGTGGACAAACGGTGCTTTTTAAAGCATATTTCAGAAAGCAAGAAATTGTTTAGGTGTAGTTATGACATCAATAAAGAGATTTCATATGATAATGACGTAGGTAGCTGATATTTAATATAACCACAGAACTTCATAACAGTCTTTGAGATAGCAATGCTGAGTACCTCAGAGATTTCTCTATTTATTTATACACCTTTACAAATGAAATCTACTGAGGAAATACAAGTTATTGTGATTTGTCAGACTGGACACAATGTTCATGCCCTGACAAATTCCTTAAATGTATTACTTGCATTTGGAAGGGGATGAAAAGGCTGCTTTTCCCAAAGCACCAGTCATTTGTGAGACCAGAAACACTGGGCTGAGGATGGGCTGTAAATTACTTTGGACTCTGGAGAAGAAATTCCATGCCTTAGATGCACAGCGCAACTGGTCAAGTGAAGCAAACAAAGACACCAGGGGCCAGGGCATACAATAGCATTGCTAAAATATCATGATATACAATGCGACCAGAGAGTGAGAGTCCCATGCATTAAGCTGCACAACCCTCAATGCACATATCTGAACAGAGACAGCAGTGTGATGCAGAGAAAACTCAGTTTGTACCTTGCCAGCCCATGTCATGTATTAGGTACAGATTTTCTTTGTGTTTATTAAGTCCGTTAAAGTGGTTTATAGAAATTCATTCAGTTTATTTTCCCGCCATGGATGGAAATGTGTTGCTATATAAGTACCACTGAAAGGCTTAGGTAATGGCATTGACTGCCTGGCCGACCTATCATTGCTCCGCAATCAATATGTAAAGCAGTGTGATGTAAAGACCTCACGCATACATCAATACTTTAAGTTTAAACACAGAATAATAGCGTGCAAGTGGCGTGGATGGAATTAAATAATCTTAACTGTGACTGCCAGTGCGGTGCCCAACAAGCGTGTTACTGAGATTGCGAACTGAGGCCGAAGCAAACTAATACATAACACATGATGAACACCATACACAAAATTAAACGGATCTTCAACCAATGACCCTGGCCCTAGTAAAAAATACTAAAAAACAGGCTTACTCATCAACTGACTAAACAATGTATTCATCATTTATTTTATGTTCGTTATTTTGTTTTTTTACACTCCGACTCCAAGTGCTCTGCCTTGAGGCCGGCCTCGGACATACAAGAATGAGAGAGGTAACGAGGCCAGAAGGAATACCCCCTCTCTGACTCCACCCCTTTCCTTCCTCGTCATGTGCGGCATGCATGCTGCTGACATTGCCTGTGATAGCAGGCAGGCTAAGTTAACGTTTCAATGTCATTTAGCATGAGCATTGCCATCGAGCTATTCCTACATGCCTCGCTGCCTCAATCCCCTCTGTCCATTTCACTCCCTGACACACTACAATCCGTGGGGTGCCATGGTGGTGGCAAATGGCAAAATGCGCGGGAAGAGTCTCTTCGACAAAGACAGCAATACCAACAGCAGAAAAAATCTAGGGGGCCCATAATGCTCTATGTTTTTATTTATATAGCACAAATTCGACCCGAAGGTGATCCAGCGAAAGGCCAGGATGAACAATTCACATTCAACAAAATACTCAAAACGGGCCCATGGACACATTCAAATTTCATGACTGTTTTGCTGGGGGTCAAATTCTATTTAATTTTGATCTGAATTAGTCAATGCCTAACTAATCTTCACTGATCAACACTCTTCCTTTGGTCAATGGACCATTAGTCGAGTAGTTGATGGTGATATTAACAATTTTACTAATTTAACTTATAACTTTCAATAAAATAATCACAGACTCCGGGTAAGATTCAATTATTTTAATCTAATAACTGAGTCAAATGAACACTCATTTATACAGATTCACAGTGCAAACCCCGTCAACTTTTATAGGAGAGAAAACTGGAGCTCATCCCTCTCTTACACTCTCTGCCTCCTCGATATTCTTCCGCAAATCTTCAATCTAATCAGGCTGTCTTAAGTATTGAATCTTCCCTGTCCGTTCTTTTCCAGCAGCGACTCTCGCCCACTTCTCACTTAGCTTCAACGTCTCTTAGCAGCAGCAGCTCACTCTAAACCTTAAGTCATTCAAGTTATACCCAGTAGCGGCTGCTGGCGGGAGTGCTGCCTGGCGGTGATGTGGGGCAGGGGAGGGCGAGGATGGGGGGTAGTAAACACCGGAATACAGATGAATGCAGGTAGGTAGACAATTAAATCAATGAAACAAATTTGGTTGCGCGCTCTGCATCGCCAAATGCAATGCAGCATGCGCAACGCAATTAGTTTTATTGATTTGATTGTCTACTTACCTGCATTCATCCATATTCCGGTGTTTACTACCCCCACCTTCCCCCTCCCCCACCCTACATGACCACCCAGCAGCACTCCCACCAGGAGCCGCTACTGGTTATACCCTTTAATTTTGCATGTCCCACCCTCAAAGGTCGCAATCATTTGTGAATCATAGACTGTGATTGGGCCGGGGCACAGGAGTTGTTGTCACCTCATGGGGTCATTCTAGATTTCTTAACTAATTCTTTGTTTAATAACCCTTCCAATTTAATTCATTAAATTTTTTGGAACACTTCCTTTCACATGCATTCACAAAGACAAATAGATAAAAAAAATTGATAGGATTTTGTCAGTTGAAGAACTTCTTGGCAGGCGGTCAATGTCCCGGTCAGCAGGTCATTCCAGGACTTTAGTGTGCAGACTCAACTTATGTCACGTCTCAACCTCCACCTTTTCTTTTGGCTTAGCACATCAGGCCCAAACGCGCACCATTAATAAAGGAATCATAAACAGATGTTATTTTCTCAAATATGTTAATATCACTGTTCACCACCCTCTTCTACTCTCTCCCCATGTTATTTTATTTTTGGTAAGCAAAAGTATTAGCAGTGACACTCTTTTTAAGTCCAGACAAGAATATGCCAGGCATGCAGTACCTCAAGACTTACAGTTAGTGACTCCTTGCGCATGCCTGGGAGTTTCACTCTCCCATGGGTTAATCATATGATTATTTAGTTCACACATGCGCAAGACGATTTTCTAATTCAAGCGGGAATTTTAGTCACGTAGCTCATTTTTCTTTGTTATGTAAGCAAGCAGAAAGCCTTTTTCCCCATGTATGAATGTTGTGTGTATATTAATTTTCTTTTCTTTTATACTTCTATTTGTTAGTAGCTTGTTAATGAGAGGTTAATTCGAGCAAGTTTCTTTTCTTCAAATTCTTGCTCCATCAATGCCCACTCTGATGGCATTTTAGAACCATCATAAAATACCCATCATTACCAATTGCCAAGTTTAACGTTAAATCTTAGTGTCTACGTTATTCTTTACACCTTCTTTATTCTTCGCCTTTATGTTCATTCCTTTCATTTTACCATAAAAATTGTGTTAATTTTTCTTCTAATTCTTTCTCCTCCCATTTTCTAGTTCTTCCCATTCTTTCGTTCTTTATTTCAATCAGTGACCTTTTTCTCATCTTTCCTTTACAACATGTATAGGTCATTACTATCATTAATATCACTAGTGCTATTGAAATCATCGAGAATAATATATTTCCTAATAAACTACTTCCAACAGTGGAAAACCAGTTACCTAATTTTAAAAGACTTTTTCAAAAATGTTTCCATGCACTTCAACCTCTAGTTGGGTCAAATCATTATGAATCTTCATAATATTATTAACATACCCCCCAATACCTTTTCTTTTATCCAGGGTATATGTACAGCAATGTTGAACTTTCAACATGCCACAAACTCCACCCTCCTTAGCCAAAAGAATATCAAGGGCAAGTCTATTTGGCAAAACTATAGATCTGATCGCAACCATTTCAGAATTGATCATTAAGAATCCTCAAGCAGTATCGATTGATAAGCGATCAACTACAGTGGACAATAGACGTATTTTATGAGAATTTAGTGTAACTCTAACTGACAGTATCTATGCACCAAATATATCAGCTACTATTTCTGAAAAACTTGCTCTTTGATTTCTTGTTAGTCCTTTACTGATATCATTCATTTAATTTTCTTAGCAATGTGCTATACCTTTGGGAATACATTCGCTGTTTGTTCTTATTCAGTCTGACTTGTTATCTTGTTTACTTGCTCCAGTTCTTTTCCTGTTTTCTTCTTAGGATCTATCTCAGTCTTTTCACTCCATTTGGCCAGTGAGCTCCTTTTCTAATTCTTTTCGTCTGTACTGCTTTTTCACTGTCTTCACCTATTTCAAGTGTCCTTTTTTTCTCTTTCTCTGAATTCCCTACTTCTTCTTCTTCTTCTTCTGTGGTTTGTTTTTATTCCTGACTTTCTACTCTTCTTTTTCCTTCTTCTGATTGCCTCAGACCTACATTTTCTTCAGCTGATTCTTCCTCTTTTCCTAACTGAGCTTGATTTGAACTTTTAGCAATAGACTTTCCTTCTTCTACTTGTAACTGAATTTGACCTGAGTTTTCTGCAATGAGTTCTTCTTCTATTTATGGCTGGGCTGTATCTGGGATTTCTGCAATTGATTCTTCTGGATATTTCTTACTTCATTCTGGTCTTTCAAGTTCAAGCTCTCCTCTGGTCTTTACAGTAATTTCTTCCCCCCCAGTAACTCGTGCCCACTCTACTTGACTTGTACTTGGTTGTTCGTCATCAATGTGTTCTTCAGAGTTTGGATCTCTAATTTCTTCGACTTGATAACTCTCAGCTTCTGGTTATTTTCTTTGTTCTACCAGTTGCTGCTTTGGTCGATCAGGCGGACCTGGGACTTTTTGTGTATGACTGGCGTGCATCCAATTCGTAACCCCAGCAAACTTCACTGCTGTTGTCATGACCAATTATTATTATTATTCTGAGTTTTGTATAGCGCCTGGTTACCAATAGGCATCCCAGCGCTTATCAGAACATAACACTACTAAAAGAATGCAGGGATTAAACGGAGAACAAAAAGGTTTTTAAAAGTTTACGGAACCTGAGAAGACTGGCTTCCGAGCGCAGTTGTAGGGGCAATGAGTTCCACAAGGAGGCCACATTTATTGAAAACCTTCTGCCACCAGTTCTTGCCTTTTTCACCCTGCCAACCTGAAGGAGATGTTGGTGATCAGAGCGAAGAGAACGAGAGGCCTTGTAGGGCTGGACCATCTCCTCCAGAATTGGTGGACCTAACCCGTGCAGAACTTTGTGGGCGATGCAGAGTGACTTGAATTTCACCCTGTCCCTCACAGGGAGCCAGTGCAGTGCCCTCAATGCAGGGCGGGCAGATTGACGCCTAGGGAGACCCGTCAAAAGCCTGGCAGCCGCGTTCTGCACTTGCTGCAGTCTGTTCAGGGTAGAGTCGGGTGCGCCCAGGAATAGCGCATTGCTGAAATCCAGCCGCGAGATGATAAGTCCCTGGATGAGAAGCCTTCGAGTGGCCACTGGGAGCAAGGGCAGAATCTTCTGGGCTGAACGGAGCAGGCCAAAGCACACGCCAGCAGTCTTTTTGGCGTGGGTTTTAAACGATAGGTCCTGCTCCAGCCATACCCCCAAGCTTTTGATCTCCTGCTTGGGGGGGGCATCGGTCCCAGACAGTCTGGCCAGCTGCTGGGGGACAAAAATGGAGAGGAGTTCCCCAGCAGCATCAGTTCCGTTTTGGAGCCATTTAACTTTAGGGCTGAGCTGCACATCCACGTGTAGATCTTTTCAAGACACGTGTGCAGCCGGTCGGGATGGTACGCCGACTGGGAAAGACCAATATGACTTGATGAGGTTATTTCCACCTGGGTTCCAAACACGATTTCCTTGTATGCTTCTTTATTATGACTCAGTCTCCAGGACACAAATCATGAGCTTGATTTGGCTGTGCTGCGTTTGGATCTTTTCCAGCCTGGTGAGACACAGAACGTCTCAAATCAGCCAGCCCTTTGCAATAGTCCAATATTGCTCTTCCCGTGAGGATTTCATGAGGACTTAATCATGTTCTTCGATCACGAATATTTCTAAGGCTCATCAATACAATAAGCAAAGCATCAGGCCATTTCAGTGAAGTTGATGCACACACTTTTCCTAACCTGGATTATATTGTTCTATTTCGCTGCTCAACTATTCCAGAAGCTTGTGGTCGGTAAGCACAATGTAACTTCTGTTCAATTTTGAAAGCTTCACAATTTAGTTTAATTATTTAATTATTAAAATGAGATCCTCTATCTGATTCTAAAGTGACTGGAAATCCAAATCTTGGGATAACCTCTCTTAATTTGGCAACTGTGAGGCTGTCGTTCCTTCTTGTGGGATAGACTTCTACCCATTGAGAAAACAGACAAACAATGACAAGGACATACTTCAAACCATTGCACAGTGGCAACTTCTATGAAGTCTAGTTGTAATCTTGTGAATGGTCCCTCTACCTATCCAATTTTTCCCCAACTAACCACTGTTTTTCTTCCCGGGTTTTGCACCCAGCAGATGGAGCATCTTTAGCAAAGGCTCTCTGCAACAATCCTGAACTTGGGATTAAACCACATCTGTCTGAATTGTCAGATCATGGCATCCCTCCCTACATGCGCAATTCCATGATATACCACAGCCATTTATGACAGCAAGCTGTCTGGCATTATCGGTTTATCATCTAGACACACCCACACTTCATCGTCTGCTCTTCTTGTGCAACCTGTTTTGATCCAACGTTCCTTTTCTTTCATGTCTGCCTCATCCTCTAATTGCCTAACTTCATCCCATGTTATATGTTGGCAATTGGTAACTTCTTTTTCCATCCCTCTGTTCAAAGACATTGCATTTCTTGCACAAAATTGTGCCACTTGGTCTGCGTACTGATTACCCAATGTCACATAATCATTTCCTGACTTATGTGCGGCACATTGGACCATTTTAATTTCTTTTGGCAATAGTAATGATTCCAATAGTTCTTTAACATCTTTGCCATTTCTTATTGGAGATCATGAAGAAGTCAGAACCCCCTCTGTAGGCACAAAAGGACAAAATCATGCACAACCCCAAAACCATATTGACTGTCCGTAAATATGGTTCTCTCAATTTTTTCCAAATTTGCAATTTGCGATTTGGGCAGATTTGACTCCTTTTAGACAGGAAGCTTCTATGATACCTGACACAGTACATACAGCATAGCCAGACATCAATTCTCCATTCACCCTTCTCAAACATGACCCATCAACAAACAATACAAAATCCGATTCACTTCTTCACAATAGAATTCGAGCAACAAGGTTGCTGGATTCACCATGGTACAACTTGTCACACTTACATTTTCAGCACCCAAGATTACTCTTTCATACTTAGTCAGCCTACTTGGGGTCAAATGTTGAGTACGGGTACTTATTAAAAGAATCTCAACTGAATGTGGAACATACACTTTAACAGGATGTCCCATCACAATGGATTCACTCTGCTCCAGACTCACACAAGTAGCAGCTACTGCTTTTAAACAGCCAGGTAATGCTGCAGTCACTGGATCGAGAGTAGCAGAAAAGTATGCTATTGGTCATCGAGACAATCCATGTCTCTGAGTTAACACCGAAAGTGCACACCTTTCTCTTTCACAACAGAACAATGCAAATTCTTTACGTAAAGTATGGCATTCCTAATGCTGGGGTCTGACACAAACAACTTTTCAGTTTTATGAATGCTTGCTCACTTTCATCATCCCACTCAATCGGGTCTGTCATCTCTTTTCGTGTTAACCTTGTTAAAGTTTTTGTCAGTGACACAAGCTTCTCTTGTATTTGATGCCACCAATAGGTCATCAATATACTGAACCAAGACTGAATTTCCTGACATTACCAGTGTCTCCAAACATTTTTTCAAAATCTGATTGAATATTGATGGACTTTCTATATACCCTTGAGGAACACAGCACCATGCCAAAACACGGTCCCCAAACCGGAAAGCAAAAAGATATTGGCTATCCGGATGTAATTGAATTGAAAAGAACGCTTGGCACAAATCAATCACAGTATACCAATGAGCATCCCATGGTATCTGATAAAGAATGACTGCAGGGTTTGGTACTACAGGACAACAGGGTACTACTATTTTATTGATTTTCTTCAAATCTTGCACTATTCTATATTTTCCACTAGGCTGCTAAGTCCATGTTTGGCGAATTACAAGGACTGCCCCATATTTCTTTTAAAATTCCCTGTTCAATCATTTGGTGAATTACTAGGGCAACTCCTGCTTTTACTTAAGGACTCATTCTGTATTGTGGTGTATTTGGGTATATTGCACCTCCTTTTACCATAACATTGATGGATGCCATCAGACCAATTTCTTTTCCTGTAAAGTCCCACACATCCGACCCCACTGATTCTTGTAACTCATCAGGTATATCACTTTCGATAATTAATGGAAACATCTTACCCACTTATGTTCCCTGTTTAGCTAGCATCATTTTTAAGGCTACATCTTCATCCGGCGTTTGGAAAGCCACACCATCAGGCGTACCAAAGATGATGCAATTCATTTTGCACAGCAAGTCCCTACCTAATCGGTTTACTGGACTTGAGTTGTATACCACAAATTGATGCATGTCTTTAAAATTTCCTCTATTTACTTCTATCGGTTTTGTGATTGGGGTCCTAAACTGCTTATTTGAGACTCTTACGACTTGGATAGTTTCTCCTGAGAGGGGTAGGTTTGGGATTTATACTATTCTTACAGTCGAACCGGTAGCACCAGTATCCACTAGAAATAATATCATTGCCTTCAACCTTCTCATCAATAAATGGACCTGACTGAACTACCGCCAAGGATGTGCCAAGTATGCACCCCTACTACCCCCTCAGGCACCGTCGTTGTGACTTACCCAATTCATCCGCCCCGCCCTGCATCCAAAATTGCTTTACAGTCTGTGTATTCTTACCACATTCTCTTTGGAATCCGGCATTCACTGTAAGTCTGCACCTAAGCATTCACATTGTTGGGCAAAGAGGCTTGAGGCACCTGTAACTGAGTAGTAACTATCTGCTGCTGTTGTTGTTGATTCACAACCACCCCATTCTGCATCTGTGGATTTAAAATTTGATTTACCTCATTATTCTGTTTAATGTCTCTACACTTCCAATGTCCAATCTTTCAACACCCATGACAAGGATATTTCTTTCTTGCTTCTTCTCTACTCATTCTTCCTTTGCCTTTACTTTCATTCAAAACTTGAATATTCTGATTTTGTCCATTAGCTGATTTTCATTTCGAGAACCAGAATTTACTTTTTGGCACTCTGCTATCTTTACTTGTGCCCTCCTCATTTTCTCCTTTAATTTATAATGTTTTGCATCAATGTCATCACTGCAGTATTTTGCATACTTCAGAATGTCATCGATCGGCTTGCTTTGCCAACAAAGCATATGCTGCTGAATCATCTGGCTAATTTCCAATCTTAGCTCATAAACAATCTTGTGATGCTGGATCACATACAACTTGTGGAATCAACGCAGTTCCCATCATGGGGGCCCTTGGAGTTGTAACTCTGGCACTCTCCAGATAAGGCAGTGGTCTCTTTATCAAAATGTCTTCTAATAACTTATCATCCAATTCATTACACCTTATCCCTGGTGCAGCTATGTGTTTCGTTTTTTCTTACATTTGCTCGCTTCTTGATCAATAGCCACCAATACTGGACACAACCCCTCTGTTTCTACAGCCCTTCTCCATATTTTCATTTGATCTCCTCGCATGTCAAATGGGTATCTTCGTAAAAATCCACTATTGATTCTTCTACCTCCTCTGTACTTTTCTCGCATATTTGCCCCAGTTTCCCATTCTTCCAAAGCCTCATACTGTGTCAACCTTGGACTTAGTTCTAACGTATTCATCCTATTTCTAAAATTCTGAAGAACTCTTAGATTAAATGTACCATGTCAGGAAAAGCTAAAACAGCATCATCTTTCATATACTCCACCCAATTTTCCAAACATACACACGTATAATATCAGCTTTCCATCATCATATAGGAAGCCAGTGTGTTAGGAGGTGACATAAGAATTCCCTCCCTAGTTATTATGCGCTTGTCCTTCTTAAAGAAATATTTTATCTTATTTATCAGTTTCATTTTTCTCGTTCTCTTATTTAATTCACTCGATAAGATCCAGAACCTCTTCCCTGTTTTCTCTAAACCTATTATACAGCACTCGTCCAATGCCTGCGCAACTCACACCAACAAACCAATCAGAGCTTACATTTTTTCTCCTTCCCCCAATACAAGCATGCTATCGGTCTATTAACCAACCAGACCTTTCAACACACCCACTTGCCTGTCTAATGCAAGCGTGGCTCTTATGACGTCAGTATTACTCCTTCTACTGACCCTCCCTTTACAATCTGCAGTTTTCTCACACCAGCTGCTTCATCTCTGTGACGTCAGTATGGCTTTTGCTATTGGCACTCCCTTTACAAGGTAATACAACAATGTCTTTTCTGTCTTTTGTTATAAAATTCTTGTTAGTAACAACGTAAAAACAGTGCTACTCTGTCTGCTCCACTAAACCAAAGATAGTTTCTCCACTTGCTACAAAGAGAAAAATTCCTTCCTGTCACTGCGCGTAAAAAACACTGTTTACTCTTCACTTAAGCTCGGGGAGGGCCTGCTATTCCTCTAGGGATACCCCTTCTTTGGGTAACGCCAAAGTTTCACACGCTGACCCTCTACTTTCATTCACACTCTCCTTTTGCCTTTAGGCCAGATGTAGGAAGCCTAATTCCGGTCTGTAACGGCCGAAATTACTGAATTTCGGCCGTTACCGACCGGAATTAGGCTTTTCAGATGTAGGGGCCTAATCTAAGAATTCGGTAATTCACCGAATCTGTAATTTAAGGAATCGGTAAATTACCGAATTCTTAAATACCGATTTGGTAAATTACTGAATCCTTAATGTAGGGAGCACTTAAATTAGTGCTTTTCCCATGTTAGGATTTGTTATTTACCACCAACTACAAATTGGTGGTAAATATTGAAAAACCCCAAAAGAAGCATTTTTTTTCATATTATTACAGTGCCATGTGGCAGACATACATGCCCTTAGGGCATGTATGTGTGCCACATGTGCACCCATACACTATTCAGGGGTGCAACGGGGTGTTGAAGTGACACCCTGCCACCCTTGAATGTGTTTCCCCTTTTACTGAATTGGTAAATACCGATTAGGTAATTCCCATTCATTCCTATGGGCCTCCAGGCCCATAGGAATGAATGGGAATTACTGAATTAGTATTTACCGATTCGGTAAATACCGAATCGTACCGATTCAGTAATACTTACTGATTTATTACCTAGATAGCATTTACCGATTCTAAAATACCGAATCGGTAAAATTCGGTATTTTAGAATCGGTAAATGTAGTTTACCTACATCTGGCCCATAGTCCCTAATGTAACACTGCCGGCCCTCCGTAGCTTCTCAGTATCCGGAAAACAGATGAGTAACCTTCTGATGTGTGATTTCCATTTACCACACTCTTCTAAATTCCATTCCCGGGATTCCCAGGTATCTCTGTACCTGTGCTTCTAGACAACATAAAACGTGACACTAACTCTTAGTGTTAAACATATAGTCAATTAGTCAGAACAATAGTCAATGATCATTAATCAATAATCACCAAACTAATCAATAATAACAGTCACTCTGCTACCAGAAAAAATGATCCAGCGAAAGGTCAGGATGAACAATTCACCATCAACAAATTACTCAATATGGGCCCATGGACACATTTAAATTTCCTGACTGTTTCACTGGGGGTCAAGATTTATTTCACTTTTATCTGAATTAGCCAGTGCCTAACTAATCTTCACTGATCAACACTCTTCCTTTCGTCAGTGGTCTATTAGTAGAGTAGTTGATGTTGATATTAACAAGTTTAGTAATTTAACTTATAACTCTCAATAAAATAATTACAGACTCTGGGCAAAATTCAATTATTTGTATCTAATAACTCAGTTAAATAAATGCTCATTTATACAGATTCACAGTGCAAACTCCATCAACTTTCATAGGAGAGAAAACTCATTAATCAAATACATTCAATTCATAAATCCATACAACAATTCAATGCACTTGGAGTGGATAGACAGAGAGACAAAAGATACAATATCATACATTTGCAAAAATTATGCAAATTTAAGACAGAAAAATAATTACCAAATGAAATTGGAAACCCAACCTCTGGCCAACAGGATTGGTGGGGGTCACCTGATAAGGAGGCAGGAGACAAAGACTGTTGGATGGATACATTGTGCAGTAAAAGTTGTCAATCTTTTGGATTACACACGTGTACCCCCCTTTCTACTACTGCTAATTGATTATTTTGCATTAGTCCATGTAATGAAAGTAATCACTGTCCCCAAGTCATGAAAATTCGATGCCTACTCAAATTTAATAACCACATTAAGACTATAATCTCTGAAGAAGATAGTGACATCATAAGAAGAACTATGTAAAACCAACACGCCTAAGGGAAGTATGAATACTGGAAACAGTTACAGGCCAAGATTTATTAAATAACCTGTGTGTTAACCTTCATCTTGAAACTAAGGAGAGGGGATCTAGAACCCAAAGAGATGGAGCTCCCAGTAACTTAAAAGTTAAAAATAATTGTTCCCTTTGGTAGGAACTACCAGAGATTAATTATACTAGATTTCTGACCACATTCATACTAGACACCATCTGCTTTCCACTCAGGATGTTTAAAGCACGTCTATTCACACAAGTAGATATGTATATAAAACAAATCATTTTAATAAATACAAAAATATACAAATTTTATGTTTACATGGACAATTTCATAAAAACTTTAAAACACATTAGTTCCTAGATTAAAAAATTCTTATATCTAAGAAGGAGAATTAATTTCCTTCTGGACTCAATGGAGTACTGTAGGAAAGTGCCTGCTTTTTACATAGTCACCCTAACTTTTTGTTCATAGGTACTGATGCTTTTGATTGGAAGTGCACTGGGTCCCTGCTAACCAGACCCCAGTGCAAGTGCTCTTTCCCTAAAACAAGACTAATCTTAATTTTAACCAAATTGGCAAGACCTTTAGTACCCTTGTAGGTCCCTGGTCAATGGAACCGCAGGTACCCAGGGCATGGGTACTAAAGAGGGTCCCTAAGGGCTTCAGCATTTATTATGCCACCCTAAGGGACCTATACACAAAATGCATGCAGACTACCATTGAAGGATGCGTGAAATGTTGCAAACCATTCTGAAAACACAACATTGCCCACTCCCTGTGGGCAATGCTAAAGTACACTGTATGTCCTATATGTAAGTCACCCCTACAGCAGAACTTAGAGCCCTAAGGCATGTGCATTATAGTTGGAAACATCCTTTAAATCGCATGTGATACATCGCATGCCATTACAACATGGTCGTTACAATGACCACGTTGTTACATCGCATACCTTTACAATGCAAGTTTTTACAACAACTTGCTGTAGGGGGCACAAATCCAACACCTTCTCTACTGTTGCACACACTGGAGTTGGAATAATAAATTATACTATTCCAACATCCAGCGCCCCTACAGCAAGTCGTTGTAACGTCTTGCGTTGTAAAGGTATGCATTGTAATGGCATACAATACAATGTAACGTTGCATATTCCTTTACAGTAGATGTGAGGGCACCTCTGAATGAGCAGGTATGTCCTTGTTCAATTGATAGCAATAGACACACAATAGATGGAGGGAATTCAGAACAAATCAACACATTTGCCCCCACTCAAGAGATCTGGGTTAAATCCATCATTCTTTTGCTCACCATGCCACCTCAGTTTAGACCTGGACATATTCAAATCAGCCTTGAGTCTGTGCCTCATGGGAACAGTCCAGTCCAAACAGTTCAATAGATAGGCATTACAAGTGATCAGGAAGCCATTTTAAAAGTATGCACTGGGCAATGGTCATCACGAGTTACCCAGCTGTATAATTGCTTCAGTGAAAATAATGGAGTTTGGTATCAAACACCTCCTCTTAATAAATCCATACTGATGCCAGTATCAGCATCAGATATATGTATACATGCCCCTAGACGGTACCTTAGAGGTGCCCCCTGGAGCTCTACTAGTCCCTTAGTGTGTTGGCTTATTGGTATCTGCCAGCCTGCCATCACATACGAGTTTCTGCCCCCCTGCCATATAGGCCCCTTGGTGGACCAGGTCCCTGGGTCATGTGTAAATAAGTAGGAGGGGGTGCATGGGGCCCCCTTCTAGAATTCCTAAAGTCTGAGGCCTGCCACCTCCCTGGGTCATCTTTAATTATTTATGCGGGGGTTGCCCACAGGAGGGCTAGTTGGCCCTCAAGGACCCTAAAGAGCCAAGGGAAGTCCATCCCCAAACTAGTAGTGCACCAGGAGGGGTGTTTGCAGAGTGGTGGAGAAATTAGATGAGGCCACCAAAAAACTCCCAGCAAACCCACTGCGTGGGACTTGGTGGAGTTAACAGGAATAGTAGTTGGCCCCAAGGACCCTCAATAGCCAGAATACTTCACTCCACTACTAGTAGTGCACCAGGAGGTGCATGTGGAGAGTGGTGGAGAAATTGGATATGGCCTCCGACCAGGTCTCAGCAATCTGCTGTGTGGGACTTACTGGAGGTAACAGGAGGGGTAGTTGGACCCAAGGATGTCCTTGGAGGCTAACTAGCCCTCCTGTTATCTCCAATTTTGCCACACAGAGAGATTGCTATGAGTTTTTCGGAGGGCACACCCCCTTTATCCACCACTCTGCAAACTCGCCTCATGGTGCACTACTAGTTGCGATATGAAGTCTACTTTACTCCTGAGGGACCTTGAGGCCAAGAAGCCCTCCTGGTACCTCCAGTAAGTCCTACAGAGCTGGATTCATGAGAGCCAGTTGGAGGTCCAGCCCCTTTTCTTCACCACTCTCCAAACGCGACTACTAGGTAAAAATCATAGAAATTCACTGAAAAAAACAAAGGTTACAGGAACGTTATACGTAGGAATTAGCATTTAAAAACCTTAGAAATTCACTGAAAAAAACGAAAGGTTACAGGGACTTTATAGTTCGGAAATGGAATAAAAAAAACCTTAGAAATTCACTGAGAAAAGCGAAGGTTGCAGAGATGTTATAGTTAGGCTCAGGTTTTGCTCGTACAAAACCAGAGAAATTCAGCTGTCATAGTTAGTGTCCCGTGCCTGAACGTATCCTCAGGATCGAACCGATGCTCTATGGGGTCCACCACTCGACAGCTCCAAGTCTGGATATATATACACGCAGACTAATGGATGGTCAAGCGGGGGAAGGGAAGGATGGGGACAGCGGGGAGGGAGACCTGTGAATACAAAAGAACAAATTACCACCTAAGGCTTTCTAATACCTCCCTATGCCCGTCATACTTAGATGTACCCATACTTCCACTAACCTTTAAGGAAAGAAAAGGTTGCCGGCTAACAGGGGTGCTGAGCATGTAATCACAATTCTTCCCACCATATGCTGAAAAATACAACAAAATATATTAGTCTAAAAATTCTATGTACTTTTCTAACCTCTCTGCATTGGAACATGTATCTTCGAATCCAACATGTAACAGCTACCCTGATGTAGTAAGAGGAGGGCTTCTAGCTCAGAAAGAACTCCTGCCTTAAATAACCCCTGTGGATGTAAAAGCAGAAAGATCACCAGCGATGAGTAACTGATAAACAAATGTTAGATAAGCACATTCAGAGGTTCCCTTATCAAATCAGTTCGACTGTGAGGAACGTAATCCTAAGAACAGTATCCAGGAAACCTTCGGGATAAACAAAAGAGACTAATAGAGAGTTGAAAGTCACTCTCTTAGCCAGCACGATGAAAGCCAATATGAAAGAGAACAGATTCTTCCCTGCGTGAGCCCACTGTCCAGGCTCTCCTAGGGAAGACACAAGGAAAATCTCAGCTTTAACGTGCAAACAACACATAAGATGCCAGGCACTTTAGCTTTCCCTCACAAGAGCTCAGTGGATAAGTATCCTAGAACGCGAGCTCATCAAGGTAGGGAAAAGAAGGTTATGAGCTCTGTAACGGGATTGTGCCCTGAACAAGCACAGATAGCCATGAAAATAATCCCAACCGATAAAGCGACAAGCGGTGCCACAGGCACCCTTACCCAACAAGTAACTGCGGAATATGGCTAGCGTCCGAACCGGACTTCCAGGAATAATCAGCAGCGTCTTCTGCTACCGCCTCGCCTTATCCCTGGTGCTCTGGTGTCACGTGGGGGCGGTGCGTCTGACGTCAGATGCCCCGCTGAGGCTGCCGGGAGTTGTAGTCTTACCCTGGGTTTTCTTTACGTGCCTGTGCGAGCACCGAGACCGGAGTTGCCGTGTCCCCTGACAGTTAGTGGGCTAACTATCTCACGTTCCCGCAATGCACTGCTTATGACCTTACATATTAAATCACTTGTGAAATGGTCATTGACATCACTGATGACATCAGCCACAGGAACTCTGAGGTACCCACTCACATCCCATATAACCTTTCAAACACCCACTCCAACTTCCACACTACCATTCTCAAACCCGTTCACAAACGCATACCAGTACTTACACAGTCTCTCACTGATTCATAGATCAACACATACACATTCACTCACTCACCCATACAGCCACTCATACAGCCTCTCACTCACAAATACAGCAACTGACATATCCATCATATACCCATATAGCCACTCACACACTGAGTTGTCACCCATAGAGCTACTCACACACCTCTTCACTCATCCATATAGTCACTCACACAGACACTTACTCACCCATATAGTTACGCACGCACTCACTTACTCATACAGATACTAACGCATACTCACTCACCTATACAGTCACTGACATAGGAACTCACTCACCCTCAGCCACTCTCACATTCACTCACTCACCCATACAGGCACTAAAACCTCATCACTCACCTATACTGCCTTTCACATACACAGTTACTCACCCATATACCAATGACACATACACTTACTCACCAACACAGTAATACACACACTCACTCGCCCATACAACCCCACACACATGCACTCACTAATCTATACAGCCACTGATTCACCCACTCACTCACTCATCACCCACCCACACTGACACTCAGACACCCATAAAGGTACTCAGACAACCAATCACTCACCCACACAGAAACTAACTTACCCACTCCCATACCCATACAGCCACTTAGACACCAACTGACAGATACAGACATTCACACAACCACTCACTAACCCACACATTCACTGAGACACCTAATCACTCACTTATACAGTTAGTCACGCACCCACTGAATCATCCAATCGGGCACTTATACACCCACTTATTCATCAATACTCCTTGGTTTATAATTTAACATGTTGACAACATTGCCTTAATAACATCAGCTCCACAGAAGGCAAGTACAGAAGTAGAAAAGATGACAGAAAAATTTGGAAGGTGGTCGGGATATCTTCTAAATAAATCAGAGACACAAATGATTTGCTCCTCTCACTGCTTGTTACAAGATTCTCGAGTAACTGAGTCAGCAACATATTTAGGGGTTATTTTAACATCTAAAATAACTAATCTATGGGCACTAAATATGGACCCAGTAATAGGCTCAATTAATAGGGAGCTGAGACGGATAGATCATTTACACCGTACAATATTCGAAAGGATTAACGTGATTAAAATGAAAATATTTGCTAAGATTTTGTACCTAATCCAGGCTATCGCATTAGAGTTAGAAGCAAGTAAAATACACAAAATTGGGGGGATGTTTTCTAATTTTATTTGGAGCTTTCAAAAAATCCGCCGGGCATATAAATTTCTGACCCACCCAGTTGACCGGGGGGGCTGGAATGCCCCCAATATTCAGCTATATTATTGGGCTACCGCTTTTCAACAATTAGGTACTCTCTATTATTGTGAAAATGAGCAAAGTGATACGCTAAAAGTACCAACTGTTTATCAACTGCCCATAGGGGAAGCTGCAGGAGGAATATTTCAGCGTCAAGATGATATGAAAAAATATCAAAAGAAAGGCTATTAATGTTTAGAGTGTGCCGTGAAAATTTGGAAAAGAATAGAGAAAATATGTAAAATAAGAAGGTATACTAAGTATACATCACTCTGGCAATCTGACTTTTTACGCCCGTCTCTATACGATGGTGTGACTAGAAAATGGGAACAAGTGGGGATCGTTACACTGGCAAAGGTTTATTCGAATCAGGAATTGATGACGTTTATTGAGTTAGTTCACAGGTTTGGCCTACAGTGGGACTCGTGCTTTAAATATTTACAAATACGCAATTGTATAAGAGGAATCCCTAAAGATAGTATCAATCTGGGCCGATACAAATTGAGCAGTTTATGGGTAACTCTAAGAGTAGAATCAAAGATTTCTGTCAAGAGTTGCTAAAGTCTATACCGGACGATGTTGAAAAGATAGAGCTAAGTTGAACGAATAGACTAAGTGATGGGGAGGTTGATATAGCCAAGGTGTTGGAGATTGGGAATAAAGTTTTTATGTCATCTAACTTAAAAGCTCAACAATACAAAACAGTTTATAATCTCTACTATGCACCTTCCAAACTTTTTAAGTGGGGAAAAAGACAATCTGACGAATGCCCGAGGTGTCAAACCGGTCCCGCTGATATGGTACATATGTTTTACTTATGTGGAAAGCTAGATAAGCTAAAAGAAGGGTCTTTTATGCTCCAGACATTGGGGAAAAACATAAAAATCTCCCTACACTGATGTTATTGGGATATGATTGCAGGCTGCAGCTTGACTCGGTACAGAGGGATTTTGTGTTTTTAATAGCATCAATTACACGCCTTTTGATTGCCACAGTATGGAAGGATCAGGAATATTTCATCAGTGGTTTTATAGGTTAATATATATTAGGCGGCAGGAAATTACCCTCTATAAGTGTAAAGGGCTAGAAACCATGAAAAAAGGTATGAATATTTTGAAGCCTTAAATTGTCTGGATGGAGGACCAAAATAGACAAGTGTTGGCTAATGGAATGGACTGCAATTTGCTTTTAATGAGTAATTTCGGAATAACTGTTGAAACTTGGTGATAACCTTGGAGGAAAAGGGGGAGGGATTATTTAAGTGCAATGTAATACCAAGCTATAAGATTGACTATGATGAGCATTATAGCTGCGCTATGTTTTATGTGCTCTATGCTTTCTTTTTTGTTTAGTTTTTCTCTTCCTTTTTCAAATACTGTACTGTAATATGTCTGATATCAATAAAAAAAGAAAAAAAAAAGAGGGCAGAAGATGAGTATCTTATTAAATATGTTTTCCTGTATTCTGGTCGTTTTCTTGGATATTTTAATACCTAAATAATTTGGGGCCCGATGTAGGTGGCCAAATACCAGTAGGTAAGGGTGAAATTCGGTACAATTCACCATTACCGACCGGTATTTAGCCATTCCTGATGTACGGAAGGAATCGGTAATAAGGAATCGGTAAATACCGACTCCTTAATACCGATTTCCTATTGGCCTTGCATTTAAGGAATCTGTAATACCGATTCCTTAAATGCAATGGAGAAAGCACATAAAAGAGTGCTTTTGGGCTTTAAGGAATCAGTAATTACCACCAACTTCAAGCACACATGCACATTTCAGGGGTGCAACACGGCGTCCTTTGGACCCCCTGGCACCATTGAAATTCCTCCCGGTAGTACCGATTCGGTGATACCGAATCGGTAATACCGAATTACTTCACATTCATTCAAATTGGCCTCCAAGTCCTTAGGAATGAATGGGTAGAAGTCGCGCAAGCGCATCGACCAAGATGGCCGCCGCCACCGGAGCTCGGTGAAGTAATCGGCCCAATCAGCCGAAATACGACGAATTCCTGTCAGGAACATCGATAACAGCGCAGCGCTAGTAAGCTGAAAGTATTGCCTACCTTCTACTCGTTTTTTTGAGCGATTTCTTCGTTGGGAAGTGCTCCTGCTGGCCCTCTGGTTCCTCTCCCTGCCTCGGTCCCAGCCTCTGCCGGCTTTCTCCTCACAGGGGGCGGGGTGCTCACAAAGAGAGGGCCTGGCTTGGGCCTAGCCACGCCCACGACCCTGTTAACTACTGCACTGCTGTTTCTGGAGAGCTTTTGGGAATTTTACATATTTTTTCCCTAATATTTCTTAAAATATTGAGGTGCTTTTCTTTTTCCTGCATTTATTTGACGCTTTGGGTTATTTATTCACCTCAAGATGGATAATAAGAATTCTGCCAATAATAAGAGGAAACAGCAAGTATCGCCTCCCTCAAATAAATCTAAGGTTGTTGAATCTTCTGAACCTTCCCTCACATTAATTTTAGAAGAAATTCAAGCGCTGAGACTGAACACTGACACTATTGCAATTGAAATGAAAAATATTCGTAAAGATATGGCTTCCATGTCCATGAAAGTGTCTGGATAACAAAAATAAATTGGACTCTTTTACACCTTTGATGCAGCAAATAGTACCAATGCATACTCAGCTGCTGGAATTGGAAAAACGTAATCGGCAATACAATCTCCGTATTTTCAATCTTCCTGAAGAGGTTGTAGGATCTGACTGTCGCTTATACCTAGAATACTTGCTTCCTGGTCTTCTAAATATTAAATTTTCTGAAAAGTTTGAAGTGGACAAGGCACATAGAATTCCTTCGCATAGAAATCCTCGCCACACCAAACCTAGGCAAATGATTTTTAAGGTTTTGCGACACCATCATCTGGTTCTTATCAGGAAAGCTGCTAGAGATATTCCTTCTCTCTTGGTGAATGGCTCCAAAATCTTTATTCATCAAGACTTTGCTAAGGAAACGGTTGCTATCCGCAAAGAATTTTCTTCTTTTCCTCCACAACTGAGAAGCCTTGGTTTCAAATATGGTCTGTTTGATCCTTCTACGATGAGAGTCTGGAAAGACACTTTCTCTAAATCTTTTCATCGTCCTGAAGATTTAAGACTATTCCTGGAACAACAAGCTTCACCGTCGATGGAAACTCAGGATGCCGTTACTTGAATATTGTAGTTTGATCTTCCCTGGCATTTAATGACTATCCATTTATGGGCTCCAACGGTTCTTGACCATGCTTGAGGAACGGATGTGCGTCTCTATGTTCTTATTTCTGTATCTTGTTTGTTCTTTTTCTTTCCTTTCCTGTATCTTCCTTTTGTGTCCTTCCTTTTCTTGCTACCTACATAGAGTTACTCTTTATCCATGGCTGTTTCTCCCATTCGCTTTCTTGCAATCTTTTTTTCTGTGTTTCCTTCTAATTCATGATGGCTAGTTCTCATAATATTAAAATTGTCTCCCCTAACGTTAAGGGTCTTAGACATCTAGTTAAACGCACTCAAATTTTAGATTACCTGGGTGCTTGTAGAGCGGACATTTGCTTTCTCCAAGAAACGCATATTGATGACAACATTTTACATTATATAAAAAAAAGTGGTTAGATGATATTGTGTCCTCTCCTGCGCAAGGAAAGAAAAATGGTGTTGCAATTTTCTTTGCTAAAAGGCTGAATTGCCAGATTCTTAGTAAGTTTACCGATACAGAAGGTAGATATCTTATAGTTAAGGTTAAACTTCATGATTCAATATTCTATCTGCTTAATATTTATGGCCCTACAGCTGATGACCCTTTGTTTTGGTCTACTATAACTACAGAAGTTTTGAAGTTGGGGCAGGCTCCTTTGATTGTTGGAGGGGATTTTAATGTATTTATTGATCCATTGTTAGATAGACTCAATTCTGCAAAATTCCGTCATCCTAAAGTATTCCATGCCTCTAAATCTTTTCTTCACACAACCAAATTGGCTGATATTTGGAGATTGCATTTCCCCACTGATAAATGTTTTTCATTTTTCTCTAATCCCCATAACTCCTTTCGAGGATTGATTATTTTTTGATTTCCCCCTCTTTACTTCCATCAGCCACCAATGCTATGATAGGTAATATTGATATTTCTGACCATGCCCTAATTTCGTTTGTTTTAAATATCTCCTCTCCTTTTACCAAACAAAATAGGTGGCGTATGAACACGAGCATTGTACTTAATGACACACATAAACCCAAATTACTACAGGCTATTCAAGACTATTTTTTGTTCAACCCTGAAGATTCATCGTCAATTATCAATAGATGGGATGCATTTAAGGCCTACATTAGAGGTGTCACTATTTCTATCATGGCCCATGAGAACAAAAAATTTAACTCTAATGTTAAGCATTTAGAAAAACAAATTGCTAAATTTGAACGTTTATTTATTTCCTCTAATGACCCTCAATATAAACTTAAATTACAAAAACTTTGTTATGAATTTAATGCTATACTTAGTACTAGAGCAGGGATCCAACTCGCTAATTCCAATGCTAAATTTTGTTTCAATACTAATAGGTCTGGGAAACTCCTTGTGAACTATTTGCGGATCAAGAGGAATAAGACTCAAATAACCTTGATACGTGGTTCTCAGGGACAGGTGGCTATCTCCCATAATGATATTGTTCAAGAATTTTTGCATTTTTACTCTTCCCTATATAGTAAACCTGATCCCTGTGATGAATCTTTAATTGATTCATTTTTGAATAGGTGTACTCTACCTCAAATTTCTCCATCAGATAGACTTAGTTTAGATTCCCCTATTACTTGTGACGAAATTTTGCTCGCCATCAAATCGCTCCCTAAGAATAAATCCCCAGGTCCGGATGGTATCCCAGCTGAATTTTATAAAGAATTTCAGTCTCTCCTTTTGCCCTATTTGAGTGAGATATTTTCCCATTTTAGTTCCTCTGGTATCATTTCTGGTTCCTTTGCGGATGCTTTAATCATTGTACTGCCCAAACCCGATAAAGACCCTACCCTGGTCTCTAATTATCGTCCCATCTCCCTAATAAATCAAGATTGTAAGTTGTATGCTAAAATCCTTGCCTCTAGATTAGCTCCTGTCCTTCGTTTGCCTGCTACTTTGACATTAAATAGCGAGTTCATAGTTGAGTATATTAAAAATAAAACATCCAAGTGGTCTTCCCTTCATCTCTCCTGGTGGGGAAGAACGGAATCTATAAAAATGAACATTGCTCCCAAACTTTTTTACTCCTTGACTATGATTCCCACTCAATTTCCCCTCAAATTCTATAAGGATGTAGACAAATTGCTATCTAAATTCCTTTGGTCAAACAAAGTTCCTCGTATTGCTTACAGAAAATTAAAACTCCCTAAGTTTCAGGCTGGTTTTGCACTCCCAGACTTTCACCTGTATCATAAAGCTTTTATTTTAAAACAAAGTTCCTTATGGTTTACTAATTCTCCGGTAGTCAGACCTCCAACTTGGTTTGAAATAGAATCCTCAATTGTTCGACCGTTTTCTCTACCTTCTCTGATGTCGATGTCTTCTGGTTCCAAGGTTGTTCATCGATCATCTATATATAAATCCTCAAGATTAATCATTAATGATTTGGATTCTAATTTTGACTTACCCTTACTTTCTACAGTCCACCTGTCTTTATGGCACAGTGCTTTACTTAAACTGAACCGAAACATTAACTTCTGGTCCTCATGGATTTCAAAAGGCGTTTAATATCTCAAAGATGTTTTTGATGGAACTGCCTTTATTCCCTTTGAGCAACTCCAATTAAAATTTAAAATCCCGGCTTCAGATTTCCCTAAATATCAATCCTTATGCAATTCAATTTTAGATTCCTTTCCAAATGGTCTCCCCTCATCTACCACCAATGATTTATTTATGTATTTACCTTACTGCTGTTACATCAGCCTCCAAAGCTGTCTCTATCTTTTATAAAAAATTTGCCATCTCTCAGGGCTCCAATGTTGGTTCAATTGCCTCTTTTTGGAATAATGAACTTTCCATATCATTATCAGATGACTCCTGGTCTTCTATATGGCTCAACAGCATATCTGGATGGCTTCCAGTGTCTCTTTATCAAACTAATGCGTATATTTTGTTCAACACTCTATGGACACCATTGCGATTATATAATGCTAAACTGTTACCATCTGATCTATGTTGACACTGCAATTCTTGTTCTGGTTCACTTCGTCATATGGTATTTGATTGTCCAGTTATTAGGAAATTCTGGTTGGAAGTCTGGCCTATCATTTTGAATATTTTATCTTTGCAAGATGATATTACATATACACTGTTAATATGCAAATCAGTTGCCTTTTCTCATCCTCTTTGTGAGTCAAAGGCTAAGTTATTTAATTTTTTGGTTACAGCTGCGTTAAAATCTATTACTTTTTGTTGGAAAGATGCTTCTTCTCTTTCGGTCCATGCTTGGTGGTCATGGATTACCTTTACAAGGAAAGGTGCTCAGCTATCACTTAAAGGTGTTAATCACAATTCACAATCATTTCAGTCTTTTTGGTCACCTATTGGTTCATATGTTATGAAATGATATCGTTAATTAGTTTTCTTTGTATATTACGGACTATTTTGACTTTCATTATTACCTTTTTTGTATTTCTGTATTTTATGTACTCAATTGCTTGGTAACTCTGTATGGTATGATTTTACGATGCAATGATATGTTTACTCCCCTCCCTCCCCTCCCCTTTTTCCCTTCCTCTTCTTATACGATTATTTGTTACTGATTCTCTCTACTGCAAATTTACATAGGTACCATAGTTCTTGTTATTATTTTCATCATTTACGCTTATCTGCTTTAATTTTTTGTTATGTACTGTTCTTGTTTATTTCTTTTGTCTCGAAAATTTCAATAAAATTATTTTGAACTTAAAAAAAAAAAAGGAATGAATGGGTAGGTATTCGTTATTACAGAATCTCAATTACCAATTTGGCAATAATGAATATTAAGGATTAAGTACTTTTTACTGAATTCTTACCTACATCTGAAATACTGATTTCTTAAAACCGAATCAGTAAAATTCGGTATTAAGAATTCGGTATTTCACTATTACCTACATCGGGCCCTTGCAAGTCTTCCATTAATCTCTATTTCCTTTTGTTGCATCTCACCATGTTCTGTTCCTATAACTGGTCTTTTTCCTCTCTGTCTCTGCCTGGACTTGCATGTCGTGTTCCTATGGTTACATTGCCTCCCTTTCCTTGTTGTCCGGTCGTCATGTTGAACAATCTAATTTCCTTTCCAATAATGTAAGCTTGTTTCTTGGTATTTCGTCCACTCAGGAGCCTGCCTCTGAGCTTTACGGTAGGTTACCTGCATCTGGCAACCTGTAAATTACACCCTGGGTGCCAGACGCCAAAGCCTTTCCTAGAAAGCTGCCATCCACCGCCTTAACTGGTCTCACTTGCCTGCACCATTGGCACTGCTGGTGTGCCCTCCACCTTCAGCCTGACTATTTTTGCTCCATGCGGAAAATATCAGGAGCGATAAACACCTAAGAAAACTCAGTCTTGAATCGAAATGGAGGGTGAATGTCGGGCTGCCTCGCCTGCCTTGGCTCAAATCAGTCAATGAGGTGTGTCCAACACCAAGGATGAATAACATGGGAAGATAGAAGTCTTACTGGGCATGCTCCGTAGATCCAAACAACCCAACTCCGTGTCTTACATTAGAATTGCTGCTGTCTCAACAAAAGAGGCACTTTATTGCTAAAACCCTGCAACCATCCTGAACTTAATAGAATATGTAAGTTCTTTCCACTCTGAGTCAAGTCTGAGCCATGAATGATCCTTCTTTGGGGTTTTTTTTGCACTTGGCAGGTAGTTGATTCCAACCAGTCCTGAAGGGGAAGCCCCAAAACTCCCGAAGTCCCGGCCCCCCTAAATAATTGCCATTTCACAGCATCCGCAAACACCGGCTCAAATTAACCACTAATAATAATGTTAGTGTTCCTACCCATTAGCAAAGAACAAAACGATTTCACGTACCGTTTACATTCCTCCAGATTTAAAGTAACATGCTTCTTACACTTCTGCATGTTTTCAGTAATCTCCTAAAGGCATCTGTGATTAACTCATTACAAATTGCATGTCAGTGGTTTGAATTTTGCTTTTAAGTAAGGATATTGTTTAGAGATCAACCGTACTACTGACATCAAAGAACTCTTTTTGCAGATTTCCTGCATCCGCTCGACCCAAAATAAGGCCCTTAATTATTGTTTATTGTTGTCCATGGACACTTTAGACTTTCCAAACATATCTGCAACTATTTTTTTTATTATATAATAATCCAGTTTATCAAGAAATGTAATTTTATTTTCAATATGAACTCACAGGGTATAACGTAACTTGTCACAAGCTATAAACCCTGCTAAGGTTTTAAAATCAACCCTTATGAAAGACCACCTTGTCTTGTTTCTGTACACGGCGTGCTCATATGCTCTCTCCACTGGTGATTTTCACTAGCGCTCGTGCCCCTCTGCTAAATTATTGACCACTTGAAAAGAACACACTATAAATCACATTGTCTCTTGGTGCTGAAATCATTATTATTCTACATCTCAACGACCCATTAGGATGAGAAACGGAGGCCTCCATGCTTTACATAGTTCTCTGCAGCAGGTGCATTCACCCTTTAAAATGCCAGGTCCTTGCCCGAGTTGTGCCACTTTCCAGAGACTTTAAACCAGAGGCTCATGAGCTACGAGTTTGCCTTCGTCCTTTCATTTGTGGCCAGATTCATTAACATTTAAAACCTCCCATGTATGACTTCGAGCCATCACCATTGCAGCCTGCACCCTGAGCACGGCCAGGCGGTGCCCAAACCAGCCCTTTTGAATGTTCAATGCAGCCCCACGCTGCAGGAGGCTGGGACTAGAATGGGGGGCTGGTGCTTTCATTGTTGGGTTCTGGTGCCCATCTAGCTCTGCAAGCAGCATCCTAGACTACAACCCGCTGGGGAAAGTACCAGCATGGTGGAATGGGCAGTCTGCCCTGATTACGCCCCGGCTCACCCTGAACTCAAACCTGATGCCCCTTTAATGGATGAGGCAGCGGGGTTTGACCCATTGAGAGACTCATGCTGCACCTTTGAAGTGCATTCTAGCTGAAGTCAAATGAGATTAATCTGGTCCATTTGTGTCCCATTTTTATGATGCATTGTTTCTGATATAGTTACAATACCCCGTTGATATTTACAATCTTTATATCTTGGCTGTATTGTTGTTTGGCCTGATGTGGCAGCCGAGGGAACCCTTGCTGCTTTACGTTTGTACCAGGGGTGATAAGGATTCTTTGCTGAAACAGGTAACTCTGCAGGTCTTCTTCTTTGGGCCTTCTTCAGGGCTGGAGGGATCTCAGTCACAGCTCCCATCAAGACTGTGGCCTCTCCCACTTGGAGCCTAACATTCACCTACCCTGGAGTAGGCCCTGCAAAACGTTAAGAATTGTGAAAAAATTATCATAAACGTCATATTCACTCTAGCGAGCCAGCCTTGCATCACTTTAACCCAGTACTTAATTTGAGCTGGTGCTTGCAGGTCCCACCCCCCCTTATTTTTCCTCTTCAGAATTGGATCCAGAGCAAGAGATAGATAAGCCACAAGAGGGAAAGAAGAATGAAAAAAAAGATGGATGAACTGTAACAAATAAAGAACGAGGGATGAAAAGAACCGGCAAGAGTGAGATAAAGAGGGAGGAAGTGTCACTGTCTGGAGGTCGATTAAAGAGACGTGAGGTGGAAACAAGTGTATGTAGCTTAGGTCTTCAGCACCCGGACTTGGATAGCGCTGCTACAGGCTTCTAAGCATAATTTTGGGCCCGGTCACTTATTCTTTGAAATTCAAGAACTGATAAAACCGGTTACGCAGGGTTACTTCGAGGGATTTTCGGAGTCATGTTCGAACAGGTATAACTGATAGGTCCCCCATTTGATGACTAAAAGGAAGAGAGATACTCAAGGCAAGGCTGTCGAAAACGCGGCAGAAGTGAAACCCGACCTGATGACTAATACATTTCCGAAGAAATAAACAAGGCACGTGGACAGCTTTCGAGATAATCGTTCAGGAACTATGCGGTCTACGTGCAAATAAACCTATAGCCACGAATGATTGTAAAGAAAGTTATTTTGTTGATGCTGGATCCTAAAGCTTCAACATTGACATAAGCCGAGGGACCACATTTGCATAAACACCGCCCACCTGGAAGAGCTGACAAGAATATTTTTAAGCCACAATACCTACAGTTATTGCAGGTACGTGATTTACCAGTGCAGTCTCATTTCTATTCTCCAGGCAGGGAAAACTTTGTCTTTCTCTATCTCTTCATCTAACTTTCTACCTGATGTTTTTCTCTTTCCCACTACTTGAGTCTTTCTTTTTTACCTCTTTCTCCTTCTGTCACTCTCTTTCTCTTTCTCCTTCTCTATCTCCCATCTCCTTTCTCTCTCTTACACACACACTCCTTTCTCTCTCTCTCTCACACACACTCCTTTTACTCTCTCTCTCTCTCCCCACCCCCACCCTTCTCTCTGTGTTTTGTCTTCCTCTCTTTCTGTAGGAATGAAGATCCTCTACTGCGAAGATAACTTTACGACCCCGGACCCTCTGCAATATTTTCTGGTTTACCCTATAATCTCCATATTCTGTCATTTGATAGAACCAAAACGGGTAGAAAGTCAATTGTAATGAATACAAAGGATCAACAGACATTTTGGTGACCCATTTTGTTTTTAGGTTAAAGTTTTTTTTTGTGAATGACACAAACAGCATCTAACAAATGCAAACACCAACAATATAGAAAAGCTGCCATACAGTAGTATCTCACCCAAAAATGACGTTTGTAGCTTTTTATTTTATCTTCGTTAGTTTATTTTTGCAATTTTATATGGAGCGGACTCGAGCCAAAGACATTGACGCAGAAAGGTAACCATTCACAGAGTCAAAGATAAGCACCACGGAACTAAAAGTAACAAACAATTCGTTGCAGCGTAGACAGTCCCTTGTCAGGAGGCACTTGGCTACCACTCATAATAGAACAATGCTCTTTACCGAGAAACCATGAAGAACAGACAGTTGGCTTCAGGGTAAGTAAACCAGGTCAACAGAGGAGCTGTGAAGGGCCAGTTCTCCTACTAACCAAAGTGCCTCTTGAATACGTGGAGTTTGAGTTCCCTTTCGTAGGTGCTCAGATAGCAGTTTGGGCAAAGCAATAGTGGGGGAGTTCCAGGGTTGGATTCGGATTAAAAATCATCCTGGGCACGCCAAAAACAAAAAGTGGCCCACATTTGCATATTGCCTTTACGCAAAACACTGTTTCGGCCAAATTTTATAAAAACAGGGGAGGGGGGTGTAAAAAGAAATGCACGGATTAGTTTACACCGGTGAACCACACCTGAATACAAGTGAGGCCGCTTCTGCTCAGGCCCCCTGCCCCCGCTCACTATGCATACATGAATGGGCCCGCCCAGCAAGACAAAGGGAGTGACACCTTGGCCCATTGATAAAAGGGAGATAATGGACGCCCATCTGCCTCCAGGAAGCCCACTCGGGCACCCACAGGGTCGCTGGCGGTATCTGAAAACAATGCAGAAACCACCCAACTTGGCCCTCAGACTGCTCAAAAAAGCAGCCCACAGCTGGAAGTGGACACCGGCCGCTCGGGCATTGCCCAAGTGCCCGCGTTACCAATCTGACCCTGGGGAGTTCAAAAGTCCTGTTGCACAAACCAAGAATACCTGCTTCTTACAGGGTTCTTGTCTGAAATTCAAAGGCTCGAGTAGGAAGGTTTTAGTATTTCTTGATCCTCATTGAGCACCAGAGAGTTTCAGCTTTGACACCAAATAAGAGAGAGTGGAGAAGACTCGATGTGTGTAGCATAGGTTCTTGAATTGGCCTCCTGCTCCGATAGGAAGCCATTGCAGGGAACGAAGAATGGGTAACATGTCTGTTTTTATGTGTCGTGTAACAAAGTGGGATGCTGCATGGAACAGTGCTTAAAGGGGTGCGACATGTGGTTTAGGAAAACCAGAGAGGAGTACATTCCCAGACTTCAGTTTGGAAAGAACCAATGCCTGAACCACTGAGCTCTAGTCCTGGTCCTAAATGAACTGCCTGATAAGCCAGAGCAGCCTCAGGTGGAGGCATGCACTTTTGTCCGTAACCACAATTTGCTCCTTGTGAAGGTGCAGCTTAGATAGAGCAGATGGATTAGGCATTGTCAACAATGACCAGATTACAGTTCAGGGGAGAGAAGATTCCAACCACTCATAAATTGGGAAGCTGGATTTTTTTGGTGGCTTGAATTTCAAGTGATGATTACCCAACCACCTTGTCAAGGGTAAGGGAGAGAATGCTAATGTCATTGCAATACAAATCCTTCAGGTAGATCTGGGTGCCATCCGCATTTTGAAGGCAGAAAATCCCAGTTTTTTTCAGGCTATTGCCAAATGGTTCAAAGGACAAATTGAACAGTGTTGGGCAATGGATCGAGACCGGTTAGACTAATTGATCATGAGTGGTTTTGTTTGGAAAAGACAATCCTTTTTTACCCTTTGAGAATGATTAGATAAGTAGGAAGCAAACCACTGTAGGACTACCACTATGAATCCCATATGATCTTCCAGGATCAGGGAGTGGTGATTTACTATAGCAAATGCTGAGGTGAGGTCCAGAAACATAAGTAGACATGAGTTACGGAAGTTGAGAAGTCGAAGGAATCATCTACAATTTGCAGATGTGCTACATCTCTGGCTGAATCCAGACTGGAAGATATCAAAGAGGACATTTACTTGGATGTGTACAGACAGTTGAGTGATTATGCACCTTTCTGACACCTTCCCTAAGAAAGGAAGTATTGAGATCTGGCAGAAGTTGTTTAGGTCATTCTAGTCAGCATTGTTTTTTTAGGATGTGGGAGACCTGGATGATTTTAAGGCTGTCAAGGAAAATCTCTTGCTTTGGTGAAGCATTAATCAGCATGGTCCAATGTGGCAGCAGCAGTTTATCCTATTCCTTTCTCGTGGTTTCAGGCAATGCTACAGAGAAGTGGCTGGATGGCTTGACCTTAATTATAGTTTCAAGTAACTCTGTCTCCAAGATCATGTCAAGGTGCAGCCAAGACCACTATGCTTTGTGGTTTTCTGTGCATACATCCGCGATAAAGTAACTTGATGGAAGAGATTGTTCAATAGCCTTTACTTTACTGGCAAAGAAGGTTGCAAACTTATTGCATTTTATTACCAGTCTAGAAGGTGTGCTGGTGTAGGACTGGTAGTTTGATGTTTTATGAAATCAAAAAGAGGTTTTGGTGGGTTTTTGGCAGCATCATGCATAGATTTAATGTGGCTAGATTTTGCTTTGAAGATGTTCACTTTATTCTTTTATAAACAAAAAGGGGGAGATGGAGGTAGACGTTAGGTTCATCCTCCAGACTGTGTATAGGTATTAACAAATCTGTAAATGACACATCAGAGAGCGTAACCAAAGGGAAGGGCTTCTGTTAAATCAGGGCCGGACTGGGAACCAAATCCTGCCCTGGCAAAGTGCTCGGCCGGCCCCTCCCTCCCCACTGGGGGGGAGGGACGGGTTGGAGGTGCCGCCGATCGCTTTGCTGTGGCCGGTTTTTGGCCGATTTTGTTGCAGGGCCGATTTTGCAGCTATGCTGCAAAAACTGCCCTGTAGCAAAATCGGCCCCCAGGAGCTCAAAACCGGCCCCACCCATGCGGCGCACTGGAGGATTGCCCGGTGCCCGCTATGGCCAGTCAGGGCCCGTGTTAAATGTGTGAAACAACGCTCTGTATCAAAGAAGAGAAAATCCTCTTCTTGAGTCCTCTCACTCACCAAGAGTTACCCCAAGGTGACATGCTTTATCATTGGGGCCATTCCAGACAGCTACTGTCTGGGACGTGCTGCAACTTGGGGAACTACGTGGGAGCACTGTTTGTGAAAAAATGTGTCACTGATGACACAGTGATGTCATCAGTGTTGTCATTTGAGATGTCATCAGTGATGTCACTGACCATGTCATGACTGATGTACTATGTGACGTCATCAGCAGTGCCTTGTGGGGGCGTGAGTTATAGTTAGCTCAACTAACTATAACGTCCCTGAAACCTGTGTTTTTTTCAGTGAATTTCTAAGGTTTTTTAAATGCTAATTTCTAACTATAACGTCCCTGAAACCTATAGTTTTTTCAGTGAATTTATACAAATTTTAAATGCTAATTTCTAAATATCACGTCCCTGAAACCTGTGGTTTTTAGAGTGAATTTCTAAGGTTTTTTAAAAGCTAATTTATACCCATGCCTATGAAGTAGAACATGTGTAAAAATAGGTAGAAAGGCGCAGAAAGAAGCAAGAGAAATGCAGAAAGAGGCAACAGAGGTCCAGAAAGAGGAAGAACGGTGCTAAAAGAAGCTAGATATATGCAGAAGAACCAACAGAAATAACAATAACCTGCCCTAATGATTTATTATAGGCCTAAAAATAGGTCCTTATATATAAGTGTTCATCCCAAACCCCAAAAGCAGACCTCACAACATGATTACAAAAATATAAAAAAAGATTTTTATTTTATGAAACAAGTTTTCTCAGTACATGATTATTGCATAAGTTATTCCATCTTATAAAAAATATATTAGTCATTTCATGTAAAAATAACTCAATCAAATCATCACACCAATCCCACATGCCAACCAACACTTTCATACCAACATACGTACAGCTCTAAACACACATACCTCCACAGATATATTGTAACCAGTGATTGATCTGAGAATAATAGATGGAACACAATCCACTAGGGAGGAGCCCCAGATCACTCAGATGGTCCCCAGATGTAGAAAACGCCAACGAGTGTTTCGGTGTATCACCCCAGCCGGGGTAACACCTTCAACAGGACAGGAGTATACAGAGGCAAGGTGGGACCGAATGTCGTTTTCAAAGATTAAGGCACAACAGTCCTCTTTCTACCTGTATGCTTCTTTTCACTATGGTGTATATTATTTGGTGGATTGTTTTCCACGCCCATACCCGTGATCAAGGAGACGGCGTTTCCCGAAACGCATTGGGACTGATGTATCGTTTGTGTTGCATCTCTTGAATAAACTGTATTTTGGAATCATGCTAAGAGGAGACCAGTGGAGATCTTTTGGGGCTCGATGTGGCATTAAAGATTGTGATTTGCTGATTTTACAGCATCACATGTTGTACTGCAGGGCACCGTTCAAAGTGGCCGGGGAAGTGTGAAAATGTCGAATGGAAATATATATATATATATATATATATATATATATATATATATATATATATATATATATATATATATATATATATATATATATATATATATATATCCATGACTTCTGAGTCCCGTTGGTTAAAAGGACACAGAGACGACACACCAAGAGAACTTTGCACAAACTCTTTATTGTGCACTCGTGGAACAAGGACTTTTTTTTTTTTAACTTTCCACAAACCCTTTATTGTGCACTCGTGGAACAAGGACGACGCGTTTCGGCGTTAGCCTTTTTCAAGTAGCCACCATTTTTAATTTTACACATATATAAGTCCATCATCCATGTCTTAATTCATAAACATGAAGAAAATACTTCAATTACATACATTTCGTTGCAAAAACCAATCTGTATATATACATATATCAACATTATAATTGCATAATATTTCAGCAAGTGTAGATGTTAGTGTCTAATTTGTGGGTGGGACACGGAGGGTAATGTTATTGTTGTGGACCGACAATATCCTCAGCTCCGCGATCGTGAACTACACAATCGCTAAGATGGTCGGGAAATGAAGTGTAATAATGGACTCCCGTAACTAAGGGGTACCAATTGGTTGAGCCTGTCGGGAGGTTTTTATTATTACGGGTATGCTGAGAGCGGGTTTTAACACCATAATGGAGATCTTGTGTTCATCGGTACATACAGACCAACAAATTCAAGGTCCAGTAACTCGGGAGCTCCCTTAGTTCATGTGCATTTAGCGCGGGCTGTGGCTTCGATTACGGAATCAACACGCCCATCTAATTTGTGGTTCCGTTGTTAGATAAACACGGGGTTCGATACTCCTGTCAGTTAGGTGTCTCCACTGGTCTCAGCAAATTTTATTAACCCAAATTGAGATTAAAATTTGGAAAAAAGTACTTGATGATAGGGGAGCTCCCTTTATCATCATGGATTTCCCTAAGATTGTCCATGCATGGGCTGGGATAGTGTTAGGGGGGGGGCAGGTCTAATGTTCGAGTGCTTGTCAATTATGGATAAGTGAGAAGTGAGATATTAAATAGTGAGTTTTAGTGAAAATAATGATAATGCAAAAAATAATATAACAAATTTGTTATTCAACATAATCAATAACCAACATACTTTTCTCCTCAGTGAATGTTGTGCGACTCTACTTATGACTATCTAAGTTATAGGGTTACTAGCATTAGAAATGCTCTACCATAATGGTTGTTATAACCCTTTACTATGTTAATAACGATGGCCCATTGCTGGAGAGTTGCACTGATAAAAATTGTGCTAGTGGTTACCATATACACATATTACTCATACTGCGGGTTGGCCTCTGCCCTGTACCGTCATAGTGTCAAGAGTCTATATGGGATGATAGTTCTTCTCCGTAATTCAGTCCAATTGGGGTCTTGCTCCCCATATCAATAATGTTTTTGGACTCTCTGATCCTAAGTTGTGCCTCTCGATCTCCACCTCTAATACTCTTAGGTATCTTATCTATGCCATAGAACCTAAGGCTCCCATTATTGCTTTTGTGGCTTTCTTCATAATGGCGAGCCATTGGGTAATTATGGTCTTTGTTGTTGATGGCACGTAAGTGCTGTAAGATCCTAACCTTAAGAGGATGCTTCGTGCTGCCCACGTACTTGAGGCCACAAGGGCATTCAAGCACGTAGACAACGAAGTCTGTATTGCAGTTTATTTGGTGTTTAATTATTTTCGTTTGGCCTGTCCCTATCTGGTAATCTTTGCGGGATTTTCCATTGCGGTCGCACTTGCAGTTGCCGCAAACTGAGAATCCTTTGGGGATGGGCAGCCACTTATTTTTCGATGGTTCATCTAGGTAACTGTGTACAAGTCTATCTCTCAGGGATCGTGCCCTACGGTATGTTACCTGTGGCTTTGTACCCACAAGTTCTCCAATGATAGGGTCAGAAACCAATAGGTTCCAATTGGCCCTCATCACTTTTTCCAGGGCCCATGCTCCCCTACTGGAATTCGTAATCATACGGGGTGCATTTGGTTGACTTTTGTTTGTGATCTCCTTTCTTTTTTTATCGCTAGTTGATGTTCTAAACAGGACTTCTTCATGACTGAGGCCTTGAACTTTATTTTGGGCAATTTCTAGTGTTTCCTCATCATCTCCTCTTTCAGTGAAGCGTTCTAACATTGCCCTCTGTTCATTCTCATAATCAGTGTCAGTGCTGCAATTGCGGCGAGCCCTCAACAACTCCCCGTAGGGAATACTTCTCTTCAGGGGAATTGGGTGGTGGCTCGCCGCATGCAGCACCACATTGCCTGCTGTCGCCTTGCGGAACAGACGTGTAGGTAAGTTACCTTCTTTCACCTCAACTGCTACATCTAGAAATTCACAATATGTGTTACTGATGGTATAGGTAAAGCGAAGGTCATTTGTTCCAAGGTGATTGATGAACTGTTTAGCTAATGTCTCCGGGCCATTCCAAATTATGAACAGGTCGTCGATGTACCTGACCAACATCAAGATGTGGTCAGTGTACACCTCCGATCCCTCTGACCAGACGACCTGTTCCTCCCACCAGCCTAGGAAGAGGTTCGCTAGGCTGGGGGCAAAACAAGTCCCCATCGCGGTCCCAGATCGTTGTCGGTATACCGCTTTTTCAAAGAGAAAAATATTCTCTTGTAAACAGTACAACATCATAGTCTTGAGCATAGCATTGTGCTCATAACAATCCACATGTCGACTTCTCAGATAATGCATACATGCTTCTACTCCCTTCACTTGATTAATGCACGTATAAAGTGAGCATACGTCTATACTGATCATGTGATAGCCATCCTCCCATTTTAGATCATGCAATCTTTTAAAAAAATCAGTACTGTCCCTGCAATAAGAATTCAGGTTAAGTACATATTCATTTAGATATAGATCTAAGAATATTGAGGTGTTCTCCAGTAGCCCCCCATTAGAGGACACAATTGGATGCCCTGGTGGTGTAGTGGGGTCCTTGTGGATCTTCGGGAGGAAGTATATACAGGGAATGCGTGGGTTGTCTTTTTTCAAAAATTTATATTCGTCTGTGTCCAGTAATCCTGTGTGGTACCAGCCTCCAAGCAGTGTGTGATAGTCTTTTATAGTTTTTTTGTATTGCTCCCAATTGATCAATTCATAACATGAGACATCGTTCAATTGTCTTATTGCCTCCGTTTTGTAGTCCTTATAGTTCATTACTACAACGTTGCTCCCCCTATCGGAGGGCTTGATCACAATTGAGGCATCTTCCTCCAACATTTTTAAGGAGGTTCTTTGATCTTTGGTCAGGTTATCCCATTCGGAGTTTTTGAAATTTTTTCGTGTTCTCTTCAATTCAGTTGCCACTGCTTGACTGTAGGCCTCTATGTTATCAAATGGGACATTCGGATTAAATTTCGTCTTTAATCTTAGGCCACTATGCTTTACTTGTCTGTTCGTTACACCACATGCTTCTAGAACCACATGATCGCTTCTCTCATCTTCGTCTGCGATTTCCAATTGGTACATGTCTCTTAGGAGTTCAATGTCCTGTACCTGTAGATTTATGTCTGAGGATCCCATTGTGTTAGTCATTTTTGATTTGGTGCTGGATCTGATTGCATATAGTTTCAGCAGTTTTAGTTTTCTGACGTACAAGAAGAGGTCTACCCTCGTATCTATGTAATCTAAATTGACACTAGGGCAGAAGGATGATCCCAGTTGTAGCACTGATATCGGATTTAGTACTCTATTGGAGAGATTTACCACCGTTTTGTTTTCTCCACTGTTGTCCGCTGTGAATTTGCACATTTTGTCGTTTCTGTGTTGTATTTTTATTCGTCTTCTTCGTGTGCTGTTCCGCGTCCTTTTCCCCTTCCTCTTTTTGCGTTCTTCCCCCTGGATGCCTGTCCTCTGGTTTGTACCCTGTTCTGTTGGCCTTGATCGTTCTTCTGTTTGAGGATTTCGAACTCGTGATGGAAGGTCAAAGGACGTATCCCTAAAGAGATCCCTGTGGTGCGGTCTTCTGCGTCTGCGCTTATATCTGAGCTTGACCCTGTGGATACTGCTGTCGCTTTCTTGTTAGCACAATTGGCCCTTATGTTCTTTTGTGCTCTATCGTATTTCTTGGCATATGTTAATATGCGTCCTTCCGCGTAATCTCGTTTATCCCTGAGGAATTTCCTTTGCTTTTTCTGCTTGATGGTTTCTTCGTAGTCCTGCAATTTTTTTGGGAGTGTCTTGATGAATTCCTCAAATCCCTTCTCAGTTTTGTATTTTTCCAGGTCCGCTCTGAGACTCGATAATTCCTTTCTTGTTGTTTCAAGATCAATTTGTGCATACTTTACCAGCATCTCAAGCATACCTTTGCATGTTTTGGCCATATATTGCGCCCACTCCGTGAGTAAGTCTTTATTAGGATTGTCATAAGTTGGTACTATGCTTATCCTCAATCCTCTAGGGACTCTACCAACTTCTACATAGTTGGTAAGGGAAGTAACTTCCCACCACTTGTTGATTTCGCGTTTACTTAGTCTTTCCAGAAGTGCTAGTTTTTGTTTTAAGGTGGAGTCACCGAATAGGGACAGGGCTTCAGCTTGCCTCGCTGTCTCCCATTCACTCATCACTCAATCGTAGATCTCCTCGCGCCACAGTGATTAGACGTGGCAGCCGCGTTTGCCTCTATACATCGATTACTCTGGCGCGCGTAATTCAGGCGCTGGGGCAGAGGCACAATAACGTGTATATCGGGAAGTGCTGGGTCGGCAGTCTCACAATGAAACATGCTCCCCCCGCACTAACTTTCACACAGATATTGGCTTACCCGTCTTCTTCCAAAACGTTTTTGTTGCGAGGCGGTCGGAATCGCTTCAATCCTTATATGCTCCAAAGTGCTGCTCGAGCGATCCTCAACCAATCAACGCTGATGTCGTTGGTAGTAGCAGCCGCTACTCTTAATATCCACAACTTCCGAGTCCCGTTGGTTAAAAGGACACAGAGACGAACTTTGCACAAAATCTTTATTGTGCACTCGTGGAACAAGGACTATATATATATATATATATATATATATATACATCTCCTGGAAACTCGAACCACTTCCTGATTCCACCGCGGCGGACAGGCGAGGAAAGAGACACAGACCTCCGAGGTTTTCTAGTGGGCAAAGATGTTTATTTATTCAAAGTGACCCAACACAACGCGTTTCAAGCCCGTAAGCTCTTGTTCACGTGTCAAAAGTGAAAAAACACCATCTACTATTTAAAGTGAATAATACCACTCCCAGTTTCTGACATCACAGATCACATGATCATGGGTATTAACAACAGACTGTAGTTGCTATAATGATCGTTTTGTAGTTCTGAACTACTGAGGCAGATTAATATAATATGACACACTTAGTTTATATTCACATGTTTAAAAAACATCTAAAACATGTAAAGTGCTAAATGTCATAGTATTCATAAAATATTAAATACAGATCATTTTAAAATTCTCATTGGATAAATCCAAGACTGCCTACGTTGTTACTGCGCCCATACAGTGATATTACCGGATAAATCTGCTTGTTATCATTTTAACCAAATGACATTCTTTCCTTCTTTTTTCTTAGATGTGTATATATGTCTGTGAATATGATGTATTGAGGGTCTACATTAGACACAAGCCATACGGGGCATTTTCTCTGCATGCCCATATAGGGCAGGATTAATATGCTTTGATTTATCACAGTCTTAATTGTATATACAATTGTTTTTGGAACGCCAGGTATATATCTATATCTATAATGTGCCCATCCACGGGTATTATTGAACTTTCTTTCACTGATTTGGATGTTTAATAATGGCGCTCCATTTGTAATGACTCTTTTTGCATTCATGAGTCCGTTTTGTTGATTGCGATAATATGCACATGTGGTTAAAACTGTGTCTAAGATGGCGCTACAGTAAACATAGATGAAGGTTCTTTACCGAAACGCTTCTGTTGATGAAGTGTCTGTTTGTTGGTGAAAAATAAATTACCCAAACGACCCCCGTGAGTGCTTTTTTACCCTAGGATGGAAGTCCAGAGTTACAGAATTTGGAGCGAGTATATATATATATATAAGGGCATGGAGCCCGAAACGTTTGGCGCTTGGCTGGAAACGAGATTGCACATAATGCCTACTGCCTGCAAATAAAGAAGGTGAAACTTAACTCCGTGTTGGCGTCTCTATGCAGGGCAACTTGTGATGTTTGGAATTAAATGAGCGGCGCGCCTCGCCGCAGAGATGCCCCACCGCATATCCTGCGGGCCTGCAGCGCTTAACTACACAGGCGCTTTGAGGGGAAACAAGTGCCGAATTCTGCAGGAATGAACATTGGCAGGCACAGTGTGTTTTCTTTTCTTTTCTGGCACCCACTGGGGAAAGAGACTTGTGTTAGAAGAACCCCGGAGCACCCACTTTGGGCTAAGTAGGACTACCTGACCCATAAAGCAACTCTGCTCCACGAAGTCCCTACATGGGCGGAGCAACATGGTAAATAGTCCACACAGCTGCCGGGACTTTTCATAACACGCCAGTGAACAAGGGCATGGAGCCCGAAACGTTTGGCGCTTGGCTGGAAACGAGATTGCACATAATGCCTACTGCCTGCAAATAAAGAAGGTGAAACTTAACTCCGTGTTGGCGTCTCTATGCAGGGCAACTTGTGATGTTTGGAATATATATATATATATATATATATATATATATATATATATATATATATATATATATATATATATATATATATATATATATATATATATATAAATAACGCCAAGGTGCCTCTGAACATAAGGACGCCACTCCGCTGGTGTTGGTTTACAAAACTATTTATTTCAGCAGCTGCACATTGTGTCCGGTTATTTTTAAAGCCTTCCCCGACGCGTTTCGAAGCTCCTGCTTCTTCCTCATGGGGCCACAGGCAGCACGTGACAGGGTCAACCACAGCCTTAATTAATTATCCATACATTGCACACTCTCTCCAGTGAGGTGTGCTGGGGGCTGTAGTTCAATTTTTACCCTTCAATGGGGTCCGTCATGTGCCAAAATTAAAGCCTTTTAAACTCTTTTCACAGCCCTCCAGTGGGCTCCAGGCATCGAGTGCAGCAGTTCGATTTTGAAAACACCAGCGCTGTATTTAGGCAGAGCATTGTCCGCCCACAGTCCTGTTCCGGTAAGTCCTGCCAGGTGGTGCATCCTCCGCGGCTGAGGCCGCCGCGTGATACATAACGCCAAGGTGCCTCTGAACATAAGGACGCCACTCCGCTGGTGTTGGTTTACAAAACTATTTATTTCAGCAGCTGCACATTGTGTCCGGTTATTTTTAAAGCCTTCCCCGACGCGTTTCGAAGCTCCTGCTTCTTCCTCATGGGGCCACAGGCAGCACGTGACAGGGTCAACCACAGCCTTAATTAATTATCCATACATTGCACACTCTCTCCAGTGAGGTGTGCTGGGGGCTGTAGTTCAATTTTTACCCTTCAATGGGGTCCGTCATGTGCCAAAATTAAAGCCTTTTAAACTCTTTTCACAGCCCTCCAGTGGGCTCCAGGCATCGAGTGCAGCAGTTCGATTTTGAAAACACCAGCGCTGTATTTAGGCAGAGCATTGTCCGCCCACAGTCCTGTTCCGGTAAGTCCTGCCAGGTGGTGCATCCTCCGCGGCTGAGGCCGCCGCGTGATACATAACGCCAAGGTGCCTCTGAACATAAGGACGCCACTCCGCTGGTGTTGGTTTACAAAACTATTTATTTCAGCAGCTGCACATTGTGTCCGGTTATTTTTAAAGCCTTCCCCGACGCGTTTCGAAGCTCCTGCTTCTTCCTCATGGGGCCACAGGCAGCACGTGACAGGGTCAACCACAGCCTTAATTAATTATCCATACATTGCACACTCTCTCCAGTGAGGTGTGCTGGGGGCTGTAGTTCAATTTTTACCCTTCAATGGGGTCCGTCATGTGCCAAAATTAAAGCCTTTTAAACTCTTTTCAAAGCCCTCCAGTGGGCTCCAGGCATCGAGTGCAGCAGTTCGATTTTGAAAACACCAGCGCTGTATTTAGGCAGAGCATTGTCCGCCCACAGTCCTGTTCCGGTAAGTCCTGCCAGGTGGTGCATCCTCCGCGGCTGAGGCCGCCGCGTGATACATAACGCCAAGGTGCCTCTGAACATAAGGACGCCACTCCGCTGGTGTTGGTTTACAAAACTATTTATTTCAGCAGCTGCACATTGTGTCCGGTTATTTTTAAAGCCTTCCCCGACGCGTTTCGAAGCTCCTGCTTCTTCCTCATGGGGCCACAGGCAGCACGTGACAGGGTCAACCACAGCCTTAATTAATTATCCATACATTGCACACTCTCTCCAGTGAGGTGTGCTGGGGGCTGTAGTTCAATTTTTACCCTTCAATGGGGTCCGTCATGTGCCAAAATTAAAGCCTTTTAAACTCTTTTCACAGCCCTCCAGTGGGCTCCAGGCATCGAGTGCAGCAGTTCGATTTTGAAAACACCAGCGCTGTATTTAGGCAGAGCATTGTCCGCCCACAGTCCTGTTCCGGTAAGTCCTGCCAGGTGGTGCATCCTCCGCGGCTGAGGCCGCCGCGTGATACATAACGCCAAGGTGCCTCTGAACATAAGGACGCCACTCCGCTGGTGTTGGTTTACAAAACTATTTATTTCAGCAGCTGCACATTGTGTCCGGTTATTTTTAAAGCCTTCCCCGACGCGTTTCGAAGCTCCTGCTTCTTCCTCATGGGGCCACAGGCAGCACGTGACAGGGTCAACCACAGCCTTAATTATTTATCCATACATTGCACACTCTCTCCAGTGAGGTGTGCTGGGGGCTGTAGTTCAATTTTTACCCTTCAATGGGGTCCGTCATGTGCCAAAATTAAAGCCTTTTAAACTCTTTTCACAGCCCTCCAGTGGGCTCCAGGCATCGAGTGCAGCAGTTCGATTTTGAAAACACCAGCGCTGTATTTAGGCAGAGCATTGTCCGCCCACAGTCCTGTTCCGGTAAGTCCTGCCAGGTGGTGCATCCTCCGCGGCTGAGGCCGCCGCGTGATACATAACGCCAAGGTGCCTCTGAACATAAGGACGCCACTCCGCTGGTGTTGGTTTACAAAACTATTTATTTCAGCAGCTGCACATTGTGTCCGGTTATTTTTAAAGCCTTCCCCGACGCGTTTCGAAGCTCCTGCTTCTTCCTCATGGGGCCACAGGCAGCACGTGACAGGGTCAACCACAGCCTTAATTAATTATCCATACATTGCACACTCTCTCCAGTGAGGTGTGCTGGGGGCTGTAGTTCAATTTTTACCCTTCAATGGGGTCCGTCATGTGCCAAAATTAAAGCCTTTTAAACTCTTTTCACAGCCCTCCAGTGGGCTCCAGGCATCGAGTGCAGCAGTTCGATTTTGAAAACACCAGCGCTGTATTTAGGCAGAGCATTGTCCGCCCACAGTCCTGTTCCGGTAAGTCCTGCCAGGTGGTGCATCCTCCGCGGCTGAGGCCGCCGCGTAATACATAACGCCAAGGTGCCTCTGAACATAAGGACGCCACTCCGCTGGTGTTGGTTTACAAAACTATTTATTTCAGCAGCTGCACATTGTGTCCGGTTATTTTTAAAGCCTTCCCCGACGCGTTTCGAAGCTCCTGCTTCTTCCTCATGGGGCCACAGGCAGCACGTGACAGGGTCAACCACAGCCTTAATTAGTTATCCATACATTGCACACTCTCTCCAGTGAGGTGTGCTGGGGGCTGTAGTTCAATTTTTACCCTTCAATGGGGTCCGTCATGTGCCAAAATTAAAGCCTTTTAAACTCTTTTCACAGCCCTCCAGTGGGCTCCAGGCATCGAGTGCAGCAGTTCGATTTTGAAAACACCAGCGCTGTATTTAGGCAGAGCATTGTCCGCCCACAGTCCTGTTCCGGTAAGTCCTGCCAGGTGGTGCATCCTCCGCGGCTGAGGCCGCCGCGTGATACATAACGCCAAGGTGCCTCTGAACATAAGGACGCCACTCCGCTGGTGTTGGTTTACAAAACTATTTATTTCAGCAGCTGCACATTGTGTCCGGTTATTTTTAAAGCCTTCCCCGACGCGTTTCGAAGCTCCTGCTTCTTCCTCATGGGGCCACAGGCAGCACGTGACAGGGTCAACCACAGCCTTAATTAATTATCCATACATTGCACACTCTCTCCAGTGAGGTGTGCTGGGGGCTGTAGTTCAATTTTTACCCTTCAATGGGGTCCGTCATGTGCCAAAATTAAAGCCTTTTAAACTCTTTTCACAGCCCTCCAGTGGGCTCCAGGCATCGAGTGCAGCAGTTCGATTTTGAAAACACCAGCGCTGTATTTAGGCAGAGCATTGTCCGCCCACAGTCCTGTTCCGGTAAGTCCTGCCAGGTGGTGCATCCTCCGCGGCTGAGGCCGCCGCGTGATACATAACGCCAAGGTGCCTCTGAACATAAGGACGCCACTCCGCTGGTGTTGGTTTACAAAACTATTTATTTCAGCAGCTGCACATTGTGTCCGGTTATTTTTAAAGCCTTCCCCGACGCGTTTCGAAGCTCCTGCTTCTTCCTCATGGGGCCACAGGCAGCACGTGACAGGGTCAACCACAGCCTTAATTAATTATCCATACATTGCACACTCTCTCCAGTGAGGTGTGCTGGGGGCTGTAGTTCAATTTTTACCCTTCAATGGGGTCCGTCATGTGCCAAAATTAAAGCCTTTTAAACTCTTTTCACAGCCCTCCAGTGGGCTCCAGGCATCGAGTGCAGCAGTTCGATTTTGAAAACACCAGCGCTGTATTTAGGCAGAGCATTGTCCGCCCACAGTCCTGTTCCGGTAAGTCCTGCCAGGTGGTGCATCCTCCGCGGCTGAGGCCGCCGCGTGATACATAACGCCAAGGTGCCTCTGAACATAAGGACGCCACTCCGCTGGTGTTGGTTTACAAAACTATTTATTTCAGCAGCTGCACATTGTGTCCGGTTATTTTTAAAGCCTTCCCCGACGCGTTTCGAAGCTCCTGCTTCTTCCTCATGGGGCCACAGGCAGCACGTGACAGGGTCAACCGCAGCCTTAATTAATTATCCATACATTGCACACTCTCTCCAGTGAGGTGTGCTGGGGGCACCTTGGCGTTATATATATATATATATATATATATATATATATATTACCTACTGGCGATAGCCAGTAGGTATATATAGTTAGGATTGTTTCTCTATGGAACTTTTGATAATTCTATGTCTAATAACTTTGGCGTTTGTGGACGGAATCAGCTGAAATTTTCAGGAAAATGGCACATTTTGTTTCTGAGCAGCCCCTGAAAATTTGGGGGGGGGGTTCAATCAAGGGGGGGCCGAGAAAAAAGGGGGCGTTTGGCCTCACTTTTAGCTCGAACTGCTGAATGGATTTGCACGAAACTTGGCAAAATTGTAGGGACTGTTAGCCCGATGTGCCTTTGCTGGGTCTCAATATATGTGCTCCAGTGGATTTTGAGAAATTAACGTTTAAAAAAACAGATATATCTGTGACAGCGTACCGGATAGTGCACCAGTTCGCGTACTTTTCGCGTAACGGAGCTTTGCGAAGCGAAGCTGATTGGCTCTCCGGTGTCTGTCAACATTCTAAACAGTCCGGAGCGGCCGCCATCTTGTCTCTCGGTAGAATCGGTAGGATCAGTGATGTCATTTGAGATGTCATCAGTGATGTCATTTGAGATGTCATCAGTGATGTCACTGACCATGTCATGAATGATGTAATATGTGACATCATCAGCAGTGGGTTGCGGGTGCGCGATATATAGTTATTGCAACTAACTGTATATGCGAATTTCTATGGTTTTGTGCGAGTAAATTAAGGTTTTGTAAATGCTAATCCCTAACTATATATGGTCTATAACCAATGGTTTTTTCAGTGAATTTTGAAGGTTTTGTAAATGCAAATTCCTAACTATATATGGTCTATAACCTATGTTTTTTTCAGTGAATATATATATATATATATATATATATATATATATATATATATATATATATATATATATATATATATATATATATATATATATATATATATCTTCATCTTGGGGGCAGGGGGGTCTGCCAATAAATCGTTTCCAGTATCTTAAGCTTGGAGTGCTGTCTACTTTCTTACATAAAAGTAAGTGTTTGTCGAAATATATATATATATATATATATATATATATATATATATATATATATATATATATATATATATATATATATATATATATATATGTCCACAGATCGCCTCTGTGGGGTATCCCTCGTCAGGTGGGGGTGGCGCGCTGCCGGTGAGGCATCCGGTAATCAATATGCAGTGCAAAGCGGCGTTCCAAGCGTGCACTCAGGTACAAAATGATCCACACTTACACTGCAGGTCTGTCAATAAAGTAGGGTTTATTCATGCCATAAGCCCTACGTGACGCGTTTCGCACTCCATGAGTGCTTGTTCACACAAAGGTACTCAGAAAGTATGCCGTTTTTACCGTGTGTACAGAAGTAAACATAAACAACGGACTAACAAACATAATGCTGTAACTTGAAGCGCCATCTTGGAATTAGTTACGTATAATAACATTGTATACCTCAACTGCCAAGTATATACATGTACTTTTAGACAATAGTGTTACACATTGCTGATTATCAGCCAATGTCTGTCATAGCATATTAATAAAATATTCTAGACAAATTGCATGCATCTCATATGTTGTTTAGAAAGCATACGATGTGCGCCGCATTTACTATGGTAATGCTCCAGCATTGAGACTGTGTGCAGGGTCCGTGTTTATGTATTATTGACTGGCTGTGTTAACTATGATTGAGTCTAATGTGAGCCGGCGTAAGTGGCGGGTCACGTGTCTTAGTACTCCAATCAGAGGCATTGTTTCCCGGATGCTATGGTACCGGCATTGTGGTTCACTCTAATAGGTGGTTGCCATGGCAGGGTGACGCGCTGCAATCTGAACTGACAGATTGTGTGCTGGTATGTAATAGCCGTGGCTACCCTTGGTGTATCAGAAAGATACTATGTGCAATTAGAACGTAGTGCACGTGTATACTGCAGCTCCACCCCATACTGTGTTGCAAGTCCCCTGGTTAGTGGGAGGGGTAAACGGATATGTATCGGTAGTGTCACACGCTGCAACCTATCCCCTGGTTAGTGGGAGAATTGTGTGTATCAGTAATAGCACCCTGATAGTGGGTCTGACTAGAGAAGGCCAGTCTCTAAGTTATTGTCCAATATAAGTACCTATATAGTACAAATACCAAAGTGCACACATGTGTAAAAGGGGGCAAAACTACCAGTACTAGATTATATATCAGCCAAGAAAAAACCTGTGTTCCAAATTACCAATAAATACAAATAACACAAAATATACTGTGATTCAAAACAAAATGAGACATACTTGGAGCGAAGAATGGAGAAGGCCAACGTTGAAAGGAGTAGGGTGCAGATGTCGCAAGCCTGAGACAGAGTCCCTCCCTTTCAACCTGTTGGAGAAAGCATATCAAGCGAATATAACTATACACTTTCCTATGTATCTACTTCAATCATTCACCATGTAAATGCACATTATATTCCTCATCGAGGTTATGTCCTTTCGGAAAACGGGTGCAGAGACCTATGATATGTCTCGACTCTCGCTGTCTTAGTTTCAAAGCACGGTTGCCACCTCTCGCAGAGAGGGTCACCTGTTCAATAATATAGTATCTCAGAAGTTTAGCATTGGAAAAATGGTGACTCTCAAAATGACGGGCAATTGGATACTGTTTGTCCTTATTCGTTATGGCTCTAGTGTGTTCAAGTATTCGTTGTTTTGCCATTTTAGTAGTGCTCCCTACATATTTCAGGTCACATGGACAAACTAATATATAGATCACGAACATGGTGGTGCAAGTTAAAAACTGTTTAATAGTTTCCATTTTGATGATGCTGGGATTCCAATATTCCTTTACCATCTGGCTGTTAGCACAGGCTTTGCAGTGACCACAAGGAAAAAATCCAGGGAGATCAACCCCCGTGGTGTGTTATCGCTGATCATGTTGTGCACCAAGAGATCACTCAAATTGCGGCCCCTGCGGTACGTAATACTAGGTCTAGAGGGGATGGTACTTCCTATTATGGGGTCATTCTTTAGGATATCCCAGTTTTTCGTGATACTTTTCTTCGTCTGTTTGTAGTTGCCAGTGTAATTGAGGATGACACGGGTGACATTTTCATCCTCCATTGTGTCATCATCCTTCCTTATGTTGATGAGTAGGTCCTTACGTTCTACTAGTTTCACTCTGTCGATGGCTCGTTTGATAACCCATTTAGGGTATCCTCTAACTTTGAACCTTTCTACCATCGTTGCATCTTCCCTCATATAGTCATCAATGGTGCTGCAGTTGCGTTTCGCCCTGAGCAGTTCCCTATAAGGGATACTCCGCTTCAGGGGTTCAGGGTGGCTGCTCAGTGCGTGCAGTAAGGTGTTACCTGCTGTTGCTTTCCGAAACAGTACAGTTTTAAGTTTATTATCCTGAACTTTCACCTTGGTGTCCAAATATTCAATCTCCCTATTACTGATATTACTCGTGAGAGTGATATTGTTACTGTTGGTATTCAGTTTGGAGATGAATTTAATAGCCATATCTTTGCTGCCATTCCAGATAAGAAAGATATCGTCTATGTATCTTAGCCACATAGTCACCTTCTGAAAGTCTCCTTGTAAATCTGGTCTGTGTCTGATGTCCGCCTCCCATGCGCCCATGAACAGGTTTGCAAAGCTCGTTGCGAAGCACGTGCCCATTGCCGTGCCATGCGTTTGGACATAGATGTCATCATTGAACAGGAAAAAGTTGTTAACTAGACAGTGCCTTATCATGTCCAATAACATGGTAGTGTGACCAAGGTACTTAATGTTGCGAGTTTTCAAGAATCTGGCGCACGCCTCAATCCCTTGTGTGTGCTCTATTGAGGTATATAATGAGCTAACATCAAGAGTTATGAGCAGTTGGTTGCTTTCCCACTTGACGTCCTTGATTTTATCAAGGAAGTCTTTGGTGTCACGTACATATGTGGGTAAGTTCCTGACATATTCCTGCAAAAAATAGTCCACATATCTGGAGATATTTTCCAGAACGCTTCCTCTGGATGAAATGATGGGTCTGCCTGGGGGATTCTGTTTGCATTTATGTACCTTAGGAAGTAAATATAATATAGGAAGGACGGGATAGTCACGTTTAAGATAACAATATTCCTCCCACTCAATCCATCCTTTATCCTTCCAATCTGTGAGTTTGTCCCAAATTGTGGTAATACTCAAATTATATTCCACTCTATTGCTCTTTTTGTAGGTTTTTACATCCTTCAATTGCCTCAATGCTTCCCCTATGTACATGGCGTTAGGCAGGATTACAATATTGCCGCCCTTGTCTGCAGGGCGGATGACAATACTGCTATCCTCTGCTTGATCTTTCATAGCTGATTGCTCCGCTGACGTTAAATTGTGTTTGAAACCTTTCATTTTCTTCGGCCAATTCTGGCTCCTATAGTAGAGAAGTTCCTTGCCCACTATTTCTTGGAAAGTGTCAATATTGTCATGGTACAATTTGGGGGTAAAGGTAGATCGGGGTTTAAAGTTACTTCTGGTATTGCTATCATGTTGTATCTCAAGTGCTTCCAAGATACGCTTGGCTTCCAGGCTTATCTCATGCTCATCCATCTCATTATTAATCTCGTCCAATGCCATTAGATTGTCTATATCCCCCATAATCAGATTATCCTCCACCTCTCTAGAGTTACTTGTGTATTCATTCCTGTTCCTAGCTGGTTTCAATGTATGCCACTTCCTGAGTTTTAATTTTTGACAAAATTTAAATAGATCAATCTTGTCGTTCACATAATTCATGGGTACTGAGGGACAAAAGGAAAGACCTAAACAAAGAGTACGTTTGTCTTTCATATTAATGTCTCGCGAGGAAAGGTTAATAATGGTGCAATTTACCTGGTCTTCATCCATTATTAATATTTCTTGTTTTGGCCCTTATTGTTTCCCACTTGGCCTCGCGCTCTGTTTCCTCCTCTGTTTGTATTTCTTCCTCTTCTTGTCCCGGTACCTCTTGGCCTTCCTCTTACGGGTGATGGGGTTTGCTGGTTCTTGGCCTGAAGTCGTGCAGATGGCCTGGTTGCTTGTCGGCTCTGATTCATGAGCCGATACATCTCTAAAAAATTGGGTTTTGACTTCAGTGTTGTGCCCTCTGCGGCCATTCCACTGCAGGTGCTGGTGGTGCTGTTGGTGGAGTCAGAGTTGTCTGTGACGGATGTACTGGTATACTCATCATCCTTATCCGTTTCTTCATTTCCTGCTTCCTTGTTACTGTCTTTTTGTTGAATCGCATCGTATAGATGATCGTATTTCTTGACATGAGTCAATCAATCAATCAATCAGTGACACTTATAGAGCGCGCTACATACCCGTAGGGTCTCAAGGCGCTGGGGGGGGGGGGGGGGGGGGGGCGCTACTGCTCGAACAACCAGGTCTTCTGCTTCTTCCTGAAGGAGAGGTGGTCTTGGGTCAGGCGCAGTTCGGTCGGGAGGGAGTTCCAGGTCTTGGCGGCCAGGTAGGAGAAGGACCTTCCTCCTGTAGTCGCTCTTCGGATGCGGGGGACGGCGGCGAGGGCGTGGTTGGCTGATCGGAGGTGGCGTTTGGGAGCGTAGAAGTTGATCCGGCTGTTGAGGTAGCTCGGGCCTTGGTCGTGTAGGGCTTTGTGTGCGTGGGTGAGGAGGCGGAAGGTGATTCTTTTGTTGACGGGGAGCCAGTGAAGGTCTCTCAGATGTCCGGTGATGTGGCTGGTTCGTGGGATGTCGAGGATGAGTCTGGCTGAGGCGTTCTGGATCCGCTGGAGTCTCTTCTGTAGCTTGGCGGTGGTACCGGCGTAGAGGGCGTTGCCGTAGTCCAGTCGGCTGGTGACGAGGGCCTGGGTGACAGTCTTCCTGGTCTCGGTGGGGATCCACCGGAAGATCTTCCGTAGCATGCGTAGGATGTTGAAGCACGCCGAGGAGACGTGGTTGACTTGCCTGGTCATGGAGAGGGAGGAGTCCAGGATGAAGCCCAGGTTGCGTGCATGGTCTGTCGGTTTGGGTGCGGTGCCCAGGGCGGGAGGCCACCAGGAGTCGTCCCAGGCGGAGGGGGAAGAGCCCAGGATGAGGACCTCCGTCTTGTCAGAGTTCAGTTTCAGGCGGCTGGTCGTCATCCACTTGGCTACCTCTTTCATCCCTTCGTGCAGGTTGGCTCTGGCGGAGGCGGGGTCGTTGGTCAGGGAGAGGATCAGCTGGGTGTCGTCGGCGTAGGAGATTATGCTGAGGTTGTGTTTGCGTACGATGGCCGCGAGGGGGCTCATGTAGACGTTGAAGAGGGTGGGGCTCAGAGATGATCCTTGAGGGACGCCGCAGATGACTTCGGAGGCCTCTGATTTGTACGGTGGTAGGCGGACTCTCTGTGTTCTTCCGTCGAGGAAGGAGATGATCCATTCCAGCGCCTTGTCCTGGATTCCGATGTTGCTGAGGCGCTGTACTAGGGTGCGGTGGCAGTCAGTATTCTCCCTGACTCGTAGTCGCCACAGTCCCTGTGGAGCTTATATTGCTTTCTTTTTTTGATGTCCTCTTCCAATGCCTTAAGCCGTACTTTCATCTCACTGATGTATTCAACAATGACCTCTTGATCTTGATGTTTTTTCAACTCATCTGCAATTTCTTCAATCTCCTTTTTGATTTTCGTTCTATCCGCCCAAGCATATTTCACCAGGATCTGCATCATCACTTTGGAACTCTGCGCAGAATTTGCAGCCCAGTCATCCGTCATTTGGGGATCACGGGATTCGTATGAGGGGGTGATGTAGATACGTAAGCCTCTCGGAACCATATTCTTTCCCAGGTAGTCCTCAAGAGATGTGGCTTCCCACCACTTTGAAACCTCATGCTTATGGAGTTTCTCGTATTTCCTAAGTAGGTCCATAATCGGTTTGTTCGCTCTTACGGGTATTGTTGTTGACACGCCTTTGCCTGGCGCCCTGGCGAACAACGAGAGTGCAGCTTCTCTTCTCTCTTTTTCTTCCTCCATATTAGGAACCTGGGATTGAGCCTTCAATCCCTTGACAGATGCAGCAGTGTAGTGTGGGGATTGCACCACTCCGTGATACTAGGAGTTCCCCCTCGTCAGCCACAGGATCGGATATTAGTTTGTGAGTTCGCAGTGTTACACCAATAGATACCAACCAAACTCTTGTGCTTGTTGGCAGGACTGAAACCCTGTTGCCGCGTCGGGGACCAGAGTCAGGACTCATGGAGTTTCAAATCACTCTGTCCTTGGCTCGTGCTCCTTGCGTTGTAAGTACCACACAATTGGTCTCGTTGCAGCTGAGATGACTGCGTAGATACCCTCTGTAAAATGGGTCCAAAGATCGCCTCTATGGGGTATCCCTCGTCAGGTGGGGGTGGCGCGCTGCGGGGTGAGGCATCCGGTAATCAATATGCAGTGCAAAGCGGCATTCCAAGCATGCACTCAGGTACAAAATGATCCACACTTACACTGCAGGCCTGTCAATAAAGTAGGGTTTATTCACGCCATAAGCCCTACGTGACGCGTTTTGCACTCCATGAGTGCTTGTTCACACAAAGGTAATCAGAAAGTATGCAGTTTTTACCGTGTGTACAGAAGTAAACATAAACAACGGACTAACAAACATAATGCTGTAACTTGAAGCGCCATCTTGGAATTAGTTACGTATAATAACATTGTATACCTCAACTGCCAAGTATATACATGTACTTTTAGACAATAGTGTTACACATTGCTGATTATCATCCAATGTCTGTCATAGCATATAAATAAAATATTCTAGACAAATTGCATGCATCCCATATGTTGTTTAGAAAGCATACGATGTGCGCCGCATTTACTATGGTAAAGCTCCAGCATTGAGACTGTGTGCAGCGTCCATGTTTATGTATTATTGACTGGCTGTGTTAACTCTGATTGAGTCTAATGGGTTCTGTACACACGGTAAAAACAGCATACTTTCTGAGTACCTTTGTGTGAACAAGCACTCATGGAGTGCGAAACGCGTCACGTAGGGCTTATGGCGTGAATAAACCCTACTTTATTGACAGACCTGCAGTGTAAGTGTGGATCATTTTGTACCTGAGTGCACGCTTGGAACGCCGCTTTGCACTGCATATATATATATATATATATATATATATATATATATATATATATATATATATATATATATATATATATATATATATATATATATATATATATATATTTTTTTCAAAACACCACAAATGCCACTTCCTGATCCACCCAGAACCGGCAAGGCAGGCAAAGTAGGAGACGGACCACCAGATTCACAGGTTCTTACTTTATTGCAGCTGGTAAAACAGGAGGGCAATACGCGTTTCGGGCTTTAAGAGCCCTTGTTCACATGCATATATATTATTATTATTGCAAAGTGATTCCACTTCACACTGGGTGGGTTTCATGACCATACCTGCCCCCGTTGGATGGATTCCGGTGCAAGGAGGTTGGTGTGGTTTGGGGACCTGGGGAAACACTTGATCTACATTGCAGCAGGACATTGGTTTTAAACAGCACCTTTGTTTATTTAACACGCAGCAAGGTCACTTTTGTGTTATTACAGCCCCCAGCATCAGTCACCTGAAAGTCTACGGCATTCTGGGACATGTAGTTCACTGCCAATTGGAAAACTCGGAGCAGTGAACAGACACACCTGGTGGGGGCGCAGTTGCTGCTGTCCTATTACAACGCAGTAGGACTTTTAAATGATCAAGACTGCAAAAACCTCCTGTACACTGCGTGGCACTGAGGAAGGCTGTCAGGCCGAAATGCATTTGCTGAAAATAAAGTGTTTCTCCGCCATTCCCCTGTGTGGCCTCTGCTCTCCGTGAGGAAGGAGTTAGGTGTTATATATATATATATGGTGTTTTTTCACTTTTGACACGTGATCAAGGGCTTACGGGCTTGAAACGCGTTGTGTTGGGTCACTTAAAATAAAATCACTGCCCACTTGAATACCTCGGAGGTCTGTGTCTCTTTCCTCGCCTGACTGCCGCTGCGAGACTTTAGGCAGTGGTTTGAGTGTTTCCAGATATATATATATATATATATATATATATATATATATATATATATATATATATATATATATATATATATATATATATATATATATATATATATATATATATATTTACTCTCCGTTCTCTCATTTCCAACAGAACATATGAGCCGCATTCCTGCAGGTACATTTTTCCCGGTGGTAATTTATTCTTGAATCATCGGTTTTCTTCAAAAGGAGGTAAACAACCTACGTGTTTCGGTAGAACATATACCTTGGTCACGGTTGGTTTGTTTTCAAATTCATTACATCATTTCCTGTTGCCCACAACGTTCAACCCTGTGCATTGTGGGACATGTAGTCCTTGCTGTTGATTAAACAAAAATTTATTATAAAACAAATGATTTTAAATGAATGCTGGTACAAAATTTTAATCGCACATAAATGTCTGTGTTATTATTTATAAGTGTTGTGTATATATATATATATATATATATATATATATATATATATATAGTTGCTCAGTAAATATTGTACTGCACAAGATACACCCAACTTGCAGTTGGTAACTACAACCCCTAATACTGTACCAATAGAGCCATTCAGAATCATAATAGGCTTTTGTAATCAACATACAGAACTGCGTAAGATTATAAACAGAAACTGGCCAATTGTATTAAAGGATGTCGTAATTGGTAATTTACTTCCCAGTAAGGCATCTATCACTTACAGTTGTGCACCCTCAATGAAAGATAAATTGGTAGATACTAGTCCTGAAGTGCTTGACAAAACCTCTTGGTGGCAAACTAACAAAGGTTTCTTTAAATGCAAAACTTGCAAGGCCTGTGCACATGGCTTAATAAAAAGACCTTCAGAGATGGTTTTGGCAATAAGGACCATACAATCAATAAGGTCCTAACATGCAAAACAGAATTTGCCATCTATATTCTCGAATGCCCTTGTGCCCTACGGTATATTGGGAGTACCAAACTCCCGGTCCACATACGTATATTACAGCACCTTAGGGCTATTACAAATCAGGACAATACGTATCCTGTAGCAAGGCACTTTAAAGAATTCCACCAAAGTAACAGTAACCAGCTACAGTACTATGTTATTGAGTCGATATGTGCAAGTAGAAGAGGTGGCAATAGAGAGGCTCAGTTAAGAAAACTTGAGACTAAATACATTCTCCAATTAGATAGTAAACAACCTAACGGTTTAAATCTTACGGAAGATATGTATACATGTTTACACTGAGGCCTCCAGAATTAGAACCAATGCTACTTAGTCATGATGCAAAACTACACTGTTGTAATATATGAATTTTAGACGGTTTTAACTTTTTATAGTTATTTATTGTTTTATATTTCATGATTATTTAAAAATTTGAAACAACAATTTGCCCATGATTTCATTGTACTGTATGAACTGTATATGCTGTTATGTAATTTGCACTTAGGTATCTACTCAAAGTTACTGAATTCCTCTAACTCTTAGTTATTAACTCTTGCCTTCATGATTTTGAGCATCAATTGCTATTTGATGTAAAAACCAGCAGTGAGGTCGGTTCCTCTGTGATCAAGTCTGGGCTCAGTCTGATCCAGAGGAACAAGTCCAGAATTATTTTTAGACTCATGTTTTTTTCAATAGCACCAAGCACCATGCACTTTATTTTATGAGCACAACTTTGGGTATATGTCACTTAGGTTGGCCGTTATACATAGGGATTTATCCCTTGATTGTAATCTTCCTTGGACTAGTAATTCAATGGTGGTAAATCTAAAAACCTTGATATTTAAATGTTTACATATGGATTTTATGTTTACATTTTGGCTTCATATTGCACATATACAAAAATCTTTAGCAATTTATAGGGAATGTATATTGTAGATATTTATATATGTATTAATTGATTTTAACATATATTTTTATCCCCGCAAAAGCCCTTATTTAATCGTCATGTTTTAAAGTATGTATTGCTTTTCTACGATGACATTATATGTGTTTTACTAGTCTTTTTTCTATGTCCAACCCATGTGATGTAATTGAAATGTGGCACTAGCACTTTAAAAGAGAATTAGCACTACCTTCACGTTGTCATGTGATCAAGGCTCGTTGTGAGCAGAAACGTTATGGCGACAGCACTGAAATAAATCCAGCATGAACTATCTTGTGGTCCGTGTCTGTTCTTGCCCCACGTCTGGGGAAGCGGCAGCGTGTGGGGAACGGAGTTCGTGCATATATATATATAATTTCCAAAAGTTCTTTTTATTTGCTCTGTGGTTAATTTGTGCTCTTTTTCATTTATTCTGCCAATTTTTTGTTTCCACTTTATTTTCCCAATTTTTCACTTTTTTGTGTCTGTTACGCTTAGCTTACACTCCAGTGGGTCAGATCCTTACATGGGTTATTTACTTACTGTCATCTTTTTCCTTATCCAATGGTTTTGCTCGACCTTGAATATATTTGCACACATGGTGTTATGCCTTATCACAGAGCACTAGTTACTTGAACTTTTTATTATCCTCCAGTGGGTTGACAGCTACTGTGCATCAATACTGAGTCTTGTATATTGCACATCCCTTTTTGACCAGCATTTTTTTCTCTTCCATTTTTCGGAGATTTACATTTCCCGGGATTAACGGATGCTGTTATAAATGGTGTGTTACCGCTACAACGCATCTTTTACAACGTAATGCTGTTACAACGCAGCTATTACATCGCAAATACCATTACAATGCATGCCATTACAACGCATGGCATTACATAGCAGATGGTATTACAACGCATACCATTACATCGTAAGTATTGGTAAGTATTTAATTTTTTTTAAAATTTTATTTAATATGTTATTATTGATTTAATTATTATTAATTATAAAAAAATATTTATTTCGTTTTTAAATATTATAAATTAAATATATTAATTTAAGTATTTTTTAAAATAAGTATGAGTATAGGAGTATATGTTTTGGGGTACTGATGTATATGTTTTGGGGTGTGTGGGTATTTTTAGGTTTTAGGGCAGTGTTTGGGTTTTGGGGTACAGGGGTGTTTTTAGGTTTTAGGGCAGGGTTTGGGTTTTGGGGTACAGGGGTGTTTTTAGGTTTTAGGGTAGGGTTTGGGTTTTGGGGTACAGGGGTGTTTTTAGGTTTTAGGGTAGGGTTTGGGTTTTGGGGTACAGGGGTGTTTTTAGGTTTTAGGGCAGGGTTTGGGTTTTGGGGTACAGGGGTGTTTTTAGGTTTTAGGGCAGGGTTTGGGTTTTCGGGTACAGGGGCGTTTTTAGGTTTTAGGGCAGGGTTTGGGTTTTGGGGTACAGGGGTGTTTTTAGGTTTTAGGGCAGTGTTTGGGTTTTGGGGTACAGGGGTGTTTTTAGGTTTTAGGGCTGGGTTTGGGTTTTGGGGTACAGGGGTGTTTTTAGGTTTTAGGGTAGGGTTTGGGTTTTGGGGTACAGGGGTGTTTTTAGGTTTTAGGGCAGGGTTTGGGTTTTGGGGTACAGGGGTGTTTTTAGGTTTTAGGGCAGGGTTTGGGTTTTGGGGTACAGGGGTGTTTTTAGGTTTTAGGGCAGTGTTTGGGTTTTGGGGTACAGGGGTGTTTTTAGGTTTTAGGGCAGGGTTTGGGGTTTGGGGTACAGGGGTGTTTTTAGGTTTTAGGGCAGGGTTTGGGTTTTGGGGTACAGGGGTGTTTTTAGGTTTTAGGGCAGTGTTTGGGTTTTGGGGTACAGGGGTGTTCTTAGGTTTTAGGGCAGTGTTTGGGTTTTGGGGTACAGGGGTATTTCGACTTTATATAAATTAAATTAATTAAATTAATTTTATTTAATTTAATTAAATTAATAACAATATTTACAATTATTAATTTAATTGTATTAATAAACGATTAAAATTAAATTATATTATTTAAAAATGTTTAATTAATTAAATTCTTTCAATTTTATTAATTATAATTATATTATGTATTATTTATAACTTAATTAAATTATAATTATATTTATTGTAATTAATTGCATTATATTATTTTCTATTTATAAATTTTTTATATATCATTAATTATATTATTTTAAATATATTAAATTAATATATTATTAATTTAATTGTATTAATAAACGATTATAATTAAATTATATTATTTAAAAATGTTTAATTAATTAAATTATTTTAATTTTATTAATTATAATTATATTATGTATTATTTATAACTTAATTAAATTATAATTATATTTATTGTAATTAATTACATTATATTATTTTCTATTTATAATTTTTTTATATATCATTAATTATATTATTTTAAATTACTATAATTAAATTAAAAATGTTATATTATTTTTATTATTTTAAATTAATTTAATTAACTTTATTACATTTTTTTTAAAAAAAAGATATACTTACCAATACTTACGATGTAATGGTATGCGTTGTAATACCATCTGCTATGTAATGCCATGCGTTGTAATGGCATGCATTGTAATGGTATTTGCGATGTAAAAATCGCGTTGTAACGGAACGCGTTGTAAAACATAGCGTTGTACTGACACCAATCCATGGATGTATGTACAATTCCTCTGATAAATTCAATCCATGCGGTGCCAGACTTCTAAAACTGAGTATGTGCTGGGATTCTTTTTTTTTATTTTTATTTTTTACTTTTTTTTATTGCAAACAAGTCAGATTAACAAAAATCTTTTTTAGCTGTAAGATTTAAAAAATTTACATTATAAAGCATAGCATTCAAAAAGTAAAGCAAAAGAAACGTCCTACATTAGAGATAATAAAATTAAATTTAACAGATATAACATATCATGTATTATCGATTCGTTTCCCCTTGATTCCATTGTTGAATCGGCGCCCACATTTTCATCCCCAATTGGTTTTTTTCCGTCCTTTTGTTGCATAAATAGCAAGTTCAAAATTAAATTTAGCTAACAAACGAGTCCTCCTTATGAAAAAAGAAGGTGGTTCAGGGCTAATCCATTCTTGGGTGATACATGCACGATGTTCAGACATCATAATAAAAATCAGAGACCGTTGTTCATTTTTTAGAGAGTCTGATGATAGTCCAAATAAAATCAATTCTGGGGTTAGATTTACTGTAGATCCTAATATAATCTGAATAATTTTCTGAATTTCTGAGAGTAAAACAGTGAGCTTAGAGCAGCAAGAGAACATATGTATTGCATCTGCTCCTATCAGAGTACAATGGTTACAGCGTATACCAGCAGTAGCTCCCTATTTCATAACCTTAGCTGGTGTATAATAAAGATCAAATAATACCATATAATGCTGTGTGCGTGATCGCCCAGTAAATAAGATAGAGTTAGCTAGCTCAATTGATTCTTCAAACAAAACATCATTTACTCCCAATTTCATGGACCATTTCTGTTGAATCACAGATAAATCATCTGGGAGGAGAGTCATGAGTAAATTATAAAAGTAGCCTATTTTTCTTTTAGAATAAAGGCTGTCAATCAATAAAATCTTTTGGAGGCCTTGTCGGTCATGAGACGATATTGAGTTTAGAAAGCTATATAACTGCAGATATTTATAGTAATCGCGGCTCCCGGGGGAACGTATGCTCCTCTCTATAGACGCCGAGAAGGCGTTCGATAGAGTGCACTGGCCCTACCTAGAGAAAGTGTTGTGTAAACTGGGCATAGGGGAGAAGTTTAGACACCTGATCTTCAACTGCTATAGATTCCCATCCGCAGTAGTGAGAGTGAACGGTTGCAGCTCCCAGAAATTCGCGATCGAGAGGGGCACCAGGCAAGGGTGCCCGTTATCACCACTACTCTTTGCCCTTTACATAGAGCCATTTGCTCAGAGGGTTCGCCAGAACCCTGATGTGACGGGCGTCCGCATGGGGGAGTTTATCCACACCCTTAGTCTCTACGCGGACGACGTGATCTTGACACTAGATGATCCTAGGAGGTCGCTGCCTGCTTGTATTGATGAGCTGGAAACCTTTACGGCTGTGGCAGGTTTTAAGGTGAACTTTGGGAAATCGGCAGCCCCGACATCTCGCTGTCTGACACCACTAGAGCTGACTTACAGAGGCTTTTCCCTCTAAGCTGGTCTAAGGACCAAGTACCCTACCTGGGAATTCTTTTAGCGCCCTCTCTTCCTGCCATGGTCACAGCCAATTACACGGCCTTAAGCAGGAAAATTAAGGAGGAACTGGCCGGCTGGGACAAAGGCACGCTGTCGTTATTGGGCAGAATAGCTGCGGTGAAAATGACCCTTCTACCGCAGGTCCTGTATCTCTTTCGGGCCCTACCGTTGCAACCCCCTACTGGATGGCTCAGACAGACCCAGTCTGATATCGCACACTTTGTATGACAAGGCCGTAAACCCAGGCTCAAACGTGCCTTATCCACGCTGGCGCCTGAGTCCGGAGGACTGGGCATACCGGACCTTCACAAATATTTCCAGGCCGCACAACTACGTTACCTGGTAGAGTGGAGTCGATGGGAATCTGATAAACACTGGTTGTTTCAGGATCAAGCGGTGGCGGGCAGGACACTGCAGGAAGTACCCTTCCTACGCAGAGTCCATCGTCCTCCCAACCTTTATGCGTCTTTCGTCACGAGGGTTCCGCTCCAAATTTGGGATTCCGTGTCTTCCAAATATGAACTTACCACCTTTCCTTCCCCGTTCACGCCACTGATCGGGAACCCGGACTTTAGCCCTGGTTTGGAACCTGAAGCCTTCGAACTCTGGCGAGCGGCCCGGTGTTCTGCCCTATTCCATTTGTACGGCCCGGAGGGTATTGTTTCCTTCCAGGACTTTCGGCGGGACTTCGCCCTGCCCGAGACAGAGCGCATGCGATACATGCAGGCTCGTCACTGGGCGCTCCAGCCGCAGGTGCGCACCTCGGCGGACCGGAAGCTCACGCCTTATGAAAGATGGCTAGTTACACGCTCCTCAGACGCCAAGCTTATCTCGGATCTCTACAAGTTCTTGCAGCCCCCCCCTTTCACATCTACAACCCCGGACGGGAACGCTGGGAACGGGAGTTAGGAAGATCACTGAGCCACACTGATTCGGACCACATTTCCTACCGAGCACGACACTCTGCTTATCACACTGGACTCACAGAAACATTCACCAAAATATCCACTTACTGGTATGGTACCCCCCGAGAAACTCCATGAAATGAACCACACCATTCCCCGGACCTGTTGGCGAGACTGTGGACAGACTGGCACACTCACTCATATACTATGGGAATGCCCCCTACTGAATCCCTACTGGGATGAAGTGTTGAATGAGATAGACCGATGCTTTGAGATTGAATTACTCCGCTTCCCTGCCTATGTTCTGCTGGGTTTGCCGAACAGCTTGATGTACCCCCTAAAATCTAAGAAGGGTAGGCAGATAGCGATTGCCTTGGGCTCGGCGATTCAGAACATACTCATTCACTGGCACACTACCAAGCTCCCTACTGTTGTTGGTTGGCTACATAGATTGTGGCATGTCCTAGGCATGGAGAAGATGTCCCTGGTGGTGGCGGGGGATGTAGACACATTCGAAGAGCTGTGGTTGCCATTCCATACGTTGTTACAGTCTGAGTTCCGGGAAATTACTTGTCCTAGATACCTCAGATTGCTGCGGCTGACGTCCCGGTCGGCCCCGTCCACCTGAACTGCCTGATATGATAATTGGGAGGAGAGATGGTCGGCCACGCTGCTGCGGGGGGGAGGGGGACAGATCGTTAGCACAGTACAGGGGGTGGGGGGAGGGACTCGGGGGGGATGGGAGGAGGGTAGTTGGTTGGGAGGGTGTTGTTTTTCTTTTTCGTTTGCCCCACCCGCAGGTGCATTTGCCCTGAAGACCTGGAGCAGGATGTGCCCAACACACTGTATGAGCGGGCTGCACATATGTAACGAACTGTTTGCATTAGCTAACGCGGGGCACCTGTGGTTCTTTGTTTGTATTGTTTCCTTTTTCTCTCAATGCTGCAATAAAATGCTTTAAACCTAAATTTGGATTGAAGTTCAGAAAATGTGATTGTGTGATTATCTATCCATAGATCCCCCAAATAGGTAATACCATTATTCTTCCAACTGTTCATACTAGGGTCTCTGAATATAGGGGGGAAGCAATGTGGTGAAGTTAAAGGAGTACATCTCAACAATTTGGGAATCCCAGCAAGTCTCCTAATAATTTTCCATGTTCTATATACTGCAGTTACAATCTTAAATTTTGTTTTTTTGTAGTAGCTCGGTTCTACTATTTTTAGGAAATGACCTCGGGCTTCAGTACCTAATACAAATTCATAAATCGATGGGGTGTGTGCTGATGAAGTTGGGGCTTTATTGCCTACAATTAAGGGGGATATAAATTGTAGTACAGCTGCCAAATAATAAAACAAAAGATGTGGGATGGCCCACCATCCTCTAGACTTTGGTAGGATCATTTTTTTGTAAGCTCTCCGATTGCCCTTATAGCCCTATAAAAATCTCCCTGTCATCTTTTCTATTTGTTTAAAAAAATCTAACGGGAATTCAAGCAGCACTGTTCTAAATAGATATAAAAATTTGGGCAGGATTAGCAGCATTTTTAAAACATTGTTCCTCCCATGTAATGATAAATGTAAATGAACAATTCGTTCAAGAGTGGAGTTAGCCTTTTTCAAGATTGGAATATAATTAAGTTTGGGGATGTTAGAAATTGGGGTAGTTAACCTAATTCCCAGATATGTCGCTTCAGAAACTATGTTAATTCGGGGCGGGGGGTTTTGGCCAACAAAAAGTATTTGTGTTTTGGATAAGTTTAATTTGTATCCAGAAAAGGACCCAAAGGTTGCTGCCAATTCCTCGATCTTATTAAAAGCTTTATCAATATCTTTAGTAACAACCACCACATCATCTGCATATGCCAAGGCCCTGTAACTTACACCTGCAACCTCTACTGGAATTATATCCTCATCCTGATTTAATTTATTGAGAAAAATATCAATATATATGGCGAAGAGAAGTGGAGAGGACGGGCACCCTTGACGGGTTCCTCGTTGGATAGGGAATAAAGCGGATTTAATAGCCCACAGTTTAACACAAGATGTCCGATTTTGGTAAAGATCCTTCAGGGCTGTTATTGTACCTGGACCGAATCCCTTCATATAAAGTAAATCCCAAAGATAGGGCCAGGCCACCCTATCGAATGCCTTTTCGGCATCCAATAGGGTGATCCCGATTGGTGTGCTGGTGCCTTCTGCCCAATCCATCAGAGCAATGATTCTCTGAATATGATCTGATGTGTCTCTATTCAGAATAAATCCATGCTGCCATTGAGATACAATTGTGGATATGATTTGTGATAGTCGAGAGGCTAAAAATTTTGAATATACCTTGCTATCGGCATTTATTAATGAAATTGGCCTATAAGATGCAGGGTTTAGAGGATCTTTGTCCTTTTTGAGGAATGTCATAATTATAGATTGGCCCCAAGAGGATGGTGGTACCCCTCTCAAGAAAAGTGGTCAGAATATCTTGTTTTATAACATTCCTGAATATCTTGTAGAATTCCAGCAGAATGCCGTCGAGTCCCATAGCCTTCCCTATAGCTAGTGACAATAGAGCTTTTTCAATTTCCTCCCATGTAATTTCTGATTCCATAGCCAGCATTTGAGCATTAGAGAGACAAGATGAGTGGTTTGTCCTCCCAAAATTCATAAAAAGGTCTGACGAGTAAGGTACGGTGTCATATTGATAAAGTTTAAGATAAAACTGACGGAAAACTTCTAAAATTGACTCAGGTTTGTTATGTATCTGTCCTGTTTCATCCTGTAATGAGTTTATGGTGTTAAAAACCTCTTTCTGTCTGGTTTTGGCCAGTATCCTTCCGGAGTTCTCACCCATTTCATATATCTGAGAGCGAAAAGTTGCCATCTGTTCCGCTAGTTTATACGCAAATGTTTCATATAGCCGTTCCTTATAGATAGCTAAGTTAGTTTCGATATCCCTTTTCTCCTGTGAGAGAGCAATTGCTGTTGCTAACTGCTTCTCCCAATCCAAAACATTCTTATAATTTACATCTGTTTTTTGCCGAATGATTTTTTGTTTCTTAATAACATAGGTTAATGATTCTCCACGTATCCCTGCTTTAAAAGCGTCCCAGACATTCTGAACGGATGCCGTTCCCCTATTAATTTAAAAAAACTATTTTATTCATTTTACCATATATTCTAAATATTCAGAATCTGCTAACAATTTCCAATCGAATGTCCAGGTTCTAAATTGGAATGTGGAAAGCGTATCAGTTTTAACTTCAATCATTATTGGATTGTGGTCAGAAATTATACGTGGATATATCTCAAATGTAGTATCATTAAGTAGTGCAGATTTAATAAAAAAATAATCTAAACGCACACATTTTTTATGTGGAGAAGAGAAGAATGTAAACCCTGGTGCTAAAGCATTTTTTTCATAAGCTACATCGAATAAGCCATAATCCAATAACATAGAGCGAATTGCTTTATATGATTTTTTTAACACCCTGATAAGATACATTACCACATATATTCACATCAGTTTCTATATGAAGGTTTAGATCTCCACATAGTATTAAGGAGGGTGACCAATCGGCTAATTCTAAATTAAAAAAATTCAGTATGCCTGGATCATCTACATTTGGAGCATATATTGAGCAAATAGTCCATAATGTATTATTAATACTAATCTCGGTAATTACCCATCTGCCATATTGGTCCGCCTTACTGCGTTTTTCCTTATTAGAATTGCCACCCCTTTTGTAGTTGTCCCTTGATGTGTACATGCCAATAAATTCATTCCCAGATCCTTATACATCTGTCTATCATTCCACGTAATATGTGATTCTTGGATACAAAGGATATCAATCTTCATAGTCTGGATAATTTGCGCAGCAATCCCCCTTTTTTTGTTGTTATTTAAACCACAAATATTCCAGGAGCATATTCGTAATTTCTCCATCTTAATTGGTTATTAATCGAAAACCTTCATAACATGCACACCCTTCAATACATTTATCTTCATACAAGTAGCCATTCCCAAAAATATATAAATCTCTAATGTTAGACAGTTGGTTGCTATGCATCAAAATATTTTGTTTAATAAGAAGTCTGAAAAAAAATAAACAAAATAAACAAATTACTACATTTTCTGATTTTGTTTGCACCCTCCCTTCCCCCCCCCCCCCAAACCACCCCAGGCTCAGCCAGAGCCAAGCCACCCCCCTTCAACCCCATCCAAACGGGACAAAGGGACTTCTAGTCCCTAAAGTTGGTGACATGAGAAACGATGAGTGGCTCGCGTCTCGTGGCTCACGTCTACGGCTATTGTTCATTATATACAGACCAGTACATTATTAAAGAAGATGATTATAACTCATCAAACAAAGTGAAGACACTGGTTAGTCTAATAATAAGAGAGCAAAAGTATCCATGCTCAAGAAAAAAAGAACAATAGACAAATTAGAACCCCTTGAACCGCTTCAATAATCTCCTAGGCAGCAATCATATCAGAAAGAAGCTAGTAGCTCTTTGGCTGCCCCCTCAGAAGTTAGAAAGTAGGAGCGCTCTTTATAGATTATTTTGAGTTTAGCAGGATTCAGGAGGAAGGCTTGGGCGCCCTTAGCTTGAAATAGAGGTATAAACTGGCGAAACTGCCAATGCAGTTGAACAGTGGCATGGCAGTAATCTGGGCGTACAACAAATTCCAAGCCTTTTCCCTTGCACTTCCTGTTAGGCCTAGCTAAATCATAAAGGGCCTCCCTAGCCAAAACATTATTTAGAGAAATCAGAATTGCTCACGGTTTATGATTGTCAAACATTTCTTTAGAATGGGAATCTATGGGCCCTCTGAAGTTCGGTTTCCCATTTCCACTGACTTAGTTCTGGAAAGCCCTCTGTAAATAATTCCGTCACAAATTGTCGAACATTCGTCCCCTCATTCCCTTCTGGTATGCCTAAAATTCGGAGATTGTTCCGTCGTGACCTATTTTCCAAATCCACAAGCTTCCAATTAATCTCTTCCTTTAATCCTTCCATTGCAAATATTTGAGTCTTTTGCTCGGCCATGGAGTCTTCGATTACTGAAATCCTGCTTTCTGTCTCTGTTACTCTAGCGATGGTTTGGTTAGATGCCTTGACCACTTTCCTTAAATTATTTTGTACTTTTCGCACTGCTCCCTGTGTGCGAAGATTCTCTGTTCTTGTTTCTTCTCTGTGATGGAGCATAACCTGATATAGAACATCTAGAGTAATTTCAGGTGTCTCTGATCCCTCTGAGACTGCTTTTGATGTTCCAGGTGATTTAAATGTAGATGTAGATGGAGAGGGGTGACCATTACCACCTTGCATAGTGAGAACTGAATTTTCCTCGGCCCCCCACTCTGGTCTACTTGATGAGTCTTCGGCCTCAGATTCCTCTTCATTAACAACAAAGTTCCTTAAATCTTGCCCAGAGTCAGATAGGGATTTTTCAGTGTCGCTCAAGTCTCTCTCTCCATCTACACTATCAGAGTCTAAGGCTTGAGATAGGTCTGTCATTGAATAGAAATTTCCAGCGGAGTCAATAGACTCTGTGTCTTCCACAGAAATCAGTGAGACTGACGATTCTGGCACCCCATATATTTTATTAGAGACTGGATTTATATCAGCTATTGGATTTACTGGTGCAGTAGTTAATCCATTATTAGAGCTTGTGGCTATCTGCAGCTGTTTATCCTGCGTACTCTTTTGGTTATTTATGTTTTTAGATGCTGATAGAAGTATTTTATCAGGAACAGGAGTATTTTTGGTAAACATCTCAGGAATCTTAGGGATAGCACCAAGCCTACATGTCCCAGAGTTCACCAGGATTGTATTGTCTGAAGACGAAGAGCTAGCTATAGCAGGAGCTGTAAGGGGGTCTGAAGGGGTGATCTCTACATCATCTATCTGAGTATTCACAGTATTCACATTATCAGCCATTCCAGAAGTCGGGTTTTTTGGAGCCATTGCAGTCGAGCAGTTTCCCCTCCGTCTCCGGCATAGTTGATAGGGGAGCCGTTTATCCCAAGTTGTAGAGTTGCATTTGGATGTCTCCTGCTGTTCAATCCTCATTCGCCGCTCTGACTGCTCCCATTGCCCTCGACAATCCGTCTGCAAAACCAGTTGATTCACGTCAGGTGTGTGCAGTAAGGGTGAAGATAGACTCGGCCGCAACCACGCCAAACGAAGCGTCCTTCGATAGCTCCTCCAAAGATCAAACCTCATACCTGTCTCATTCCAGTAAGTTATACAGAGCAAGTTCTCTCCCCGCTTCTTATTTCATTGAAGTTACGCGGTTCAGATTCAATTAAGTGGCTGTTTTTGTAGTAGTAGAAGTGAGCCGTGCTGCTCACTCAGATGATTCTGCGTCCGCCATCTTGTCCCCGTGTCGTGCCGGGATTCTTTCTGTCGTAAAATCCGTTCCCTGTTGCCACCTCGATCACTTTGGGGATCAGTTTCTATCCCACAAAACTTTAGACATTTCCAGTCCCCTTTGTGATGTGACTCCACATGTTTTGCTATAGCGTTTTGTTTTGTTTAGACTCCTGGGTGTAGTCCAGAATTAAGCAAATTAGTTCTTCTGTGTGTAAATCATCATTTGATGTTTTGAGCATTAGACATTCAGTTCTGGATTTCTCGTTAGCTCTTGACCAACATTTTCCTATCATTTTACAGTTGTATTTCCTTTTTGAGAATCTATTTTTTGTGTTCGCACTGTGATGTAACTATTCTTCTTCTTCGCTACAGATTCGCCTCAAGCGAAGAAACTCCCCATATGGGATGCTGGAGATCAGGGCTGGTAGATGAAAACTTGTCGCTTCAAGAGTTGAGTTGGTGGCTGTACTTTTTCGATGTAGGGTGGTTTCAATTTTGTTGTTTTTCACATATATTTCAGTGTCAAGGAAGATGACTTGTTCATTGCTAATATTGTAGGTAAATTTTAGATTTGCTTCACTTGCATTAAGGAATTCAAAATATTCATGTAACTTTTACACACTACCATTCCAAATGATTAATAAATCATCAATGAACGGTGTCCATTTTATTATTTTTTGCACTGATCTTTTGTGAGTTGGATTCCACGCTATTTCCCTTTCCCACCAACCCATTAACAAGCAGGCGTAGCTGGGGGTAAAAGCATATCCCATTGCTTCGCCATTGCACTGCTGAAAATAATCATTTCCAAAAATGAAACAATTTTGGGTCAGGCATAATGTGATCAATTCCATTAGCATATTGTTGTGGTTACAGTAGTACATATTTCTTTCTTTAAAAAAATAAGTGATCGCTTTCTTTCCCAAATTATTGTCTGTGTTGGTGTAGAGACCAATTACATCCATTGTGATTAATTGGTAGTTGTCATGGAAAAGCTACTGATTTGGCTTTCCGTGTTGTAGTGCTGCTGTCACCCGGGTCTTACACGCAAATGTGTCATTATGTCTGTAAAGTCCTGCAATATGGCTAACATGGAAGGTACAGGGTTACACTGACCCTATATTCATCCATAGATGTACACATAAAAGATGGTGGACATGACGCATTTCTGCCAATATGAATGTTTGTTGTACATTCAGTGGAGTGTTATAGCTGTAGTAATACAGGGCTGGAAAGGGATGGTGGGGGTTCGGGGTAGTTTTAAGGGGTGGTGGTAGTTCGGGGTCATTTTCAGGGGTGGGGTTTCGGGGTAGTTTCAGGTGTGGAGGGGGTGGAGGGTAGTTTTCAGGGGTGGGGTGTTCGGGTAATTTTCAGGGGTGGGGAGGTTTGGGATAGTTTTCAGGTGTAGTGGGGATTTGGGGTAGTTTTCAGGGATAGAGAAGAGTTCGGAGTAGTTTTCAGGGGTGGGAGGTTGACTGTAGTTTTTAGGGGTGGGGGTTTGCTGTAGTTTTCATGGGTAGTTTTTAGGGCTCAGGGAGGGGGATGGGGTAGTTTTGGGATTAGGGGGGGCATGGTCGTTTTTAGGGCTTAGGGTCAGGTTGGGTAAATTTTTAGGGCTTAAGGGAGGCCGGGGTAGTATTTAGGACTGGGTTTTAGGCATTAGGGCAGTTGGAGGACACAGGGTGGGGGTTTGGAGGGGGGTAGGGGTATTTGCACTTCATGGCAGGAGGGGAGTTGGGGGAATTTGTACCTTTGGGCAATGTGGTGGCAAACTTAGCTATGCATATCCCTTTACCATGCATGCCTTAACCACGAAAATTTGTGGTAAAGGCATGCGTGGTAAAATGATGCATAGTTAAGACGCAGTCATTATTCAGACCGCATTGTTTCTGTATGTGGGGTTGAAGAACTCGTTGTTCCTTCATACAACCGTGCATGGTTAACTTAGGGCCTGGCCTAGAGTTTGAGAGTTTGGACAAAATATGGGAGTTAAAAAATATCTGAGGACAAAAGATCAGAAATTAAATATCGTGACACACAAATATCTTTTTTAAATTTTTGAAAACCTTTATTTGTGCATGTAAAAAAGAACAAATACGGGCTTACAACCATCAGGCCGGCCACGATACTTTTAAGCACTGGTACAAACATTTCGGTCCCCTAGCATCAATAGACGAAATAGCAACAGTTTATGAGTGTTACACTGGGAAGAGCCATGACACCGGGGGAGAGGAGAAATGAAGGTTAATTTTAAAGTTTTTTATGTAGTTTTATCAGGAAAAAAGGCAGTGAAGAATAAGAACCAAGGAGATTCGAGTCCGCACAGTATCTTCACAACACGGGAGAGCGGCAACATTTCTGAAAACAACAGTGGAAATCAAAATCCCAGGCAGTGAGGCGGTGCAAATCAACAGCGATGAAAACTATAGATATCAACTCCCCTAACTGTCTAATTCTGGAGGCCTCGATGAATATGGGGGAAAACTGTTATATGTAAATTTTTATAATTCAACAGAAGGGTTACAAGGAAGTGAAAATATCCTAATGTTGACTGATTTTTTAAATAATTATAAGAAGAGTCAATCTACTTTGGTTTACTATATTGTTTTTGGTGATTTTAACACACATCTCTGTCAACTCAACTGTTATAACGGTAGTTCCCAAGATGATGACTATTTGACTCATCCGCACTTTGAACATTCTGCAAAGGGGGGCGCTTTAGAAGAACTGCTGATAGATATGGATATGTCTGAACCCGCTTTTGTGAACCCGAAAGACAGAGTGGTGACCTATAGTGCGAGAGGTAGTAACACTATCATTGATTATATCTTTGGGTCACCTAGTATTCTCGTAAATGTCATCTCATACAATGCCATTATAACAGCATTTAGCGACCATAATCCGGTCGTTATGGAACTGACTAATATAAATCCTACCATAATAAATTATGACCAACAGTTAACCTAACCTACCCTACTGTAATCCGGGCCCACGACCAAGGTAGACGAGTTAAATGGTCTAAGATTAATGTTGAGGAATTTTTTACTAATTTGAGTGATAAATTAAGTGCTGAACTAAATATATGCAGGGACCCCCTGTCCACAGGTGGAAATGTCACAAAAGCTTTTGGAACTATATGTAAAAATGTTGCAGAGGCCCTTACAATCAAATCCGCTGATAAGCCACGAAAGGCACAGGGATGGTTTAATGCCGACTGCGCAAAGGCGCATAAAAAACTCCTAGAAGCCCTAAAACGTAAGCCTCGTAATATAATTGAAGTGTCCCAATTAAGGAAAGAATATAGGAGTATGATCGAGGCTCGTAAAAGAGAGATAAAACACAAGGCCTGGGAAGCACTTTATGACAATCTTACTTTAAGGGATAGTGCAAAATTTTGGTCTATAGTGAACTCTCCTTTGTTTAGTGGCAAAGAGAATGAGATATTAGAGGCTAATATCACCGAGAAGCAATGGCTAGATCACTTTGAAAACATCTATGGAAGTAAGACCCTTACTACCCCTTTCACTCCCATAGATCCTTTACCTACAGACATTCCATTAAGGGTAACGGTAAAAGAAGTATTAAATGCAATTGAAAATACTGCCGGCGGGAAAGCCCCAGGCCCGGATGGGGTCCCCGCTGATATGTATAAAGCACATCCCTACATATGGTCTATAGTACTTGCGAATGTTTTTAATTTAGCATGTATGAATTTGTCCGACACCCGGACCACTTGGTCACATTCGGTTATCATTCCAATTTTTAAGAAGGGGCAAAGGGGTGACCCCAGGTGTTATAGACCAATATCGCTACTTGATTCTTCATTTAAGATTCTTGGTAAAGTCATTTTAAATAAAATTAACTTGTGGGAAAAGGAAAATGCAATTTTATGTAACACGCAATATGGATTCAGAACAGGGAGGGGTACTGAGGAGCAGTGTCTTAATTTATACATGACTGTTTGTAAATATACCGTCGCTTCCAGCGGGTCAATCCACCTAGCTTTTATGGATCTGTCCACAGCGTTCGACCTAGTAAATAGGTCGAAGCTGTGGACGATTCTCTCGGAGCTGGGTCTGGACCCTGCTTTGATAAATTTTTTAGCTTTTCTGCACAGCGACCTGACTGCATCAGTTCGGATGACTACAGGTGGCAAGTGCACTACTGGGTTTAGATCAGTAAGAGGGGTGAGACAGGGGTGCATTTTGGCCCCCATGTTATTTTCTTTGTATATTAACTCCCTGTACTCCGTTCTAAAAACCGCTACCCCAGATATACCCAATATGGGAAGGTCACCGTTGCCCGTACTGATGTATGCAGATGACACGGTCCTCATTGCCAGAACCCCTAATGGTCTACAGCTGCTCCTTGACTCGTTTGGAGCTTTTATGCAAAAATTAGACCTGGTTGTAAATATGGAAAAGTCGCACGTTATGTCCATAGGGAAAGGAAAGAACACCACAAAAACCCTACGATGCAATGGAGTGATTTTATCCAAAGTTAAAACATTTACATACCTTGGAGTCATTTTTGATGACGTGGGCACCTGGACCCCACAGGTTGTAAATAAAGCAATGGCTATACGGCGGTCATTTGGAGCGATACAGAGTTTCGCTAAAAGACTGGGGGGTAAACCAACGGAAGCCATCCTCAACCTGTATAGAGCCAAAACCCTGGCTCTGGCTAGATACGGGGCTGGGATCTGGGGATTCAGGGACTTGGCCCTGATACAGAAGGAGGAGAATAGGTCCATGCGTTCACTATTAGGCTTACCACAGTCTACACCCATTTTTTCTGTCCTGACAGAATTAGGGCAAGGATACATTGAGGATACTCTTAACCTGGCCCCACTACTTCTTTGGGTGAAAATGTGGCTGAACCCGAACCTGACGTTAAATCGTCAAATTATTACTGACTGCATGGGGAGAGACAGAGCTAAAGATATAAAATGGCTGAGCTATATTAAGTCTGTTGCTACTCTCCTGGGCCGTGCTGACTTGTATAGTAATCCCGAGAGGCTATGTAAAGAGGATGTTACATGGATTAAAACACAATTTTTAGAGTCTAGGAACATGCTGCGTGAAGCCCAAGAAATAGAGAAAACCACTGTTAGGGCTCACTATATTGTTGTATCAACCATGTCCATCCAGCCTTATTTGAGAGTAGTGAATAGGCCTTATCACCGGTGGCTTCTCACAAAATTCAGTTTCAACCAGATGCACCTCCTTCTGGGTGATTACCCGAAATGGAACAAGCCAGGGGAGCATGCCCCATGTAAATGCGACTCCTTCTCTGACCAAGACCAGACCCATTTTATATTCTTTTGTCCCTTTTTTGCGGAGGGGAGAAAAAAATATATATTACCACTAATGAGAAACAGGGGATTTATGCAAGTGAAACCCGCATTGTTGTTTTTACAAACCATGGAGACCCCTGTTGTAATGTTCGGGGTTGCAAGTTTTTTGGTAGCAGCTATGAGAGCTAAACGACTCAGATCATTGAACATCTTAACATCTGAATGAATCATGTAAATATAAAGATGTAGTATACCATACAACCTATTTCCTTTGATTCGCATAATAAATTTGCACCATATAGTTTTTTAAGTATACCGAATTTGCCAATGAACTACTTATAGAACCTTAATGTGATGTCTTAATCAAGGGTTTTGATCTATCCTACAAAGCTAAAAGTAACACCTGACCCTGATTTTTCCTGCATAAATGTTCTTTTTAACGTTTTTTTTTAAAACATCGTTTTAAATGTATACTACATCCCTGTACTGTATTGGTTGAAAAATGAATGAAATGTATGCCATCCCCACCTTTATATGTCTCTATATGTGTTTGTAGTATACTTTTATGATTTTAACTAATCGAATAAAGTATTTTTTGACTCTGAAAATCAACAGCAAGACATTCACACCAGCAATTACGCACCCCTTCAGCGCCGCCCCCACTCAGCCAGCCCCAAACCCGGACCCAGAATCGAACATAAGTAGAAAGCTCAGAAAACATAAGAGAGAAATTAAGGCCCATAGAACTAATAAGAAATACTAAATTACCCCCCCCCCCCCCCCCTACACCAATGCGGAGGCTACGGCCTACCCCCCCCCCCCCAGCATAGTGCCTGTCGCCCATTAAAACCCGAAATATAGACAAGAAAGGAGAATAAGAGAAGAATGAAGAGGAAGAAAGAAAAACGTTAACACCTATGATATAGGGGGTGAGAAAAGAATAAACTATTCTAATCTGAACTCCCAAAAACGAATAAGGTGGGGAGGAGCCTACTTAACATCAGAGTGCCCGGGACCCCCGGCCACTTACAGCTCCCACACACTGAAAACCTTCTACTCCGAAAGCAGCAGTGCTACAGTAAATTGCAACATTAACATAGATGGAAGAAGTCATGTCGCGATGCGTGCTCACAGCATATACAAAGCAGTTCCAATCCCAGTCCCGCCAACCCGTGAAGCAATAGCATTATGAATCAGCCTAACCCTGGCCTGAGCGCAGGTGTAAGACAAAGCCAGCTCCCATAGGAAGACCCCGCATCCCGTGCATACAAAGACAATATGGCCGCTCAGAAGTAGAGGGTGAGTCAGGAGCATAAAATGGCCGCCGACCATCTGTAGAGGTCCCTTTGTCCACTGCACCTAGTCCCAACAGGGCATCTGGAGCACACGAGTTCCACAGGAAAGAAGACGAAGGCCACAGTAAATGAGCCCTCGAGGGTGTCAGGAGCCGCGCAGCCGGATACAACTGCAAGCGCGGTGGTGCAGGCAACAATGAAACAAGCTTAGAGGGATGGGGAAACAAAGTATCGGCAGCAGAGTAGGAGAGTAGCTGACCATAGGCGCCGGGAAAGTCAGCAGCAGGCACCAATGTAGCATGTCCACATGTAACCACTGTATCCCCGCATGAAGGCAAAGGCAGATCCACACCTTGCTGGTAACAAATGTTGCGCTCACGACCCGCAACAGATAATATGGAGTCGAACTGCTCACTCAGCGCCTGGAGACCATTACGCATTTGCGAGTGAAAGTCCCGTAGGGCGGCCAGAACGGAGCCACAGGATGGTGGAGGCTGCATCCCCGCATTGACAACGATCCGAGCCGGCACTGTGGGGCTGGTGCCTGATGTAGGGAGGGCGAAGCAGTCAGCGGGCAGGACCGGGCTATCTCCCCCCAGCCGCGGGCAAGCAGATGAGGTCATGATTACCGCAGGACGGTATAATGGCCAGGGGGGGGGGTTGTGGCAAAAAACAAGCTCCCTTCAGGTCTGCGCCGCCACAAGGATCACGGAAAGTCGAGCACCCGTCCTTTAAGGTTACTGTGCAGCGGGTTAAGTAGCAGAAGAAAGAGCCGGCAGCCTACGGCGAGCCGGATCGCTGAGCTTCCACAGCGCGCTCCACAGATCGGAGCAGGAGACCCGTTCCTCCGGGGCTTACCTCACAGCCCTCATATTCCAGGCGCAGGGTGCAGCAGTTTTCCAGCCCTCACATTCCAGGCACGGCTGACGGCAGTCCTCGGTATGCAGGGCGGTCGGGACCGCGCGGCCTGAGATGGCGCTAGCGGGTCCGGTCACTGCGGAGCCTCCGGGGGCCGGCGACGAGCGGCAATGAAGCGAGGGTCCAGGGCGGGGAGCACCAGCACGGATATCTCCGGCATCCGGGCAAGCTGGGATCTCGGGAAAGTACCGGAGTGATCAGCTCGCCTTCGCACACGTTTCGCCGCCAGGAACGAGAAGGATAGCAGACAGGATGTTGTTGCGGAGCCAAGGGCCGACGGAGCCGGGAGTTCAAGCGTCTGCTCCGGTCGCCATCTTGGCTCCTCCCCACACACAAATATCTTGATGTACACTAATCTCTGACATGACTGTCATAATATTGATGATTGTAATATCTTTTTCAATAATATAGCAGTTGACAATTTTGTTTTTTAATGATATTAATGTGTTTTAGTTGATATTTTAGTGATATGTGTTTCTTCGTTTAATACATGTTATTAATTTAAAATATAGCTTTACAGAGATTTAGATTTTTTTTATTTAATTTTCATAAAAATGTATTGTGTTCTAGAGGGATGTTGGGTTTGTTGTGAGATAGGGTGGGAAGATAATTAGTTATTAATATATTTGGAATTATTTCATACATTTTATTCTATGTATGATCCATGACAGTGTCCAGCAGGGTTGTGCAAAATCTAACACTTTTAATTCTGCTGGTCTCATCATCACCCCCAAAACAAAGGAAAGCTCTTCTGTGCCACACGCCTGATAATTTAGTTGCTGCAATCTGATAATTTAGTAGCTACAATCTCTGAAATGTCCCTTTGAGTCCTCAGCAAATCCGAGTACTTAAAAAGAAAAGTGAATTGTTAAAAACCGGAGCAATAAAAGGATAACTATTAAAACTAATAAAACGTTTTGTCAAGCAGTCTGGGAGCTTCATAGGATCGCTGCTAAACTTAACTATTCTGCTTCTCACAGGCCTACTGTATAAATGTTAATAGCATACATTGAAAAAAGTATCTTGCTCCTAAACATCAGGGACACAGAATGCAGGCCCCCCACAAGCGATGATACCGACATTTGAAAAACCACCACAGATCTTCTGGATATGATAGAAATTATACAGCACAGAAATGTACCTATTCAATAGGAGGCGATGCTTCATACCTCAATTTTTCCAAGTATATGATTTTTGCCCTTCTCTGTAAAATGGAAAAAGAGCCCCTCACCCGTTAAAGAACCTGAATCACCAGCCATTAATTGAGTTTGTGAAATCATTCACAATGTTAACCCTTGGCGTAAAAAAAAGCTGAACTTCTCCTCAATTAAAATCAACAAAATAAACACATAGCTTTCTGGAATGAAAAGGTGTAACTTCTGTATAGAGGTTATCTTATATGTGGCTCAAACCTACATGACTTGGTCAGGGGTGTGACACAATCATTCTCCTTTGCTAATAATAAAGTGTCTCTCGGCTGGGATGCCTACATGCAGAGCCGAGAAGAACTGAACATTACGGCACCGGTGCTCGGACTTGTTGGACATTGTATCGACTTAGAACACTTTAAAAGCAGAACTGTCACACCTTATGCTATTCCTTCTCCCCCAGCTAAATTCTATGTAGAGCTTCCTCTCAGACGGCACCTTAATGAGATCAAGATAGCATTCTAAGGAGCGACTGATCTTGAAGTCTCTAAATTCTTCAGTTAATCTGCCCTGTTTAATATTGCTATGAACATTCTGCTCAACCCAATCCCAATACAATATTGTTATATCCTGCTCTTCCTCTCTCTTTGTCCCTCCTTAGTGTTAGTGTCTGCTTGTCTATGTCATGTCTCTGTGATGTCATCCAGGATTCTACCTGTTGCTGTTCAAGGGATTTATCAGTTACCTGGAGGCTGAGCAGGAAGTTATCTGCTCCCGGTGGGGTTTCTTACCATGTTACATTCCTACCTGAATGCTGTACCTTCTATCTAATCTCAAGAATAAATATACTACATGAACATTACAACAAGGACCCATCATCTTTATTTTATTGAATTCAACACTGGCGACGAGGTAAAAAAGGACCCATTAAAAAGAAAAGGAACTTCAGTGAATTTAAAGAGGTCATCATTGCAACCAAAGACAAGAAGAGAAACGTTTAAAATTACTTTCCTGCGTCTGGGTGCCCCACCGGTGTCTGGATCCAACGGACAGTCTCAACCCAGAGCATTGGAATAACCTTTGCTGAAGTAATACTACTACTAAATCATCTGGCACTAGAGCAAACGTAAAGGACTCCCTGTTTTCATTTAGTGAGTCAGCGTTTTACGTGATTGCTGTACCTTCTATCTAATCTCAAGAATAAATATACTACATGAACATTACAACAAGGACCCTTCATCTTTATTTTACTGAATTTAACAAATATTTTGATTTGTTTCTTAGTGTAAGTTCGTGGGCAATTAATATTATGCCCTGGTAGCCCAATACTCGATGCAAGGTTTCTAATGTGCTTAATCCTGCCTATTTTATTCATGGTATCTAAATTACAGACCTCATTAAAAGCAGATGCATAAGATGCCATTTCTGGGGTGGTAACATGCCTCTGCCAAAATAGGAGGGTGTGTAGCTTCGCTAGATCATTGAATGGTTTAATGCCCATATCGAGCTTAAGTGGGCAGCGTGGAGTGCTTCGCGGAAGGACACCAGATTCCTAAGAAACTTGTTCTCAGCTGCTGTGAGATTTCATACTTTTTTCCATGCCCCAGAGCTCAACCCCATAAAGGGCACTACTCACAGCTTCACAATTATATATCTTTAGGGCTGATGCAATTGATTTTGTGTGGTAGAGACAATATGTTCCTTTCTTAGAACGGCCGTAGCCACCGGCGGGAACAGCAGGGCCAGGCCCCTCCATCTTTATGCATGGCCCCCCCAAACGTTCTTGGTAATGGGCAGATGGCAAGGAGATCTTTAAAGAAAGGCTCAGTACCATCCAGGCATTTTGTCCCTCAAGAGAAGCACAAAATGAAAGCTGATGGATAACAAATCCATTTTCACTCTTTCACTTAAACACTCTGATTTCAGACCGTGATGATTTGTGTTCCAGTAAGCGGCTGGGAACTGTACAATTCACAAGTATTATACATGCAATCTGGACTAGCGTAAGAGTAAAAAGTTCATATTGATATTGTAGCTGGAAATTAAAATGCAGGTATGCCTGGGAATCATTTTCAGGAATGCATGGATTACAGATTAGAAATAAAAACAAACTGCAGGGCTACATTAACCCCTTAAGTGCGGGGAACGTTCAGCGGTCGTCGCGTGCACTACCTCGCTAGTGCTGCGCACGTTCGCTGAACGTTCCATTCCCGTTAGCGCAATCGAACGTCCGCACTGGGGCGGAATTTTCGGCGCGCTTAACGGGTTAAATATACATGAACCTAGAAGCAAGAGAAATTAAAGCATAAAAACAATCAGGGTTTGGGACACATTAGAATTCATAAAATGTACTTTAGACATCAACAAACAATTGTATTGAATTGTACTGTTTTTTTTACATAGCAAGGAGCATGTCCCTCGCAAGGCCTAAATCACGTCTTCGAGTGGTCTGGTTACAATATTTATATACATCTTCATACCAGTGACAATGGTATTGAAGCACGCAATTTGTATCAACTGCTTGGTGCATGGTTGAAAGGGTGGTTGTGTTGTTTGACCTTTATTGGGCATGTTAGGTGAAGAGAATGAGGTATGATGGAAGAGGATGTGCTGCCGACGCAAGTCTCGGCATCAGCACACCATCCTGTGATTCCAGGCAAATCACTTAATCTCTCTGTGCCTAAAATAAATAAATAAATGTGACATTGTTAATGCAAATGATGCTCATGTACAGCACTCCAATACCTTCTGGTTGAGTTTGCAAGATATAAAACTGCAAAAATTAAAGAATGCATGAATTAAAATATGATGACATAGAGGGCACAATTCATATGGAGTGTAGCTGCACATAAGTGTTTCAGAGGATGTGAGAGACTCAGCCACACCTGCATGCCCTATAGATGGAATCTGATGTTGATATGCATCAGAAGGGTCCATTATAGTATATGTCACTCACCATCTGCCAATTTCGAAGGAATTGTTAAATCACCAAGTAGTATTATAAATGGCATAAGGCTTCCCCTGCCATACATTAAACCGATATTGCAAGTCACCAAGGAGATCCCAGACCATATTGAGGAGCAAAGCCGAATGACAAGTATAACAACCCCTTCCTGCAACGTCTTAAAATCTTGGGCCCAGACAATCAAAAATGTTACAAAATGCAGCACAGCAAACAAATGTGCTGGGCTGTGTCATGTGACAAGGAGAGAGGAGAAAAGCGCCATATCATCAGAGATATGGAACTCTCCTCCTCTTCTCCCCAGCGGCGGTGCGTCCATTGGGGCATTGGGGCGTTGCCCCCCCCAATGCGCACTGCCGCCATCCGGGACCGCCAGTGTGCCTAGTAAAATAAAACATTGTGCATTATTCAGCAACTAGTTTCTGGCCGGCCAGTCACCGGGCCGGGCCAGAAACCATCGGGAAACGGGGGGGTGGGGCTGTGCAGGGGCGCTAGTGCGCGTGTCCTCTTTCGGACAGGTCATTTTTCTGCCCGGTCGGAGCATGCGCACTAGCCCCCCCCCTTTGCATACCGGGAGTTGCCTCATGCCACAGCCCCCAGCCTCCTAATGGGGCGGGGAGTTTGGCTGCTCTAACCAATCCATCCCTTGACCTGCTTGATGGCGTCTGGGATGACGTGACATCTCTCACCTCCTTGGTCACTCTCACCCCGCACCCGCAGCCACTTCCACACACAGTGCTGCTGCCCGCTTCAAACGTGGTGTGCGTGCTCCTCCTGTCCTCCTGATGGTGACTCTTCCTGCTGCCTCCTGAGCTGGACTACTACCGTAACAACATCGGCACGACAAGGAGAACTACTGAGGTGAGTCACAATGGTGATGGTGGTGATTACCGCCCTTTTGAATTTTATTTCAAACTCCCACCCGTTCCGTATTACCCATGATCCCACAGCTGTACCCCCCTGAGAGTGCCATGGCGGGTTTGGCCATCCGGCATCGTTTCGGTCTGTAAGTATTTTTTTGTAAATACAGCGCCTCCTATGGCAGCCGGTTTGATGTTTTCACTAGTGCCACTGCCGCCACTCTTGAAGTCATGACAGTGCGCAGGGAATTGAGGGGGGGCGGGAGGAGAGTGAGTGAGGGAAAGAGTCTGTGAATCTGCTGCATGCATCCGCGTGCAACCTGGCGGCCGTTAGTCCTCACCCGAGTGTGATGTGTAATTCCGCCATTGTAGAGAGCTGCATGTAGGAATGAGAGCTCAGTAGGTCCATGCACCTTCTGCTCAGATTTGAGTCAGCCTTTATTTCGTTAGGAAGGTGTCCTGGTTAGTTTGCAAGCGAGTCGTGGTAGGGTGACCAGATTTCACGGATTTGCCTCGACATTCCCGGTGTTCAGAGGACTGTCCCGGTGTTCTCTGTAATTGTTAAAATACATGGTTTTGGGAACAAAGGCCAGGTCGTCCTGCAAATGAGAGTTGAAAGGTATACTCTCTTTAAGTAATGTATCTGTTTCAGGGGCCCAGGAGGTCGCCAGCTGCGTGCACGCGGCAGCAGAGGAGAGACAGAGGGGGGCTCAGGGTGAAGGACGTGCCATAGGTAATGTTATGTACGCCGCCGCGTAGCTGGTAATACACAGCTTTTCAAGGCAACTCAAAAATCGGGACAGAAGTAAGTCTATGTTTATGTCTGGACATTTATAGATGTTGCTTATCAAAATCTGTTACCCCTAGTCGTGGGCATAAAGTTTTAAGATGGCCCTCACATCAGTAATACCGGGAGGCACGTACATGGTTATTGATGTCATCTACCAAAGGGTTTCTAATAAACTACTTAGTCCCACAGTGTTGATTTTAGTACACTTTCCTGTGCGTAAGTGTGTTTGTGTAGTCCAGGGCATTACACATGCATCACAGCCTCTTTCATATATGCGCACATTTGGTAAAATGTGTTATTGACCACAATGCCAATTGAACAGTACGCCTGCTGGGGGCATTTCTTCGTAGTTGCCCTGGTTGGTCCTTTTTATGGTGATTATTAGATTGTATTTCTGCTCAATTTTGTGGTAACTTGCATTAATCCTATTCACAACTGCAGCGGGCTGGTCACATTGCAGCTTGTTTCTTTCAGCTTGTTACCTCAGTGAGGCAGTCGGGCAGCATTGGCGGTGGCGGGAGCAGCCTATTTTGGTGTGGGCAATATCAGGGCGAGTCTTGCATCTTGGTGGGCGCGTCACCTGGGTTGGTAAGCACACGCAATGGCTGGGTGAAAGCCAAGCAGCGTTGGGCTGGGTTAGTACCTCACTAGGGAACCAGGTTCGAGTCGCAGCAGGAACGCACAACAACCTGTGATTCTGGGCAATTCACTCAACCCCCACCCGTGCATGACAAATAAATGGGTCAAATATGTATCGAAACTGGTGCTCAAGTGAAGTGCGCAGGTGAGTGAGTCCGAGGGTGGGCCCTGCATGCAGGGCTTTAAGTGGGATGAAAAAACTGGGGTCTCTCAAAGGGGTCGTGGCCTATATCATTAAGGTCGTGGCTTAAAACAGGCATTTAAAAAAAATCTGTGCTCAGCATAATTGGCCACCCAACTGGTATTTTGCTGCTTCTGGTTATTGCCCCCACATATATAATACAAGTAACATTACACTGACAACACGCCCGGACAATTGGCTTTGTCTAAGGTTGTTAGTTGCATAAAATAAATATACTACATGCATACATACAACTATGGCTTTGTTGTAGATAATGTTGAAAATGCTTTAGTTATTATGCGAGAGGTTGTGGCCTAAAGGCTAGAGCTGCCAACTTTGCTTGCAAATGCACCATTTGTCCACTCGATTTTCACATTTTTCTGGGTGGGGGTGTTCGGGCACGCGCGCCGCGCTTGCGAGCTACAGTGCGGAAATCATTTTCCGCTCACCAGGTTCAAATGTCACCAGCCGCCCCTGCTTCTCCCTAGTGCCTATGCACAATCTGGCTGCTCATTGTGTGGCACACAAACTGCACAATAGTTCAGGGGTGTCTACATGAGTCTTTCATATGTTTTGTATTGGAAGGGCACCTTTCCAGTACAAAATGCTATGCTTAGACTAATTTTAAAACTTTTCCTACTTTGGCAGTTCAGCACACGTGCAAAAGTGGGAAACGGTAGGAGAAATGAAAGCATTTCTCCTTTTTAGTGCCTGTTTCAAAGTGGCATTGTTTTTTGGCACAAAACTCTGCCTACTATTGCTAGTAGTTAGGGTTTGTTGCATGAGAATGCACATATATAACCCATGCAATGCTCCCTTTGTAGTGCTGCACACGCACAAAGTAAGAACAGTAAGGAGAAACAAAAGTATTTCTCCTTTTTAACACCTGCAACCCATGCATCACCCTCCTTTGCAGAGTAATGCAAAGTTAAGGTCTTTGCGTTTCTTTGAGAGAACTGAAGTTTTGTGCTGGAAAGTAAATGCAAAAAAATGCACATGTTTAAGGGTTTGTATCACTTTGTGGTACATAAGCAGCAAATAATGTTTGGTTATCTGGCCCTTGGTGTCTTGCTCGTTCATGTTCATTACAGATAAGAAGTATAAAAGGCAGAATCTATAGTGCGAGATGAAACACACCAAATACACATACCAGTTTTTTCAAAAATATAATAGGATCAGTTTAATGCAAGTCGGGTTAAAAAGGCTGTGGATCACATTGTGTAGAAATTTGTAGAGATTTTTACTTTCTTGTAATGACCTACAGTGTGGAAAAAATAAACACCTTGGCATGAATATCTCTTAATTGCTGATGACCTTTTCTTTTTACAAAAATTCATCAAAAGGAATAGTCAGCTCCCATTTTCATTGGTTAAACAGCTTTTCATCCTGGCTGCTGGCAGCAGGCATTCTGATGTCTGAACCCAACTGCAGTATCTTATTGTAGCTGAGCAGCTATGTTATTTTTTTATTATAGATGACTAGATATGTCTTAACTCAATGATTATAAAGAAATTAGGCATTGGACTTTACACAGAGATTGGAGGTTTCAAAGTATTATGTGAAGTCTGTCTAGAAGCATCAGGGAGAAACAGAAGAGCAACTAATTGGAAGTGCTGTTGAAACAACAAAAGAGTATTGCATAATGTTCATGCAGGAGAAACAAAGGAGTAATCCATTGAAGGGATTGTTGGAACTACAAAGGTGGATAGCCATGTGTGGCATAGAACCACCACCAAAACAGTCGTTTATGGAGTTTACCCAGCGTGGAGCGTGCAGGGCTCAGATAATAAGAGAACAGAGATGGAAGGGAACCAAATTCTGACTCAAGCCCTCACCTCTATCAGGCACAAACAGGGAGCACACCACAAACAGACACTTTTATCCTGCTTCCTTTTAGTCAGATGCCTCAGATGGATATGTTGATGGGAGAGATAAAATAAGTGAGTGGAGCAACATTTACCAGGAGAAGGAAGGAATGTCTGGTGTGCAGCAGGCTCAACTGCTGCACCTGTAGTTCAATAAAGACATTAAGAGAGCAGCCCTTGAGGTGGAAGTAGTCAGCTTATGGCATGGAGGAAGTAAGGGGCTGCAGGGTATGAACATAGCATAATAATTTGGACACAATGCTAGACATATCGGAGAAAAAAAACACAAAGCAGTGGTGGAAACGTTTTTTAAACTTAAAGTACTGTAGGTGCACAATCGCAACAAATTGTTGCATTCTCTTACATAGGTGGGGTACCTAAGACCACTCACACATAACACCAAGAGTGCACAAGTCAAAAGTAAAACCTGAGGGTGCTATGAGGTTAGTTAATCACATGAATAGATATTGTTTAATTGATATTAGATAGCCTATCTATTTCACACTTACTCACAAATACCTGTCAACTGTCACCGTTCACATCTTTAGCCAGACCTTATTGCCAACAGCACTTTACAAAATGCAAATCATACATTGTTTGGAAAAATGAGTGTGCAAATCCCAGAATACCAAAAAGGTGTTGGCTAAAATGACCCAACTGATTAAGTCAGCCCCTCAGTTTGAGTCCCATTGGCAGTCCTGACCACTTCCTCACTGGGCTGCAGACATTAGGCCATTACATCAGGCGTATTTGTTTTATGCTTCTGGAAATATACAAATGTTATCTCCAGGCAGAGACCCCCCCGGAGAACAACAGTGACCCTTGTAAAATACCCTGCCCAAGTTTTTTCTTATGTTGCGTTAAGATCTAAGGGGGTAAAGAACAGTTTCTCTAGCTCATTGAACCAATAACAAAAAGAAGAGTGATAATAATAGAAATCTGTTATTTGTATAACCCTCTGCAAAGGCTATTTACTATGCAACTATTATTGCAATTCATAACAGAAGCTTAGGGTTAGATGTACATAATTTGCAACATATATTTCTGTGGCAGCTAAATTATTTAGTGAACCGGCCTATATATGAATAGGTCGGTTTGAACTATGAGGATTTGGAGTGAGGCACAATCCAATTTACCCCATTACTCTTCATAAATTAGGTAGCAAATTGCGACTTAACCAATGGATGGTCATTAGTGGAATTGTGGCCTGCTGTCAGCAGATCAGCCATATATATTAAGCCTTTTTCCCGTTTGTAATTGGGCAGATTCTCAGATTCAGCCCGTTTGCAAATTGGAAAAAGCCTTTTGGAATGTATCATCCTAAAAGGCCATCGCAAAATAGAGAATTGCAATTTTTTTGCGATTCTCTATTTTGTGAATGCAATTAAGGAATTGCAAATTGTGATTCCTTAAATGCAATTCTGGAAGCACCAGAAATGTGCTATTTGGCCTTAAGTAATTGCAAATTACCACCAACTTCAAGTTAGTGGTAATTTGTGATTTTCTTTAAAAAAGCATTTTTTTGATTTTTTAAAAGTGCCATATGTCGCACATACATGCCCTTTGGACATGTATGTGCGCAAAATGTGCACACAGGCATTTTTCAGGGGTGCAACAGAGTGTCTTTTTGGCACCCTTGTAACCTTGTAATTGCATTCTCAATTTGCGATTCTCTAATTGGTAATCGCAAATTCAGAATGTCTTCCCATTCATTCCTATGGACCTTCAAGCCCATAGGAATGAATAGGAAGGTATTCCTTATTTGCGAATCTCAATTTGCGATTTGCAAATAAGGAATATGTAGGATTTTTAGCAAACCCTACATACATTGCATTTTGCGATTCTCTCATTGCGATTCGCTACAAATCGCAATTTGAGTATTGGAAAACTCTTTTCTGATACATATGGCCCATTGTCTGTTTTCAATATATTTTTGTTTTAAATGTAACCCTTTTGTCTTGAAAGAAACAGTGCTGCGTTTAAAGTTCCACTGGACCCCTTCCCACTCCAAATTGTTGTCTTACATTCACAGAGGGGAAAGTGTCTGAAGATGACCACTTTGACTTTGTGAATGGGTTACTACCACCTTTGAGGAGTTGGTGCCCTAAGTATGGTTTGCAACCCAGATTATGGTCTCAGGAAATTGTTACATATCATTTTGAAATGCATTTTAATCGGGATGCTGTATCCACCCCTTCCAGATTTCGCTTTGGTATACATTTCCAAACCCATTGTGAGATTTGGCAAGGGAGTGCTTACAATCTTTTGTTTCTGTGGTGGTTAACAAAGATAAGGTCTGTGTGTACACTAATCAAACCAAAAACCTTCTGTGAGACCTCCCGACACTATCCCAAAATGTATACACCTACTTTCTTTTTTTATTTTTATTTTATTTTCAAATTACCTGGTACAATACATTACTTAAGATTGATTAAGGATTGATATATCAGAATATACAATTCTTCGTTGCTTAGCATAAGGTTCCAAAACAGGATAAGTCTTCGAGGAGAAAATCATATTTATTAAGAAACATATATCAGCATCATATTATTCAAACATTGGGAAATCCAAACTATAAAATTCATAGTTGCTTAGTGTAAGGATCAAAGATAGCATAAGCTTTAGAGGAGAAATTCATATATATATATATACAGATACAGATATATTATTAACCAATCAAGGGGTTTGTCTCCACAAAGCGAGGGGAGCCCAGACAGGAAGACCCCACTCCCTCACCTTTCTTACCTTTCTTTTATAGAGAGCCGTTTCGATGTTGTGAATGCCAAGCAACCTGGCCAGCCACATTTGAAAAGTAGGTGCAGTATTATCCTTCCATCCAGCTGCCACCAGGATCCGAAGGACTGCTACACATATAAATACAAAGGCCTCTTATCCCATTTTAAATCAGGATTATTACCAAGACTAGATATCATGAGTGTAGGGGATACATTTACCTGAACATCCAGCAGCCCCAGAAACTTCTCTATCTCTATACATATTCCCCTCATTTATTTACATTGAGAGAACATATGAATTAGATTGGCAGGTCCCTCCTGGCATCTTGGACATTTGTCATCTTCCTTTATTCCCCAATTAAAGAGCTTAGCCGGAGTAAAGTACAGATTAAAGAGTACTTTGTAATATTGCGCTCGAATTACCCTGGGGCATCTCGGCGCTTGCATTGGGAACCCGTCCTGGCTTTTCCCTGTGAGATAACCCGTACTGGGCATCCCCAGGGTGAAAGCCAGGCATCCCGCCGCGGGGGGCCGTTGTAGAGATTAAGCAAGCTTAATGCCCGGAGTTGCAGAGTGTGAACCCGTGATTAGAGTGGGCACCGAAGCGAGAATTATCCAGTCCGTGGACTTTTGGGCTCAAGACCCTGCCGCGTCGGGAATTGAACCCTGGTCCCGGGTCTGGTCTCGGCTTCAGGGTATGCCTCCTCTAACCAGTGAGCCACACTTCTCCACAAATTGATAGAACGAAACACTTCATTCTCTAGCTGGAGAGCCTTATCTAAATCAAAATCAGGGTCCCCTAATTTCGTCATCCACAACGATTCAACTTTATCCATATCAGTTGAAATTGAGTCTGTTAGGGTTTTATAAATTATCCTAATCCGCGCTACATCTTTCAACAGATACTCGATTATTGTGATTTTCCCGCCTGGACAAATGCGTGGTCTGATACCATACAGTGTTTGCTGAATCTGAAGATACTTAAACGCGTGAGTAGAAGGAATACCAAATTTAGCTTGGATATCAGTAAAAGTGATTAAATTCCCTGTACCCTGATCAAAGATGTCCCCCATTATTCTTATTCCTTGTTGTTCCCAAATAGCCCCCATCCTATCATTGCCTAATTGAGGAAAAACTTTAGAGTCCCGCAATGGTGTATAGTAGTTTTTTAGGTCTCGCGACCTATCAATGCCGGCAAGCGCATTGAGCGGAGCGAGAATTCTATTACAGGACCGGAGGCTTCAGATTATTCTTCTCAAACTTTACTGCATCAACACAGCAGCCAATGAAAATATATTATTTTCGCAACAAACAATAATTTTCTACAGTTCCCATGAACACCATGGTTATAGGCACGCCCCCATAGTCCATAAGAACCCTCTGCGTGCGTTACACCTCCTCTTTCTTTGCTGCTCAAGTCAGAATTAAGTGCACCTCCCCTGGGTCCCCTCACTCTGCTTGTGTTTGGGTTGTTCCTTTGGGGTTGAATTGTATTGATTTAATATGTGTTGTATGATTGAGCCATAGCTCCGAATTGAATTGTTTTATTATTTCTGTTGGAATTGTTGTTGCACTTTTCTCTGTCCGTTTACGAACCACTTCAGAGCCGTTGACTTTGGACGTCAGTCTTTCGGTCCTCGCGCTTCTAGCGCTCAGGACAACGGTCTTTGGCCGGCAAAGGGGCCGCCGCGCTAACGCATACGAGCCCGTTACCGGCAGCCGCAAGGCCCGCAGAGGCTTCCCTCGTACGCCCTGAGGCTTCTCCGGGTGGCTCTCGGCCGACGCGCGCTACCTTCACGCTTACCAATTTGGGCTAATTGGGCGGTTTTGGTAGCGTTTGGGCGGCGCGCCTCGTTCTGATCCCTTGGCTTTCTGCGAACGCATTGCACACACGTTCCACACACCGGCGGGTCCCCTTGTGTGATCGCCAGCGCTCTTGAGCCTGTTGGTTGGAAAATCTGCGAGGCCCAGAGTGTGCACACGCTCTCAGAATCAAGGGCCCAGGTCTTTGACCTTTGACTACAGCTCTGCTGAGTGGGTTTGGGAAACGTTACCGTCGAACTTGTTCAAGTGTGCCCGGGCTGACCCCCCCCCGTTACCCCCCTTTGTACCGGCAGTCGGCCGGCGTTCCTTCACGATGGAGGGCTGGGTTAGCTACCCAGATGAGGAACATCAGGATGAGGAGGAGATTGTGGATGGACAGCGAGAAGCTGTTCTAGAGGACAATATCGTGGAAGCCCTGGATGCCTCGGTCCAGGCTTCGGTTTCGAAAGCTATGGAGACGCAAGTCCCGCAGACGGTGCATCAGGCGCTTGCAGAGGCTCTGCGCCCTATTCGGAAACAGCTCGAGGGTTTTGCCAAACGCCATGGCTATGGGAAGAAGAAGAAGCAGAAATCAAAACACGCAGCCACTTCTTCCGAGACGAGCTCGGTGGGTCAGCAGTGGCCGCATGCTCAGTCTCTGGCTTCCCTGCCGGCGAAGGGGCCATCGGACCAGCACTACGTGGGCGGAAAGGCCAAATCTAAACGCCTGATACCTGTGGATACGGACACGGCTACCACGAATACGGACACGGGTACTGACACCGACACCTCGGAGGAGCACCCTCCTCCCTTTAAAAAGGCCAGAACCGAACCGAATCCGGCGGAGGAGAAAATCGGGACATTCAATTTTGACCCGGCGGATATCATCCACCCCCGGTCCTCGGACTGGATCCCTCCCCCGGCGGTCGCTGAATATCTACATGAAAACCTCCGCAAGCCTTTCAGCAGGGAGGTCCGCAATCGTTTAAGGTCAGAGTGCCCCCGGCCTGAGATTCAAGATGGCGTAGCAGACACTCCGGAGATAGATGCGAGCATGCTCACGTTCTTACGTAAATTCTCCAAAGACCCGAAGAGGGGGTTGGATAGGGCCTGGCGGGGCTGCCAGGATAAGATGTTGGATGTCGTGGGGCCCCTAGCGAAAATTCTGGAAATGGCGCTAAAAGCCAAGGAAGGTCCGGACGCAGTGGACCCAGACAATCTGGCGGGCTGGGCCCAGCGCGCCATTTGCCTCGTGGGCAACGCAAACTGTGCCATCTCTTCCGAGAGGCGGAAATCCCTACTCCTTCGGATGGACAGCAACCTCACAGAGCTTGCGGAAGCGGAACCCGGGCCCCTGGCGGGAGGTTTCCTCTTCGGCGACAAGTTCGTGAAGGACGTTACTAAATATGTCGGCACCTTCACCGCCCTTGACAAAGCCTAGAGCGGTATCAAGCGAGCCCTAAGCCAGGGGGTTTTCAACAGGGCCGGACGAGGCGGGGGCCGCTCGTCAGGCCGAGGATTCCAGCAAGGCTCCCAGCGTGGAGACTTTGGCCGTGGCCGTGGAGAGTGGGACTCCACCCGCGGTGGGACTTTCTACCCTTCCAAGCGAAGATTCTCGAAGGGCCGTTTCCAGTCGGGAAACACCAGGGCCAACTTCAAGTCCAGCCAGAACTCCGGTGAGTGTTCCAGATCTTTCCATTCTTCCGTTGGGGGGACGGACGCAGCATTGCATGGCGCAGTGGCGAGCTTTGACGCAAGATGCATGGGTGCTGCAAACGATTCAGGGATTTCACCTGGAATTTTATTCCCGCCCAGCGCAGGGTTCTCCCCCTCCGCCTCTCCATTTTTCCCTACAAGATCACAATTTTATAAACGAAGAGGTGGAAGAATTGCTGAAGAAAGGGGCGATCGCAAGGGTTCAGAGGGGCCCTCGGTCTTTCTTCAGCAACGTCTTCCTTGTCCAAAAGAAAGGAGGCGGCAACAGGTTGGTTCTCAATCTCAGGGATTTCAACCAATACCTTACCTACAACCATTTCAAAATGGAGGGGATCCACCTCCTGGCCGATTTGCTGCAGGAAAGGGATTGGTTTGTCCGCCTGGACCTCAAGGACGCTTCCCTGTCTATCCCGATTTTCCCGCCACATCGCAAGTTTCTACAATTCATTTGGGGCAACCAATGTTACGAATACTTGGCACTTCCCTTCGGTCTCTCCTCGGCTCCATGGTGCTTCACGAAAGTGATGAAACCGGTGGTCGCCTTCCTCAGGGAAAGAGGGGTACGACTGATCATCTATCTAGACGATATATTAATTATGGCGCAGGATCGAGTTTGTCTCCTTCGGCATCTGAACATGACCATGTCTTTACTCCAAAGCTTGGGTTTTGTCGTCAACTCAAAGAAATCGGTACTGGTTCCGACACAATTGGTGGATTATCTGGGGTTCACAATAGATTCTCTGTCGGCTCAACTATTCCTTCCGCAAGCCAAATTGTGGGATTTAAAAACAGAGATACGGAAGTTGTTGGACAGTCAGGTAGTGACACTCAGGACGCTGGCCAGAGTAGTGGGCATTCTGGCATCGTCCATTCAAGTGAACTTTCCAGGGCCGTTACATTACAGAGCCCTTCAAAGGCTCAAGATACAACATTTACGGAGGGGCCTCTCATACACGGACTCGGTACCTCTCTCGGAAGAAGTACGTACAGAATTACAGTGGTGGTTAAGTCACGTAGATGCCTGGAATGGCAGGGCGATTTTCGGCTCACAACCAGAGGTTGTGATCGAGTCCGACGCCAGCAGGTGGGGCTGGGGCGCGCGCTGTGGAGAAGTTTCTACAGGCGGCAGATGGTCGGCGCAAGAACTGGAAATGCACATAAATTGTCTGGAACTGTTAGCGGGGTCGTTTGCGATTCGCACTTTGTCCCCGAAACAGACGTCTTGTTGCATCCTCCACCGCTTGGACAATGTGTCGGCGGTGAGGTATATCAACAAGCTGGGCGGCACGAGGTCGTCGATGCTTGTTCAAATAGCCAAAGATTTTTGGCATTATTGTCTCCAGAACCAGATTTCGGTGGTGGCGGAATATATTCCGGGCCAGGCCAATCAAGCAGCGGATTGGAATTCCAGACATCTCAGGGATTACAGCGAGTGGAAGCTGCTCCCTCGTGTCTTTCAGTGGCTCCAGGCCACATGGGGCCCGTTTCAGACGGACCTGTTTGCCTCCAGACTCTTGTTTCAGATTCACCGGTTCTTCAACTGGAGACCGGACCAAATGGCGGCGGCGACGGACGCCTTTCTCCAGGACTGGTCTCAGGGGACGCAGTATGCGTTTCCTCCCTTCCTCATGATTCCCAGGGTGATGACACAGGTAATCAGACAGAAAGCGGAGATAGTCATGGTGACTCCGTGGTGGACGTCTCAGGCTTGGTTTCCCAAGCTCTTGCAGTGGAGCTGCGATTGCCCACGAATGCTTCCGGACTCGAAATGGTTGCTGCAGGGCCCTCAGCAGGAACAGCACCCGTTGCTTTTAGAAGGCAAGCTGTCGCTGATGGCATGGAGGCTTTCCGGGAACAGTGGCAGTTGCCGGGAATTTCGAACGAAACTGCTGAGTTTATCAGACAGGCATGGGCGCCTTCCACCAGGAAACGTTATTCCTCAGCCTGGAAAAACTGGGTGGATTGGTGCGTGGGACGACGTTTGGATCCCGTGGGGGCGGAGTGGTCCCAGGTTCTGGATTTCCTGATGGAAAAGGCCGGATCAGGTTTAGCGTACCGGTCGGTTAATAATTTTCGGTCGGCTATTTCGGCGGGGCATGCCCAGATAAACGGGAAACCGGTGGGCATGCACCCGATGGTATGCAAGCTGTTAAAGGGCATCAGGGCTGCCAAGCCGCCCGCGCCCAAATATACAGGTTTGTGGGATGTATCCTTAGTGCTTTCTTTATTCAATACATGGCCGAGTAATTCTCTTCTGTCCAGAAAGCAGCTATCGGCAAAACTGGCTATGTTGTTTGCAGACGGACTTCGGATGTGAGAGCGCTCAACGTAACAGGTAGAGTGTTCACCCCGGAGGGGGTTTCCTTTCATATTACAGGTCGCACTAAAATTTTGTCACGTCACATTTCATATAATGCTTTTCCTTCAAATGACAAATTGTGTGTGGTTCATTGCTTGAAAGCTTACGAGGAATGCACTAAGGCCTTGCGGCCGCAGGGTTGTAAACAACTGTTGATTGCCATTCAGAAACCCTTCAAACCTGTGGCTGCAGCCACGATAGCTAGATGGCTTCGTTATGTGATGGCCGAAGCTGGTGTAGATACTATAATTTTTGGTGCTCATTCTGTGAGAGGCGCAATGGCGTCGAAATCGTTTGGGTTGGGGTCGAGTATCCAAGATATCATGCGTTGTGCAGATTGGTCGTCTGAATCGACTTTTAAAACTGTTTACTGCAAGCCGGTGGGAGATATTACTTCTGTTGTATTTAATCAAGCTTTGAACTAAGCATAATCTGAAGCCTCCGGTCCTGTAATAGAATCAAAAATGTGCCAGCATTCGCACCAAGAATTTTCAATTCTATTAAGGACACAGAGGCGAGGATTATCCCACCCGGCTTAATGTCTGTATATCATACGCTTGCCCACCCTGTATTTCAGTGATTACGGTGGTGTTATCCTTTTTTCCAGGAGCTGAGAAAAAGTCGGATTAAGAGACGATGGCCGTCAAGCTGTTGAGCTGAAGTTATTCTTCCTTGTTGGAGTTCGTGTTGGTTCATGCAATGGACTTTCGCCTCCAAGAAAGTGGAGGTGTAACGCACGCAGAGGGTTCTTATGGACTATGGGGGCATGCCTATAACCATGGTGTTCATGGGAACTGTAGTAAATTATTGTTTGTTGCGAAAATAATATATTTTCATTGGCTGCTGTGTTGATGCAGTAAAGTTTGAGAAGCATAATCCTCGCCTCCGTGTCCTTAATAGAATTGAAAATTCTTGGTGCGAATGCTAGCAAATTTTTGATTCAAGTGCTCGAAATCCTCATCAAACCAAGGGCTTCTTGCTGCAGTTTTCTTTAAGTTCACGTGAATCACGTGACCAAACAAGCACGCGCATCAGCCTCCCTACCTCCTATTTGCATTTTTTAACTGCCGCACAGCACATCAAAGGGCTTTGCCCAGCGTGCGCTCTGCAGCTTCTCCTCCCCTAATTAAAGATTCCTTCCTAACTTCACTTCCTGGAGTGCGGATCACCGTCAATGCCCATGTGCCACACACATGCTCCTTAGACGAACTCTTTACAGTCAACAAGTTGAAGACTGCCAGAGTTACACTTCCTGGTGTGCGCGTCACCAATAATGCCCACGTGACACACAGGCTCCTCGAAGGAACTCCTCTAATCCAGTCACCGACTTGAAGACTTCCAGTAACAAACAGTTCACTCGATTCACTACACGGTAAAGTGTCCACATTTTTATTTCTTCCTTCTTCTTAAAATATCGTGCCTCCAAAAACTTGAGCGACAGATGTTTCCTTTTTGAAATAGAATAACACTTCCTCGTGCACTCCACTTACAGAAATTTACCGCTTCAGGAGATCTTAATGAGCGTGCATGCCTCTCAGAACACCAAGCAAACAATGCCTGGCTCGCGGACCATTCAAACTCGCGCTCACAATGAATTCCTCGCACTGTGCTGACCAATTAATAGAGCTCGCGGCATCCTCGTGCTGTCCTCTCTAACCGCCAGCCCCTCAAAATCGTCAGAAAACTTCAGTAAAATAGATTTTCAGTACATTGCGGGTCCAATCCTCCCGTATATCACAAGTTGCCACAAATTCAAAGCACGACACACTTCCAAGTGACGCTTCATTAAATAAGTCACCATACCACGGTAACCTATTCTTCAGATAATCTTTAGCTTGATGTTGAGGTATCCCTTCCATTTTTAGATCCATGGCTCGTCGCCAGTGAAAGGTTCTCCAAATCAACATACAACACAGGATCAAATTGATAAGAGGGTTTATTAATAACACCTCATCCATCAGCCACCAGGCAGCAAATGACAGATGAGAAATTCTGTACATTCTAAGTTCTATAGAACTTGCATCACCAGAAATGAGTGAAGGAAGACACCACACAAGTGTTCTCTTTTAATTAACGAATATGTGTAACAGATCATATACAGATGAATAGCTTGGTCTATGGTTTCTATGCTTGACCTGAAGCCTACCTGTACCTCAGATAGAATATTTGTCCTATCCACCCAGCCTTGCGATTAATATAGTATATCTGTGCTAAACGTCTTGCCAACTCAATCCAAAAGGGTAGTTGGAGGGGCAGCTGTGATCCCCAATCTTATATAAGGGCACTAGGATAGCAGACCGTCTGGACTAAGGAATATTGGCATTAGCACTGGCCACATTAAATACTTTTGTGAGCAATGTAATTTCAACAAGTATTGGCAGAGCCAATAGGTCTTGCCTTTGCAAGAGTTTTTTTCTTTGCTTTACAGTAGTGTGGGCGTAGGGTAAGTGTAGATTGTATGTGTTTTTGTTAATGAAATAGTGTGGGCTAGAGGGCTGCACAGAAGTACATGGTACAAGAGTGACTGGGAGCTGGAGGGTGTGGGTTTGAGAGAAGCAGACAATAGCCAACACTGATCAATGCCATGAAGAACTGAAATTTGCTGCACTATGTTGCCTGAAAGAGAGAGCAGAAATACGCCATATTTACAAAGATATGTCATATTTCTGCACTCTCTTTGCACTTGCATACTTATAGCAGCATTACGACAATGCAGGCACCTTTGCACCACAACGCACTGTGTTGTGGTCAGAATAGTTTCTGCAGGGTGGGGTACTTTCCTCCACAGAAACTATTTTTAGACCCTTATTTATTCTTCTTTGTATGTTTGCTGCAAAATGCAGCACACATGCAAAGAGATAGTAACAAGGAAAAATAAAGATATTTATCTTTTTTATGCTAGCCTTGCTTAGGCGCCAGTGCTGAAACCAGAAGTGTTTTTTCACAAACATTCAAATCATGATTTTAAACGGAAATTCACCTCACACACACACACAGTCACCATAACACCCTCTACATCATACAAAGGCACACGCACACACCTTCATCCTCACAACACCACACACCATCGGAATACACACACCTTCCCCCTCACACCACCTCACACACACTCACCCTCACACACAATTACACTCAAAGACCCTTACACACCCTCAATAACATTCTCAAAAATCACACACACTAACACACTCACACACCCTATCAGCATCACACATCATATCACAATCAATCACCCTTTTCAAACTCACTCACACTCACACTCTCTCATATTACACAAATGTCACAAAAAGACGTTAATATTTCACTTCTGTTCTTTTATTTTCCTCACAATAAAATACACTGAACATAATCTTCACAAAAGGTATTTACAACAGTTTAAGCTATTGCCATTATAAATTACAATAACTTTTATTTAAGTATTAATTATTTAAAAAATTTCATAACCATTGTTATTTGTAATATCAATACATCTAAGTCACGTTATGTTAAAATGTTATGTTAAAATGGGACTTTTATAGCGCAACGGCTACTCCAAAGGAGTGTCCCGGCGCTTTGAGCTCCAGACCATGAAAAAGAGCAAGAAACATAACAATAACAGAAAAAGGGGCCCCAGAGGGGAGAATTATCCAGCAAACAACCAAGTTTTCAAGTCTTTCCTGAAGACAAGCAGATTAGAGGTGTTTCGCAGGGACAGCGGCAGCGAGTTCCAAAGCTTAGGAGCAAGGAAGCTGAAAGACCGGCCGCCTAGCCGAGCCTTTTTAATGCGTGGTACCCGAGCCAAGGCCAAGGTTTCTGACCTGAGGGAGCGTGCCGGTCGATAAAAGTCAAGCCTCCTCTGAAGATACTTGGCGCCAGTGCCATATAAGGCCTTGTGGGCAAGAGTCATGGTCTTAAACAGTATCCTCTTCCGCACCGGGAGCCAGTGGAGGGATGCAAGAAGATTAGAGGCACTAGTGCGACGGTGAAGGCCAAAAATGGCACGCGCAGCAGCGTTCTGGGTGATCTGCAGGCGTTGGAGGAGATATTCAGGCAGGCCCAGATATAGAACATTGGCATAGTCCAATCTGGACCCTATGAGGGCCTGAACAGTGATCCTCCGATGTTGCTCCGAGAGTAGGGGGAAAAACTTGCGCAACATTCTGAGGATCCCAAAACAGGTTCCCGTAAGGGTAGAAACCTGGGATTTGAGCGACAGCTCGTTATCAATTTTGACTCCCAGGTTCTTGGCCCACTTAGAGGACTGTGTGGGAGGGAACTTGTCAGCAGGCCACCATCCTCGCCAATCTGGTTCAGAAGGGCATCCGAAGAATAGTATTTCGGACTTATCCGAGTTGCACTTGAGGCTGTTTTGTGAAAACCAGCTAAAAACAGCCCCAAGGCACTCGCGGATCCCTTCGCCATCAAACTCTTCACCCTTGCGACAGGTGAAGAGGAGCTGAGTGTCGTCAGCATAAGAGACGATCCGGGCCCCATAGGACTCCGCCAATGTCGTAAATACAAAACATTTGCATTACAAATACTATAAGTGTCAAATTTGCAAAAGTTAAAAGTATTGGCATTGTAAATGACAAAACTATTAATTTCGCGATTTTCAAAACCAACACATAAATATAAAATGTGTCATTTACAAAACCAATAGCTCCAACTTTCTTACTGCGAGACCTATTGGCAACGCCAGTGCTTGTTTTAGGAATTATTAATGCCTTTTGAATAGCTTTCCCAATTTTCCAGATTCCATCCATAATTTTGTATTTAGTTCTGTTATAATACCCTCTTTTTATTCGGCGTAACAGCAGTCCTTGAGCATCACGTCCCATTAGTAGTTCAAAAATAGAGGGAATGATGAATGAATGATTACGCATTTCTATAGCGCATAGTTACCCTGAGGCATACCAGGGCTTAAGTGGTCCATTCATCTCCGCTAAATTTGAGCAAAACAGAAAGGTTTTCAATCTAAGGACTGAGTATGGTTAGGGGCAGTATCAAATAATATTGCCATCTGGCTCATAAGGCATGCCCATTGGTATATTCTGATATTGGGGGCTGCCAATCCACCCCTCTCTTGTGGAAGTGATAGATAACTTAGGGACCTTCAAATTTTACCATACGACCAGAGAAAGTTTGAAAATACTGCTTCTATACTTTTTATCCACTCCTCACCCACCAGAAGCGGAATTGAGCGGAAGAGATAGATAATTTTTGGTAGCATGGACATCTTCAGTACATTTACGCATCCAATTAGAGACAAATTTATAGTGTCTATTCCTTTTAGCTCCTGCGTAATGGCGGAAACCAGTGGACCAAAATTCTCTTCAATTATTCGATTGACTACCGGGGTTATCCTGATCCCTAGATATATTGCTGAATCGACCCATCTACCATCCTGTCTTGCCAAATTGTTAGTACAGAGTGTTTGTGTCTTATTTTCATTGAGACGGTAGCCAGAGTATTTGCCAAAGTGCCTAGCCATATCCGTAAGAGCTATTATTGCAGTCTCTGGATTGGAAGTTATTACAGCCAGATCATCGTCATATGCAAGGATTTTTGTCTCATAGCCCCTATATACTACTGGGTAAATTGCCTCACAGCCTAAAATTCTCCGAACCATCGTGTCTATATAGAGGGCAAATAATATTGGGGAACATGGGCACCCCTGTCAGGTCCCACGGGATATTAAAATCTCTTCTGAGCTTCCCTCCATCATCTGGATCCGAGCCTTGGGTTCGCGACACATTGCTTTGATTGCACTGAATATTTTAGGACCAAAGCCAATTTGTACCAATATCCCCCATAGAAACCGCCAGATAACGCGGTTGAATGCCTTCTCGGGGTCGAGGAGGATCATCGCCATCCTATCCCCCCCCGGCAGCATGTATATCAAATAGAGTGATTACCCATCTCACATGGTCCGTTGTTCCCCGACTCGGGATAAACCCATGCTGCCAAGAGGACACCAGGCCCGCGACGACCCTCACCACCCTATTAGCCAGAACCTTGGCTTAGATCTTTGTATCTGAGTTTATGAGGGATATTGGTCTATAGGCTCCTGGGTCATCCATAGGTTTGTCCTTTTTATGGAATAACACAATGTTTGTTTCCTTCCATGAGTTAAGGATATCCATAGTATAGACTATCCTGTTAAATAGATCCGTTAATAGGAGAACTATTATATCCTGTAGATGTTTGTATACTTTATCGCCTCGATAACTTCCTCTCTTGTTATCTCTTCCTCCAACCAAAGTCTATCCTGTTCATTCAGTTTTGGGCCCACATCATCCCAGCACATATTAGAGGAATCCGAACTGGTCTCTTCTTTATATAGTGCTTGATAATAATTTTTAAAAATTCCTTGGATTTCCTCTGGATCTGAATAATTCTGGGTCCCTTCACAAATGTTTTTAATGACAGTTTGACTGCTCTTTTGTTTAATTCTAAGAGCCAGTAATGTGCTCGCCTGCTCCCCGGTTTCATATAATAAACTTCTATCCGTTTGATATTGATCCGCCACTCTTTGGGCCATTAGCTGATTTATATCTGCTTTAATAATCGTAACTTTCTGTTGCATTTCTGTGATCTCCCGACCCCTGGCTATAGCTCTGACCAATAATTCTTCTGTGTCTGCTAGTTGCGTCAGGAGAATCTCATTATGGACCTTAATTTCCTTCCTAAGCCTTGCAGAAAAACGAATTACCTCCCCCCTTAAGGTCGCATTAAATGAATCCCATACCACGTACCGTGTTGCACTATAACCATTGATATCAAAGAAGCTTTGGGCCCAGTTTTTTAGGTGGTCGACAAATTTAGTGTCAGTCAGAAGCTTTCTTTCAAAAGTCCACCTTGATGTTGGTCTATTCAGGGTATCAATATGATATTGGTTCATCAGAGGATTTGTTTTGATCATATCTAGGACCCTAATTGAATAATCCCGATTTATGCCCTTATGTGGTTATAACAAATCATACCCTTATAAAGGCATAAGAATCAAATCCATTTTTAGTAATAGCCAATGCAAACCAATTATGGCAAGGCTACTTCCTTAGACTCCTAGAAAGTACAACGAGTTCTTTCAACAAACCAAACCTCCAGCAACCTGGGAATTCCCCATGCTTTTGTTTTGATTTGTCCTAGAACTCCTGTGAGCACTGAAAGAACGGCCAGTTCTTAGTGACATCTTTTATTGACGTCTTATGTCCAACCTTACGCCAAACACGGCACCTTCAATCAATCAATCAACCATTGCATTTATATAGCGCACTACTTACCCAGAGGGTCTCAAGGCGCTGGGGGGGGGGGACGGGATCTGCTACTGCTCGAACAACCAGGTCTTGAGTTGCTTCCTGAAGGCGAGGTGGTCCTGGGTCAGGCAGAGGTGGGTCGGGAGGTATAATATACCAGCGTTTGCCTTAAGCAACACACGGTGGTTTGGAGCAGAGCGGCTATCTACTTATCCAAAGCCCAGCTGATGCGAGTGCCGAAGGAAGCCGTCCCTCCCATTTGACGCACTGAGAAATACGCTGTCTTTTTCTCCTGCTGAGAAAATCCAGCTCCAGTGTTTCCAGTCACCCTTGCGGGTTACTGGGAGATCGAGTCCTGAGAGCGAGATACAAGACCTCCCTCATTCTAAAACCAAGGTATGGAGCTGATTAGATCCTTAGAGAATTCTTGAGTCAGATTCTTGGCAAAAACAAACTTAACTTAAACTGCAGCTCATTTACTCCTTCCCACGTATTAGGCTTAGGTTAGGTACTTCGGGGTAGGTGTATCTTAGAAGCACCAGTTGAGTACGTTTAGTCAAACTTTTATACTTGTATGTAACTGTATATATTTTATACCTTTTAAGTATCATATGGCCCAGAAACCATATCAATGCTTTTACAGTATTATTTCATAATACTCCTTTTACTGTACGCACTTTACTTTATAACAAGTATTGCAAATGTGGCAATTCATTTCTCTTGCATGAGAATGAAGACTGCTCAATAAATAACACCTTTTATTGAAAACGCCCGTCTCTCTATTTCTCTGCACTCTGGTGAAACTAAGTATGCACGATTGACTGAGTGAAATAGCTATCTATTGTTTTCACACGACTCTGGAGATATACTCCTTATTCTGGGGGAGCAAAGTTGTCATGTTTATGCGGTTGTCAGAAGCTGATTCCCTTCTTGTCTAATCAGGGAAGTTCACTCCTCCCTGTTCATTCGAGAAAGTTTCTAGTGACCTCTGAGCTAGCTGGCAAACCTAAATGAAGTCTAACATATTCAATAGAGACCTAGTCGACCTCAGTCCTATGTCTAAACTATCCTTTATGTTATTCCAATGCGCAGAGCCTATTGGGAAAATAGGAACTACACAACATGGCGCCCAACGTTTGGTAAGGCGATAATCTAACGCAAGATACTAGAGTAACTCAGTCGTGCTTCTTCACACAGACCCCTTTTTCCCGTAAAAACTCCAATAGACGTCTGGAGTGGGTGAAAGGTTAATATCCGTCAGAACTTAGTAGAATGAGAATCCTATGTATTAGTTTTTAGTTTAGTCAACGTTGACGGATACAGTGTTCCAAAACATTGTGCACCTAATCTTTGTTTCCTCAAAACGTGCTCTGCAAAACTTTCAGTCAGTTAAATGACAGAGAGTGAGGACGAAAGGGAGAGAGCTGCTTTGGCAGTTCAACTCGTAGCAGACGACACACTGGTCCGAGATAACGACCATGATGCAATAATCATCCCGGTCAATATAAGAAAAACCATAACTATAAAACTTATAGAAAATGGAGTATCATCAAGAGGTGGTACAGTCATATTTGTGGTAGAGGCACATGAATTTTGGCAGACAGAGGTATTCTATTCCTGGATATATTTTCCAGCAGCACACACTGTAACACATGAGTTCCACTACTACAAAATTACGGAATCTCCAGCGGAATACTCTCCTTTCGAGTAAGTTGAAATTCCTTTAAAATACCAAGAGCACCTGCTCTTGTTTAATGGCGCCCTAAAACATCAAAATCACATTACCAGGCTCGGTCCACTAGGTAGACCAGGAGCCACATGGCCGGTTCTAGCCAGCTACACACCACATCCAGACATTGAAGCAATGTCAGGCGGAGAACTTTTAGTACAGCTAAAACAACTAATAGAAATTCATAGACAATTGGTTCAATATGTCATGCAGACTTCAACAGTCCAACCTGCAATTAAAATTCCACAAAGCACCCCTCAACAGGGGAACACAAACAAGATTACACCACAGAAATTTTAAGATCATTACAGACAGACATGTTAACTAAAACAAAACTGCAAACACGCGCATGAACGCAATCTTGTAATCCGAGTCATCCCAGGAAGATGCGGATTTACATACCTGACCTCTAATGAGGTAGAAACGGTACCAATAGCTTACAAATCACATTTGTACACACAAGCTGAAATGAAATTCAGTTCAACTGAAAAAATTCTAACTGCGGTTCAAACTGCTGTAGCAAAAGAAAGAGCCCTAGCCCAAGGAAAATTGATATCTTTTTTATCAGCAGTATCAGCCCTTGAGGCGGTAACAATACCAGGCAATCCTAATGCTAAAGCTCTAGATCCAAAATGGATAAGATGGGAAAATTCTCTTGCTACAGAAGACGTGACACACGCATTTGATCCTAAAATGAAAAAACTAGAATATCTGGAATATGAAAATGAATGTCCTGTGCCGATCGAAATTCTGCCTCTCGAACAGTACACCTGTGTAATCTACACGGACAGATTTGCACAGCACTACGTTGTGGAAAAACAGATTTACAATGCAGTGTGCGCGATTGTTAAAGGTCGCTGGCGCCTAGGTAAATTCAGACCGATGGTCACTAAAACGGAATCTCTCAGAAACTGTACAGCTCAGCCAGCTGAAATAAGATCTTTAAAGATGGCACTTGAAAATGCTGATCGCGAATTCCCGACACTAATAGTGTGCGATTTGCATTACTGCGTCAGATCTTACAATAATTCCATGCAGACCTGGATAAAAAAAGGTTATAAAGATGAGACAGGTGCCACAATAAAGCAGAAAAAACTTTGGGAACAAGTAGTTCTTTTGCAGAAAGAACTACAAAAGACTCATGTGGTACATACGCAGAGACTTCAACGTGATGGCGTTCACGTTGCAGGGAATTCATTGGTTGACAAAGCCACAGCGGCAGCTGATCGATCAGCTTCCATAGCCACAAAAAAGCGTACGAAAAAACAAATAGATGGCGAAACGCTGCTTGCAGTAAAAGCTTCAATGGAAGGCAATTATGCGGCGTTACCTCTAAACTATCCAATCGGCAATACATACATAATTGATGCGAACTTCGTTCCGTTTGCTCAAATCCCTGGAGTGGGGGATACAGTAATTCCAAACATGAACCGGAGAGTCTTCTTGATACAAGAAGTACACATGGGATTGGGTCTGAGGCACCAAGAGATCCTGAAATCTCTGATAGAATTACAATCACAATACTGGTGGCCGGGATGAGCGTAGAAATTTATAAATTTGCAATGAATTGTCAGGACTACAAGAGAGATCGCAGTAGCCTCGGACTATACAAATGTAACAAAAGAAAATGCAAAGATCAATGGAAATCCGTAAGCAATCCCACCAATTGACAGAACTGCATCTGGCTACTTTACCAACTTTGATGACTTTTCCAATGATCCAAGTGAACATGGAGACAAGCAAGCAACAAAAACATTCAAAGAAAAAATCACAGAACTCTTTCAACAACTCAGAGAAACATATCTAACTTCACAATGGATTAAAATATGGATTGTGTTAGGCGTACTTTTCCTCCTTCTATGGCTCATCTTGGTTTTAAGTTTGGGTAGATTTATTGATGGAAAATATAGTACAATGGACACAGCAAGTCAGAACATCAACTTGGTCCTGAAACCACACAGATCATCACACATCGAAAAAAGAGAACTGTCATCAGTGAACATCACAGCCATCCCTATACCTAGTGGTATAGCATGGGACAAAACTGACTATGACATTTATGGCCCGGTTGAGCTCTTGAAATATCTACACCAATTTAAGATTTTTTTAAATGACTTTGTATCACATAGTACTTTCTCTGTTGATTGGGACTTTGAAAATATTAATAATATGATGTCAGATTTAGAAATGCCAGCAAAATTTACAGCACATGATTATTTATAGGGTTCGTCGAATTATGAGGAAATGTACTGTTTCAACCGCATAAATCTGCAAAATGTTAAAAATATTTTCAGTTATAATCAATGGGAACATTGTCCAACCCCACCAAAAGGCAGCTCAAAAACATTTTATGAGAAATTCCCATATTTCTCGGGGTTTAATATCACTGATCCTGAAACATACTATTTCAAAATGTTAAATAAGACAGGAGTGAAAAGCATGTTGACAAATACTAAACTGATTTATTCTGAAACATTTTATGAAAAAATGTCTACATTTGGTTTTGAATTTTAGAAAAACAACATTGAGACAAAAAACATCTGGGGTACAAAAGAATGGCAGGTACAAGGTTTAGAAGCATTGTTCAGAGCCTGCATGATCCCAGAACAAATAATGTTCCTGAATGACACAATTCAGCAAACAACCTGTCTTGGTTTAGCCAAGATAAAAGATTTAAACAACCTGTCTATACCAAAGCCAATGCCTGATAGAAACACTTCCTGATTGGAACAAATGGTTGATCTGGCCCACAGACACTAATAACTGTCATGATAGATTCCTGTACAAAATACAGGGGTTCAAACAGAACAGGACAGACACAAGATATTCCCAAAGACAACATCTAGGGATAGTTACAACATACAGTGTAGGAAAACTATGACTCAACTGGCTACAGAGATCCACACTTCCCGAAATTAAGCAACACTTAACTTTACTTAAAGACGGTGCTGACTTGCGAGATTTCATACTGGGACCGCGCAAACAGCGTCAAAACCGTTTCATATACGCCGGTATATATGCAGCTTACAATGAAGCTTGGAAATTAAATCAAGTTGAAACTGCTGAAAAAATACGAGAAATTGATTGTATTAATTTGGAAAAAACACTTTCTGTGGTGGACAATGGGTTAACGACTCTGTCCTCCAGAATCTATTCACTGGACAGCATTGTATCATCTGCTATTGATATAATAGAACAGGATATGATAATGTTACAACATGGTCAGTCCCAATTGCGTTCTATTGTACAGCTAGGCCGGACGTTACAAAACCTCCGTTCAGGTCACTTGCCATGGCGTCTAATCAACATAACGTCATTTTTTTCTATCTTTAACCTTACTGATAGACAAATCTCGTTGGCACAAAAAGGAGCAGACTATACGGTGCTGAGCATTGAAAAAACTTGAGAGATTACCGTTGACAATGTCAGAAAGACCTGTCATTGAATGGATAATACATGGCACCATTACAATCCCGATAACAACTTTTCAGTTTCAATACTGCCAAGAGTATATACCAGCAGGCCTGTATGAAAGGTTGGGTAAAGGATACATCAAATCAACCTGGAATTTACCCTATACACATAGATGTTGGAGTGGGGGAAAGAAAGAGGTATTTCTTAGTGGTAATAATTGTAAAACATCACTGACTGGTACACTCCTATGCGAAGGTATAAACTTGCATGGATCTTGCAAAGGTCCATCAAACAACCTTTCATGCCATCTGCACTGCACCCCAGCTACACAGATAGAACCCTTTTTCAAGTATCTTTCCAAAGGTAGCTACGTTATATTTAGTGACCACAGCTGTTGTGGCATGATGCCAGGAAAACCCTCTCTCGTGAGCTTTACTTCCAGGGTCATTTGTTGTATGCAAGTATTGTATCCAAATAGCAATCCAGACATGGAGGCGGCTTTATGGCCTTCTGTGAATATCTCTTCTATTCGAATTGATACTTTAAGCAGAATGAAGTCTATTCTTTTACAGACAACTGTGCCTTTAACCTCGTCCAAAGAGACGTATGACCTGCAAGCTGCAAGGACAGCGGCAGAGATACATACCCTATTATCGACAAACTGCCCCGTGCATTTCGTAGAAATGTTAAGCCAAATTTTAAACATGTCAGATACCAGTGGCATCGCACATTTATTTAAGACAATATTTTCAGAACTGTTAACACCTTTTGAAACTGTTCTGGGCATCTTCACGAATTTTGTGCACTCTCTTTTCGGTGGCCTGCCTCTCATTTTGGGACTTGTAGCAGGAATTTATTTTTGTTCCTTCTGCTCCGATATGGAAAGCCAAGTCACAGACAAAACTCAGGCTATGATGGAAGAAACGATCCTAGCAATACGATACCGAGACCGTATCACTAAGGTCCTCGGATTGGCCCGGCTAAGAGATCTGAATACTACCTGATTTCTTTCATTCAGACCGATCTGGCAAAATTGCATCTTACCTGTGCTTCGATTTCTGCTATGCGGAGAAGAATGCGTGATGGACGTCTGTCTTACACTACCATCAACAGTACCAATGGATATCGACGCTTTGCTTTGTCCGGTAACGACTCATGCAACGTGTTGTCCCCAGCGGCTGCCGATTCTGATGACGGCATTCGTTGAGACTTCACCATTATGATTAGGTGGCGGTGAATTACGAGATGAAATAGGCAGCACACAGGCACAACCTTCTGTGAACATTGCTGATCTAAACACCGATGATGGCAATGCATCGCATATATGCACTATTTCTGATTTTTCAGCGTTGGCCCAACTTTCACCTACTGTTGTAGACACATTTTTTGCTGGTCTAGCTGAGGTAATGGTCTCTCCTAACAACGAGAATAACAATTGAAATAGCGAGCACACAGCTTTCCCTGAACTCTGATTTCGGTCTTCAGTTTTTATAAACAACACTGCTGAAAACACTTGGAACTATTTTTCCCATGAAAGAAAAATTATTTTTTGCAACTTCCAAAATATTTACCTTTTTTCTTGGGCACAAGGTACTCTGCTTAAAATAGAACTATTCTTAGAGAACAGAGCTTCTATTCCTAGAGACTTTAGAGACAATATTTTGTATCAGCCTCTAGCACATGTACAATCTTGTATACATATGTGATGAAATGGTCTCGACCTTCTCTTCTGTATTAAGAGCCATTTCATAAATGTAATTTTCGCAATTCATTCAGCTGATATTTATATTTGCATTATCTGAATGATACCACTGCTTGAAAGCGTATAGTATAATACTCATTTTCGTGTATCTATACCATTTCAAATGCATTTAATGTATTTTGGGGTGGGCTGGAAAACACATGCATACCTATATGTTTATATATTACTTAGTATTTAGTAATAATGGACATTATACGTGGAGTGGGTGTTGTGATCGTATCTAGGACCCTAATTAAATAATCCCGATGTATGCCCTTATGTGGTTATAACAAATTATACCCTTATAATGGCATAAGAATCAAATCCATATTTAGTAATAGCCAATGGAAACCAAATACGGCAAGGCTACTTCCTTAGACTCCTAGAAAGTACAACGAGTTCTTTCAACAAACCAAACCTCCGGCAACCTGGGAATTCCCCATGCTTTTGTTTTGATTTGACCTAGAACTCCTGCGAGCACTGAAAGAACGGCCTGTTCTTAGTGACATTATTGACGTCTTATGTCCAACCTTACGTCAAACACGGCACCTTCCAGGTATAAATATACCAGCGTTTGCCTTAAGCAACACACGGTGGTTTGGAGCAGAGCGGCTATTTACTTATCCGAAGCCCAGCTGATACGAGTGCCGAAGGAAGCCGTCCCTCCCATTTGACGCACTGAGAAAGACGCTGTCTTTTTCTCCTGCCGAGAAAATCCAGCTCCAGTGTTTCCAGTCACCCTTGCGGGTTACTGGGAGATCGAGTCCTGAGAGCGAGATACAAGACCTCCTTCATTCTAAAACCAAGGTACGGAGCTGATTAGATCCTTAGAGAATTTTTGAGTCAGATTCTTGGCAAAAACGAACTTAACTTAAACTGCAGCTCATTTACTCCTTCCCACGTACTAGGCTTTGGTTAGGTACATCGGGGTAGGCGTATCTTAGAAGCACCAGTTGACTACGTTTAGTCAAACTTTTATACTTGTATGTAACTGTATATATTTTATACCTTTTAAGTATCATATGGCTCAGAAACCATATCAATGCTTTTACAGTATTATTTCATAATACTCCTTTTACTGTACGCACTTTACTTTATAACAAATATTGCAAATGTGGCAATTCATTTCTCTTGCATGAGAAAGAAGACTGCTCAATAAATAACACCTTTTATTTAAAACGCCTGTCTCTCTATTTCTCTGCACTCGGGTGAAACTAAATATGCACGATTGACTGAGTGAAATAGCTATCTATTGTTTTCCACGACTCTGGAGATATACTCCTTATTCTGGGGGAGCAAAGTTGTCATGTTTCTGCGGTTGTCAGAAGCTGAATCCCTTCTTTTTTTTTTTAAACTCTTTATTCGTGACTGTACCAGTTATTACATTTTACACTTATTCATATCATCTTTTCGCAGTCTTTTCACATTTTCTCCCTTTAACGTCCGGCTAATGTACATGTAAATTTCCCTCCTTATATAGCAATTCAGTCTATCTCAGAGTTATTATAACAAGAATTACATTGCAGCTTATGATAGTATCGCCTCTTAACAGACTTCATCCCCCCCACCCCTTCCCACCCTTCGCGTCTCCTAGCTTCTCCATCAGTGAGGCACTGTAAACCTTGGCCTGACAACCGTATCCTGTCCAGTATTGCATTTTTAAGTGGCTGTCTAACTTGTACTTCCGGCGGTTATATCCGCACTCTGTTTTCCTCTCTCGACCTATCTTATATTACTGGTCATGGGATAATCTCTTGTGAGGTCTCTAGATCCTCTTCCTCCACCTCTACCAGCATTCGCTTCCAGTCCTGTGCCATCGGGTGCTTCCGGAGCCCTCTCTCCTCCTCTCTACGCAGGACCACACTTTCTGCCCTGCCCCATTTTAGTAAATCAGACCGCCATACCTCTACACTCGGGGGTCTGGCTGATTTCCACCGCATAGTTATGACTCTGGTTGCTAGTAAGAGTGCTAAGTCTAAGAATTTCAGCTGCGCTTTGTGGGTCTTGGTCCTTTTCCTGTGTCCTATCAGGCAAGGCAGGGCTCCCTCCGGGATCTGCAGAGTTGTGATAGTGTGCAGTGTATACCGGTCTGTCCCCCAATATCTTCGTATCCTCGGGCATGCCCACAGCATATGAAGGTCGGCATCATCTCCCTGGCATCGGGGACATCTATGGGAGGAGGCAGGGAACATTCTACGGAGTCTCTGTGGGGCGAGATATGCTCTATGTAGTATCATAGCCTGAATGAATTTGAATTTGACGTTTCTGGACACCCTCCTATGATGCTCCAAGACAATCTTCCAGGCTCCGTCCGTCATAGCCTCTCCCGTGTCTAGTGTCCAGGTGTCCCTGAGCGTGTTAAGAGACAGAGCAGCGTGTTCCCTAATGCCGAAGCTGAATCCCTTCTTGTCTAATCAGGGAAGTTCACTCCCCCCTGTTTATTCGAGAAAGTTTCTAGTGACCTCTGAGCTAGCTGGCAAACCCAAATTAAGTCTAACATATTCAATAGAGACCTAGTCGACCTCAGTCCTATGTCTAAACTATTGTTTACGTTATTCCAATGCGCAGAGCCTATTGGGAAAATAGGAACTACACTACAGATTATGGTCAGATATTACTTTTGGCAATTTCTTAATTTCCACCCTATATGCCACCAAAGTAGATACAAGAAAATAGTCTAATTTAGAAAACTTTTTCGTGGGACAGGAAAAATATGTGTATCCAGGGTTATTGGGCTTTTTCTCGCCCCAAACATCCTGCAGCCCGTGTGTTTTAATTAGTGCAGATATAGCAGAAAATACCCTGGGCTTTTTTCCATGATATGGGGTATTTATCCCAGATTCTGTAAAATCTGCATAGATATTGAAGTCACCACAGACTACAAGAGGTGAGGGCCAATTTATCAATTCAACCTCCAGACCATCAAAAATTTCAGGATCATCTTGGTTCGATCCATATATAGTACATAATGTAAATCCCAACTCCATTTCCACTACTGCCCAGCGACCATGAGGATCTGCCAGATGTCGTCTGCTCCCCCCCAGACCCAGTTTAGCCAGTATGGCAATACCTCTAATATTGGTGGTTTGAGAGGAGCTAGCCAAGAGCTCATATCCTCTGTTATTCAGCAAATGTTTCTTGGCCCATGGTAAATGAGTTTCTTGAAGCAGAGTACATCTATTTGACTAGCTCTAATATATTGACCCAACCTCTGTCTTTTACCCCAATCATTGAGACCCCCTACATCAATAGAGCAGATATTTAGTATCCCCATTACAAGTTTGTAATTTAAGCTCTAATATCAGTTTTCTCCATTCCGGACACCTCTTACATTTTCCATCAATCCTTCTGACCAGCAGAAACTTTTCTGTCTTTTTTTTCACCCCCCCTTACTTGAACCCTCCTCCCGCCTGATCCCTCCCCCCTCCCCCACACCCACCACCCTTCCCATCCGCCCTCCCCACCCAAGCACTCTCTTCCACCCCGCTGGGGCGCTCAGACACAGGTCTGAGCATGTGATGTTGACTGTGGGAAAAGGCCGTGGCTAACTTAACGTGCGCCTATAACTTCAGAGTGACCCTTACTTATCATAATAGATACAGATAATTCACCGGTCATGCCTCAATCAAGGGGCAATAGTAGAATCCTACTCAGATTCTTATAATTTACAGCTTAAGATCATTAACCCCCCCTAAACCCTTGCCTGGCTATCCATTTGTACTAGGGGTACAGATTTAGGCCTTGACCTCTTTACCTTTCCCCAGCCCCCAGTGGATTAAAGCAACAACCTTCCATGCTTACTAAACTGCAGCTAGCTCATACCCTTTTAGCACGGACTGAAGCAAAATAGCCTCCTAATTACCCAAAGCATCCAGGTATTCTTTGGCCTTTATCTCTGACGAGAAATATACAACAGAACCATTATTAAATAATTTAAGTTGCGCTGGGTTAGTCAAGAACACCTGTAATTTTTTGTCCTGAAATGGTTTGATGAGCTGTCTTAGCCGCCATTGTCTCTCCACTGTCACATGACAAAAGTCGGGTCGGACAAAAAAGGAGACTCCCCCAACTGATCGTTTGGCATCTGGCCTCGCATTTTCAGATATAGCCTGCCGCAAGAGGAAGTTGCCAAAGAAGAAAAGTAGAGCCCGGGGTCTCTCCCCGGCCTTAGCTGGTGCTCGCAGTTTCATCGGGGTGCGGTGTGCCCTTTGGATTTCGGCTGGCCAGTTCCATTCTGATAATTCTGGGAAGGCCCCTTTGAATAGATCGATTACATATTGTCCGGGGTCTAAGCCCTCAAGGCCCTCTTGTACTCCAAGTACACAAAGGTTGTTACGTCTCTGCCTGTTTTCTGATTCTTCCAGCTTCCACTGAATATCCCTGATCTGGGCAGAGTGTTCCTCTGCCATGGATGTAGCCTTAGATGCATCTGCCTCAGTTCCAACAATCCTCTCCTCCAAGTTTGAGACTCTGTCACCCAGATTTGAGAAGGCTTTTGAGAGCTTACTCACGACGCCCTGCATTTCCCCCTCATTCCTGCTTGCATCTTCTGACTGTCTTGTCTAGCCTCTTCATCAGGATGGCCTGATGTATTACATATTACATCTAGTGTTGAAGGTCCACTCTCCTCTGCTGGCAGCGTTTGTTTCGACTTCAATTTCAGCAAGAGGGCGGCGGAGGGGTTATCCTGGGTTGGCTCAGTTTTCCTCCTAGACCGTCCCCTCCTATTCTTTGCCCCTTTCAATATGGTTTTAACAGCTGTTTGAGGGATTTCGGCTTCGCTATCATCCACTGAATCTTCACCATTTGAGTCTAGGCTGCTCCCCTCAGTGATATGCTTTTTCCATCATCTGACCACTCTGCGCCTTCAGAGAGTGAGTAGAAGCAGTCATTAGGCTCCTTTTCCTCTTTTTCCCCCTGCTGCTCTTCCCACTCCTTTTTTTTTCTTTCCTCTTTTATTTTTGTTCATCTCTCCGAAAGCCTAATTTAGATGGCTGGGGCATTTTAGATGAGGGGCATACCACTGTATCTGGTACTTCCTGCTGGGGCGTATACATTTTATCAGACTCCACTATGTAGTTAAGCAGCAGTGGGTGATCATTGAGCTCATGTGCTGGTCTGGCCTGTGCGAGGCTTGGGGCGCCGCTGCCTCCCCCCGACCCTCCGCCAATCTCCAGACTGTCTGTATTGAGGCCTGCTCTTAAGGCCGACAGAGAATCGAGATGCACAGATCTTTCGTGTTCCTCATTTGGATTTACCATAGACACAGAAGACACAGAAGTGGGAATGATGGGTGGAGTGGTGCCCTCAGCTGTGGGCCCCTTTGTAGCAGCAAGGCTTGTTTCATCGTCTATGGGGATATCTTCATTGCTCTCTGCGCCCGTATCCTTGCCCCCATCCACATCCGCATCCGCATCCTTACCAACGACCTTTCCTGCCTCCTTGGGTACCCTTGCCCTTTGTAAAAGTTCCACTACAGTACGCCTTGCCATACGATCCTTAGGAACACCTACTCTCACTGCATGTCCTGCTTCCAGCAGTCTTTACAATCTTACCGAAATGTAAATGTTTTTTAAACAATTCCACAAGAAAGCTTATTTTCCCATCCACTCTTATGTTGCTGTCATTGCTTAGGGCCATGCCACCCCAAACAAATATTCCTATCTACCGGCCTGTTTCTTAGGGCCCCAGTTACCTGTGAGAACCTGAGGTAGGCCTTATTAAGACAGTATTTCCAGGACATACCTTCCAACAATTTAATTCCTAGGTAGTCAAAGCAACTCTCTCTCTCTAGGGGGATATTGTACAGAGTCAAGCTCCCTTTGAAGGGATTTGTGGGGGTTTATCAACATCCGTTTTGTCTTTGTGGTGTTTATTTCGAGGACCCTCCCGTAGCAAAAAAGCTTACACCTGTTTAATACTTTTTGTAGGCCCATAGGCATTTTGAAAACAAGAAGAGTATCATCTGCAAATAGGAGAGTGGCGATTTTCTAATTCCCTAAAGAAGGAGCGTCAGCTAGAGTAACAAATAAGAATTCAACTACTTGGTTTATGTATACTGAAAACAAAGTTGGAACCAGGACGCAACCCTAGTAAATCCCCGCTGGATTTTAAAGGGATCAGTGACTTGGCCCCGGCTGCCCCATCTTACCATAGCAAAGTTCTCTTTGTGTAATCTTATTAACAGCACCAGAATTCCCAGGGGCATGCCCATCTCCTTGAGCACCCGCCAGAGCTTATCCCTGGGCACAAGATCTAATGCTGACTTCAGATCAATTAATGCTATATATAAGCTCCCCTTGCCTAATAAAGCCACCTTCTAATAAAGAAGGAGGAGGCAGAAAACCTGACTGATTGTTCCAGTTTTCTGGCGAAACCCTGCTTGAAGAAACAAGAGGATATGATTCTGTTTCATCCAGCCCTGGGATTTCGCTAAGAGTGAGCAACAGAAAACCTTTTGAACTCAATCGACCAGGCTGATGGGCTGGTAGTTTAAAGGATTACTCCTATCGCCCTTTTTAAAAATGGCGATTACTTCAGCCCTCTTCCACGATTCTGGGATCCCCCCTAACTATATCATTGGAATATGACAATACATAGGTTACCCAATTGTCCCTGTCAAAGCAAAAGAGATCTCCTGGGATGCGGTCCGGTCCAGGCGTCTTGGCAGGTACAATTGCCTATATAGAGGTCAAGTCAAGTCAAGTCAAGTCAATAAATTTATATAGCGCGCTACATACCCAGAGGGTTTCAAGGCGCTTGAGGAGGGGTGGGGAATTACTTCTCGAATATCCAGGTTTTAAGCTGCTTTCTGAATGCTAGGTGGTTTTGAGTGAGGCGAAGGTGCATGGGAAGTGAGTTCCAGGTTTTCTCCTCCTTAGTGAACAAGAGACCTTGTGAAGATTAGTGTAGATCAAAGGGGATTAGCCCCATGTCATGGCTGTGGAAAGTCGAGTACAGGGTGCAAAATGCTCTTGCCACATATTAGGTGGTTTATTATTAGCAAGATGGGGTAAGCTCTCAAGATTGCCATTTCCCACAAGTACCCAGAATTTCCTTGCGTCTGATTGGGAGCAAGCCTCCCCTTATTCTAGCCACATTCCATTAGGCTATTTTAAGCTCCCAGGGGTCTGTGAACTGCGGGGGCTCCCTGGGGGGAGATATAACATTGATTTTGACTACCGGAGGCATGGTGTAGCTGCATATGGTTTTATGATTATCATTTCCCATGCACCGGAGCCTCTGTGGAATGGAAGGTGGGACCGTGGTAAGAGTAATTGGCTCAATTTATAAGGATAAGACCCCGTAAGGGGAACAAGCCATAGTGGGGTCAGCATCAGGAGTTGCAGCAAACGCATGTTCATGTTGGTACTCTCGTTGTAGACAGTGATTCTGGGATAGAGTTGAGGATGAAGAGTCCCTTGGTGGCTTCAGAGTGGGTATAGATTGTGCCACAGAACTAGGTGGCTGACTCCGAAACACCGGGACTCACGGTTCGATGCCCGGAGCCGGTGGCAGGTTAGCCCAGCACTTTGTATATGTAGTTACTGATAAAGACACTAGTGAGACAGTCATTCACTAACTAACACACACATATACACACTCGTCCACCCATACAGTCCTGCACATATGCTGTCTTCAAAACACATACAAACAGTGAGTCAGTCATTGATGCATCTTTGTGCTAAGTAATACCCCCACCAAACCATACAGACACTCATACTGATACTAAAAAATATCTAATAACCCAAATACACACACATGTAGCTACTCACCAACCCATGCAGCCACTTATACACAAAGTGAAACACTGATACAAACATTTTAATATTTAAACATTACTCGCTAATATATGTATTCACTAAGATACACTTAATTAGCCAGTTAACCAATCAATTTTTTTTTAAACAACATCCATTTAGACACTTATTTAAACATTTATTCTTCCATCGACCTTTACAAATACATATATAAAACATATTTATTTTTCAGAAAGACACACATTCACTGGATGGTGTCATCAGTGATGTCATGAGTGATGTCACTGACCATGTCATGAGTGATGTAATATGTGACGTCATCAGCAGTGCATTGCAGGAGCGCAAGTTATAGTGAGTCCAACTAACTATGACGTGGGAATTTCAATGGTTTTATGTTAGTAAAATTTCCAGGTAACTATAACTGGTGTGAAACCTAAGGTTTTTTCTGTGAATGTAATAGGTTTTTTAAATGCTACTTCCTAACTATAACGTGTGTAAAACCTATGGTTTTTTCAGTGAATTTCTTAGGTTTTTTGAATGCTAGTTCCTAAGTATGAAATCACGTTCGTAACTAGATAGTGTCACCGCCTACACGTCCTAAGAAGCGCATGTAAAGTCATGTGACTTGAAAACAACACTTGCAATTGGTTCTTAGTAGTTTCTGTTCTGGAATTTACACGAAGCACTCCACCCACTTTCCTCACAATCTTTTCTACTCTCAAGAGACAACAACGTCGAGCATCTTCCGGAAAACTTTGCTGAAATGGCTGCCCTTCCGCATTCATCTTCCGAATCTGAAGGAAATGAGCGACCACCGTTAAGAAAAAAAAAGGAATCTTTCATTTGGCAATTTTTTACTTATCCTGAAGATCAAAAGAAAGTGAATGCGCCAAAAGTAACCTGCACGATATGCAATTCGGAGCTCTCAAGGTGAAATCCAAATAGAAAATATTCCTTTTCTATACACACCATGCAGCGGCATGTTAAACAAAGGCACCCTGAGCATTATGCAAAAGCATCGACAAGAGCCCTGGCCACGCTATTACCATCAGAGGTGGCCAGCACATCTTCTGGTGGACGACCTGTATCTCCATCGAGTGGTGAGATGGACTTGAGACCATATCTTGCGAAGGTGCATATGAAATGCAACGAGTGTGGAGAAATTCTTTTGTATGGAGAGCAGAGCCTCGTTCTTATTAAACTCAAAATTGAAAGTCACAAATGCCCCAAGAAAAGATAAATTTCCTCACTTCATTTTCATAGTATTACATACTGAAAAATGTAGTAGCAACTTTAAGAAATCGAAAGCATCATAACACTTGTTTCCAAAAAAAAAAAAAAAAAAAAGTTATTTTCAGAACTAACTCTTTCTACCAAAACGTGCTCCAAGAGCATATTATGAGATGTTTTTTCGCCGCTTTATTTTAGTGCGAGACCGGGTGCGCGCACCCTCCTATCGCGTATAGGACCTGACACTTGCATGTGAAGTCATGTGACTTCAAAACAACACTTCTAATTGGTTCTTGGTAGTTTCTATTCTGGAATTTACACGCAGCACTCCACCCACTTCCATCACTTTCTTTTCTACTCTCAAGAGAGAACAACGTCGAACATCTTCCCGAAGACTTCGCTGCAATGGCTACCGTTCTGCATTCATCTTCCGAATCTGAAGGAAATGAGCGACCACCTTTGACAAGAAAAACGGAGGCCACGCTATTACCATCAGAAGTAATCAGCAAATCTTCCGGTGGACGACCTGTATCTCCATTGAGTGCTGAAATGGACTTGAAACCATATCTGGCGAACGTGCACATGAAATGCACGAACTGTGGAAAACTTCTTGTATACGGAGAGCAAAGCTTTACTCTAATTAAACACAAAATTGAGAGTCATAAATGCTCCAAGAAAAGTTACATTTCTTCACTTTATTTGGATAGTATGACATACTGAAAAATGTCGTAGCAACTTTAAGAAATCAAAAGCATCATAACACTTGTTTCCAAAAAAAAAAAAGTTCTTTTCAGAACTAACTCTTTCTACCAAAACGAGCTCCAAGAGCATATTATGAGATGTTTTTTCGCCGCTTTTGGAAAGGGGTGACAACTCGGTCCCCCCGAACGTATGGTAGGGTGCCCTGACCCCCCCGGGAAACCATTTTGGGCGGGAGGCGCGTCTCGGCTGGTATGCCCGAAGCGGCGTAGCCGGGGCGCACCTTTTCCCGCCCAAGAGGGGTTGTCCTAGACACCTACACCGTTGGCCATGCCCTGTAGGCGGATCGGAGGAGGGTACACGCCCTCCCGAGGAAGAATAAAAGGAGCAACAATCCAAGGAAGCATCCTCTTGTTCCTGTGCCAGGAAGCTGGCTCTCCTCGTTGCACGTGAGCCCTAGACGGAACAAGGAGCCAATTTTGAGAACTTGTAATTTTTGTGCTTCTCTTTTCAGTGATTCCGAATCTTTGGATCCAGGACCTCGTCGGGCAGCAAGTGTCGAATATCCGAGAACGATGCCTGGCAAGAGGGTCGGAAAGAAGGTTGGGACTGAACAGATGCTTCGCATGCTGGTGAAAGACATGGCAAACATGAAAAAGCAGATGGCGGCAATGAATGGTACGGGCAGACCGAAGAAAGTCATCGGACCAGCATTGCCGGGAGTAGTCCCTGCCGGGAGAGGTAAAAGGGCCAGGAATAGGGCGGCAGGGGGGGAGGCCCCAGTTCCCGAGTCGCCCCCGGCGAGCCCGGTCAGTCCAGTAGAGGCCCCAGTTCCGATCCCGAACGCGGGACAGCCGATCCCTGTTGTAGTTACACCCGTTAACGAGGGGGATATGCCTCCCGAGTTGGCCGCCCAGTTAGCGGCGTGGTTAGGCAAGAGCACCGAGGGTGCCGCGGCGCCAGGAGACACGGCCGAAGAGGCCAGGTTACTAATGAAGCAGTTGCGGCAGTCGAGAGATGCTGCGAAGGCACCTTGTCCTCTTGTTTCCCCTCAGGTTCCCTCGGAACAACCGGCGTCTGGCGTTGGAACAACAGCAGGACCAGCTACCGATTCGGGTAAGCAGCCGTTGCCAATGGCAAGGGAGGGATTGTTACCCTCAAGAAGGGAAAGGGTGGTCCAACATATCCCGATGGCCACGAAAGAATTGATCTGGGCTGATAAATATGTGAACATGTTTTCTCTCTTGACCGACCACCATGAGATAGAGCACGTTAAAAGTCAGAAGGAGTTGTTGCATCCGAGTGTATGGCGTGCAAAAATGGCGGGATTCAGGGTGGATGAGACGATCGCTAATTGGGCCAGGGCGTTTGGAATGTTCACTGCGATCATGGGGGAACGTAGGCCCGAGGTATTGACTGAATTGGCTTGCTACCAGACACGTATAATGGATTTTTATGAAACGTATGAAGGCAATCAATCGTTTGGTTATGATAACAAGTTTCGTAAGGCCAAGGAGCACGACTCATCTCTGACGTGGGATTGTTTCGACTCCATTTCCTGGCAGAAGCAGCCCATGCCGAGCACGACGAAGTCGTCTTTGTTTGGCGGGAATGGGGCCCTCCCGCCATTATTCGGCGGCGCCCTTTCGAGCGGGCGCCAGCAGTGATCAACACACAAGGAGTAATGGGAACTCGGGTAAAAAAGGGGTCTGTTGGAGCTTTAACAGGGGCAAGTGCACTAGGCCACAAGGGACATGCAAGTTCAAGCATGAGTGTGCAGGGTGCGGACAATCTTCACACCCCGAGAGTTTGTGCAGAGCCAAGAATGGTGATACAGGGGGTAGAGGAGGGGCCAAACAGGTCTAATGTCGACCGAGGGGCACCGCTACCTACTCCCGTGGACATCATGGCAATGATCCCTTGGCTGAACGAATACCCCGATCATGTCTCCGCCGGGGTGTTGCGAGACGGTTTCTCATATGGTTTCCGCATCCCGGCGGGGGATTTTCGGGGGGAATCACAGTGTAAGAACCAACTGTCGGTTCGACAAAATACGGCGGTAGTACAAGCAAAGATTGCAAAAGAGGTGGCCCGAGGTCGGGTTGCTGGACCATATGGGCATCCACCAGTTACTATCTTTATTTGTTCACTGTTGGGAGTAGTCCCCAAGAAGGACCCAGGTGAGTTTAGGTTAATCCACAACTTGTCCGCTCCTATGGGTCTTTCGGTGAATGATGCGATTGACCCGTGAGTTTGTTCAGTGCGGTACGCCTCCTTCGATGAGGCCGTCGCCATGTTGAATCGCCTGGGGCCCGGAGCGCTGATGGCAAAATCAGATATTGAATCAGCGTTCCGGTTGCTCCTGGTACACCCGCAGGATCAGCGTCTGTTAGGTTTTGTGTTTCAAGGACGCTACTACATGGATAAATGTATGCCAATGGGTTGCTCCATCTCTTGTGCGTATTTTGAGAAATTCAGTAGCTTTTTGCAATGGGCGTTCACCAGAGCCACGGGCTTTACGCAGGTTATGCATTACCTTGATGATTTTCTGTTTCTGGGGGCAGCCGGTGACACAGAATGTGCACAGGCTTTACTGGAATTTTGCAATCTCATGAAACGATTTGGCGTGCCACTGGCACCAGGGAAGACAGTGGGGCCATCTACTTCACTCGAGTTTCTGGGAATTGAGCTCGACTCTGTGGAGGGGTGCTTCCGTTTGCCCAAGGAGAAGGTAATGAAATTTAAGGCCTCGCTCGAAATATGCATCGGCGAGAAAAAGGTAACTCTCCATCAGTTGCAACAAGCAGTGGGTCAGCTTAACTTTGCCCTTAGAGTGATACCGATGGCTCGCCCCTTTTCCCGCTCTATTGCACAAGCCATGGTTGGCCTCAAGGAAGGGCACCACCGCACACGACTGTCAGCAGAGGTTCACCAGGATATGCGCATATGGTTGGCATTTCTGGCGGATTTCAACGGCCGGGTCGTGTGGAATAAGCCGCCAGCTTCCTCCGAGGAGCTGGGCTTATGGACCGACTCGGCGGGGAGTGTGGGATTTGGCGCCATCTTTGGTAATCAATGGTCGGCGCGAACATGGCCGACGTGGTGGCACGACAGTGGGCTCACAGGTAACATTGGGTTTCTTGAGCTGTTCCCCATTCTACTGGCCTTGAAAACATGGCCGGATGGGTTTCATGATCGCACAGTGGTGTTCTGGTCTGATAACATGACCGTTGTTGAATGTATCAATAATCAGGCAGCACGGTGCAGGTGGATTTTGAGATTGCTGAAAGAAATTGTTCTACTGTGTATGAGACTAAACGTCCACTTTAGGGCAAGACACGTGCCTGGTGTACTGAACCAGGCGGCTGATGCACTCTCTCGTTCCCACATGCAGGCCTTCAGGGGTTATCTGCCCTCTGCGGACTTGGTGGCGGCACCATTTCCCGAAGCTCTCTGGTCACTCGGTGCCCCGGATTCCAAGACCTCGTGGGAGAAAGTCTAGCACCCGTTCCTATTGCTCATTTTTGTGTCCAGCTAGGGGGGAGCATTGGGGGCAGGAGGAGTATGTCCTGAAGTTTCTGGTATCACTACATCAGGCAGGCCGATCAGTGGCAACAGCCAATAGGCACCGGACCGCCATTGCCTTCATGGCGCAGGCTCATGGCATCCAGGACCCCATATCGTCCTTTCTCGTAAAGAAGGCACTGCGTGGGTGGCAACGCCTTGAGGGTCGTAGAGTGGACGAGAGGCGCCCGATTGGGCTAGCAAGGTTGTCCCTGTTAATGTCCGTACTCCCTGCGACATGTTCATCTCAGTCAGAGACAGTGCTGTTCCGGGCCGCTTTTGCATTAGCATTCCATGGGGCTATGCGGGTAAGCGAACTGGTAGCGAGGAACAAGCAGGATACGGGGGGAGGTCTGTGTCGAGAACACATTCAAATCAAGGGTGATACGATGGTAGTCACAATAGCCAGGTCCAAAACCGATCAGGGAGCGATCGGGGGCAGTGTGGTTGTCCAGCGCATTCCAGGGTCCCCCATGTGCCCGGTGAAATGCGTGGAGGTATATTTAGCGCAGAGGGCGGCATCATGGGGGGGAAGTTTGCTGAGACACACCGACGCCACCCCACTGACTAGGTTTCAGTTTCAGCGGGTGTTAACAATGGCAATCGCGGCAGCGGGCTTGAACCCGAGCGATTTTGGGACCCATTCCTTTCGGATAGGGGCTGCTACAGAGGCTACAGCCAGGGGTCTGAGTGTTGAAAAGGTGAAACAATTGGGGCGTTGGTCCTCGAACTGTTATAAAAGGTATGTGCGGTTGCACATGTTGTGAAGCCAATGTCATGCACTCACGCTTCTTGTTTTCTGTTTGGTTTACAGTTTCGCGAGCAGGCTTTGCGGGGCGGACTGTGCAGTTGACCCGACACCTGGGGACCGGCGGTCAAAGATCACCGGCTGAGGGAAGAGTGGTGTGGGTCGTTGGCCACTCATACGTGAGGCGTGCCGCAGACGTATTCAAAGCAGGTGACATGATTCACGTGGCTGGGGAATACGGGTACAGGGTGACCTTCCACGGAAGGGGCGGGCTCTGTATTGACCATTTTCAAATTTTATTGAGGGACTGTTAGGGCGGACGAGGTCACCGCCGTCTGTAATCATAGTACATCTTGGGGGCAATGATTTGGTGACCATTGGTCGACGAGTACTTCTCGAGTTAATTTTATCCACTGTGAGTTGTTTGGCGAGAAGGGTTCCAGGGTGCACGATTGCATGGTCACACATGATTCCTAGGAAGGTGTGGCGGGGGGCCCTCTCTGTGTCAGCTTTGAATCAGTCGGTAAAGAAAGTCAATAACAAACTTAGTAGGTTGTTTCGTTCAGGCCAGTTGCATTGTATCCCACATGGATGTGTTCGGGGGGACCACATGTATCTTGAAGATGGGGTCCATTTGTCCCGGGAGGGGAATGTCTTACTCATAGGAGACTTCATAGCTTGGTTAAAGAGTTTGTGTAGCCATGACCTTTAGTAGGAGTTTGTGGGGGGTCCGGATAGCCGGTCAACTATCCGGCCTGTGGCGGTAAGGTCATGATCGGTGAGCAGTAATTGGAAGATCCCTAGAGGTGGGGCGCCACCCATTATGGATGGGAGCGCCCGGGGGGAGGCGGCCATTGGCCCCTCACACGGGGAGGCGGTACCCTCTAAGGATGGGGCCGCCAAAAGGGAAGGCGGTCATAGGCCCCTCCCAGGGGCGGAGGGGCTACGGGCCCCTCCTACGAATTTCCCGGGGCCAGGACATCCGCGACGGCGGATGTGGTAAGCAGTGTGGGGTGGGAGGGGGGTCTACGCTACCTTCTAGACACCTCACACGAGTCCTCGGACGACCACTAAGATGGCGTCGAGTAAATATGGGGCCCCCATTAAGACAAGGGAAATTGGAAGTTGGCACAGAGGTACAGTCCTCTGTGCGCCCGCCCCTCACAAGTGAGGGGGGAGTTCTGGTATTAGGGATCTGACACCGGTTACGACCTTGCCGTTGGCCCGTAATGTTAGGATGTACAATTTTAATTTTGAGAATATGCATTTGCAGGATGTTTTAGACTCGGCTAGGAGAACCTTTGTATTAGAGATGTGTTAAGGTTAGCCAATAAACATCGTAATGTGTAAATGGAAAATTGTACATGATATGAAACTGTTATTTTAATGTTTTAATTTTGTTTCATATTTTAATAAATACGGCCGGGAGGGTAACTCCCTCCCGCCTTCCAAAAGTTCAAGAACTGTGTCCGTCTTCCCATCCTTGGGGATTGTGTTGGGAGGGGGTGACGGGTATCCCGGCCATATGGAAAGGGGCGACCACTCGGTCCCCCCGAACGTATGGTAGGGTGCCCTGACCCCCCCGGGAAACCATTTTGGGCGGGAGGCGCGTCTCGGCTGGTATGCCCGAAGCGGCGTAGCCGGGGCGCGCCTTTTCCCGCCCAAGAGGGGTTGTCCTAGACACCTACACCGTTGGCCACGCCCTGTAGGCGGATCGGAGGAGGGTACACGCCCTCCCGAGGAAGAATAAAAGGAGCAACAATCCAAGGAAGCATCCTCTTGTTCCTGTGCTTGGAAGCTGCACCTCCTCGTTGCACGTGAGCCCTAGACGGAACAAGGAGCCAATTTTGACCCACCCACCAGCCCCTTATGGCAACGATTAGTATTGCAATAAAGTCGATTGACGGTGATAATATCTCTTTTTACAGGTTGTTTTTCAATAAAGTTTGGATTGTTTCTTATGACAATAAAACGGTTGCTTTTTAGCATGTTTTTAGGCGGAGTATCACAGCCTAGTTGAAAGATGTGTTATTTGTGTAGATAAAGGTTTATATTGTGAAATGTCCAGTATAACCGTTTATTCCGTCCTCATTAGGTTCAAAACGTCGTATTTATTTTGGTCGGGCGGTAAGGTCATGATCGGTGAGCAGTAATTGGAAGATCCCTAGAGGTGGGCCGCCACCCATTATGGATGGGAGCGCCCGGCGGAGGCGGACATTGGCCCCTCACACGGGGAGGCGGTACCCTCTAAGAATGGGGCCGCCAAAAGGGAAGGCGGTCATAGGCCCCTCCCAGGGGATGAGGGGCTACGGGCCCCTCCTACGAATTTCCCGTGGCCAGGACATCCGCGACGGCGGATGTGGTAAGCAGTGTGGGGTGGGAGGGGGGTCTACGCTACCTTCTAGACACCTCACACGAGTCCTCGGACGACCACTAAGATGGCGTCGAGTAAATATGGGGCCCCCGTTAAGACAAGGGAAATTGGAAGTTGGCACAGAGGTACAGTCCTCTGTGCGCCGGCCCCTCACAAGTGAGGGGGGAGTTCTGGTATTAGGGATCTGACACCGGTTACGACCTTGCCGTTGGCCCGTAATGTTAGGATTTACAATTTTAATTTTGAGAATATGCATTTGCAGGATGTTTTAGACTCGGCTAGGAGAACCTTTGTATTAGAGATGTGTTAAGGTTAGCCAATAAACATCGTAATGTGTAAATGGAAAATTGTACATGATATGAAACTGTTATTTTAATGTTTTAATTTTGTTTCATATTTTAATAAATACGGCCGGGAGGGTAACTCCCTCCCGCCTTCCAAAAGTTCAAGAACTGTGTCCGTCTTCCAATCCTTGGGGATAGTGTTGGGAGGGGGTGACGGGTATCCCGGCCATACATTTAGTGCGCGACCGGGTGCGCGCACCCACATATCGCGTACAGGCTTTGAGACACGCATGTGCAGTCATGTGACTTTAAAACAACACTTCCAATTGGTTCTTACTAGTTTCTATTCTGCAATTTACACGGAACACTCCACCCACTTCCCTGGAAAACCAGTTTATCGAAAAACTTTTAAAGCCTCCTCTTATGAAATATTAGAGATCGTTCACATAGCAGAGTACTAAATAGCACTATATACACTCCGTCCCTTAATTATAAGAGACTTATTGCTATGTAAGAGCAACTTTTGTTTTCACGCGATAATGTGAAATGCTGAGCCTGTTACAGAATTTGCTTTCACATATATGTTACTATTCTCCTTCGAGCACTAACACCGTAGAAAATACCACCAATAGCGGTGATATTTTTTACACCGAGAACGGGCGATTTGTATCGCTTAGAGCCCTTACAATTATAAAGTTTTATTTCCTAAGTCTCTGATCTCCAACTGTGCAACGTGGCTCCCCTGTGTGTCGTAATAAGGTCCATAAACAAAAACTACAGGGCCAGCATTATAAACATGCACAGAACCACAAAACGACAAGAGCCACCATGTTGATATATATCCTTAATATAATAAACCTCTGAGAATAAATACATATTTCCGTGGCACCCCATAACAGAAATGTGGCATCCTCTGACTCTGCTCCATTACCAAACACCCTAACCCCCGCCCCCCTCACTCTTCACTAAACTCCGCACTCCACCCCACCCGGACCCCCTATTACAAACCCCCAACCTACCCTCCCTGCCCAAACCCACCATGAACCTCAAACCGCCCCTGGAAAACTTATAAGACACAGGATTACTAAAACTCAAAGAATACGCAACAGGCAGATAATGTAAATAGTACATAAAGGCACATATTTTTTCCATAATACTATTTAAAAACATGTTCTATTTTTTATAAATCTATCATGCATCTGACCCTCTAGAACTGCTTTCAAAACGTGAACTATAAACCTCTACTTTTCATTTTCAAACCATACACTTTCAATTATATTATTTTTTTTTCACAATTCATGTAATGTTACACACCTTTTCTAAAATACACCAGTCCCTGTTATTTATAAGGATTTATTTTCAGTCTTCATCAGTGACACTTTCTTAACATATAATGGAAATCACTGTAACTTTTTAAGCGACAATGCTAACGCGGTAAAAATAACCCTTCATTTGCTTTCCTTTAAGAATGCAGACTATCTACCCCACGCATGCGTTTCTTGATCTTTGTATTTGGCAGCGAAAACCGACCTTGAATCGGAAGACATGAACAAGAGCGCCATTGTCACATTTAAAACTGAACGTTGCATCTGCTCACACACATATCTTTCACTTAGCTAACATTCACAGAAAACAGCATTGATGTAAAAAAAAATTGACCTTGCTTTACAACTCCCTCAAATCACTCCCTTATTTTTTAACGCATCCTCCAGTTCAAGAAAAGCTACTTTTTTGATAACTACTAAGCAATATATAAGTGACTAGACTCCTAGAAAATTTATCAAGTCATCCTGCTCCTCTCCACTGCATAGCCGGCGACCTAATTCTGTAGAGTTGCTATACAACCGGCAGTGCTGCGCCGTTTCCTTTACCATCTTGGGAAATTCAAAATGGATGTCCCTCCTGCCTTCGCAAACGAGCCGGGCCACTTAGAACTATTTCGACAGAGAATGCTTCTGTACTACGGCACCTTACCGCTCTCAACTTTGAATACTTCATATCGATTATCATTTCGATATTCGTATTTCACCTGTGTGCAGCCTGTATTTCATTGCCTGAGCTGTGATTTCACGTGGGCCCTGGATTTATGTCTCTGCAATTTGGTACCTCCTGAACCGAATTACAATCACCTCATGAATCCGTTAATTGATCATGAACAGCTTTGTTACAACGGAGGGTTTATGGCCTATGCAGCGATACAAGGAGTTCTGGGTCATTGGAATATATTCGCAGCGGCGCAAGATTTCCTAACAGAGAGCTACATCGAAAACCCACCGAGCTGCCCAATAATGACAGATCATGAATGCTCCTTTCATCTTCTCAATTGGATGGCTGACATGTTTTCAGATGATAACAGTGATTTCATGTTAGAAGCACTTGCTGCATACTTTACCTACACAATGGACGGTTAACTCTTTCCTAACAGAGAACTACATCGAAAACCCACCGAGCTGCCCTCTGATAATAAAAGAGACTCCATATTTTAACAGATCATGAGTACTGCTTTACTCTTTTCCATTGGATAGCTGACATACTTTCAAATGATAAAACTGATTTCCTGTTACAAGCAGAAGCTACCTATTTTGCCTAAACAATGCTTCAATAACTCTTATACAAGCCATTGACGTCCTCATTTCCTTTTGGTTCCCTACATTCTTCACGTTCTTTTCCATATTTTCTTTTGAAGAACACACCTATTGGCTTTACTAACAGTGGACATTATGATTTCGTGTTGTTTAAATTTTGGTCTTTTATATGGACTACATTTGTTTCTTCAGCTACTCGATTTTCAACTTTAATTTTTTACAGTCTAATCTCAACAATTCTATTGCATATCTTATCTAAGGTTATTTCAAACGTACTCGATGCAAAACTCGCTAATATATGCTACATGTACCCTACTTAATGTGTAAATTTTAAACGAGTTTTTTATAACTGTAAACGCCATTTCGCATCTCAACTGCTTATTTCCGCCTCACACGCCTCTGCTCCTTTAATTTTCTATAAAATTATTTTTTTAAATACTTTTCAGAAAAATATGTTCTTTCAACAATATTTCCATTGTTACTTGTGCTGTATTTCAAATGCAATACTGCAACCTTCAAAAGATATCTCAATACAGTAGTTCTCCTCAATACTGATTTGCGCAGCATCCAACAGATTACATACATGAACCTCTCGCCATTTTGTTGCTTTTGCCGCCTTTTTTTCCCCGTACACAGTAACATAACACAAACTTGATAGTGCTTCGAATGTAGACAGCTGATTGATAAAGTAATGATGTATAACCACTTGCATTTTCATATATCGTTCCTAAACTGAAAGGCCAGAGACCTTCTTCCATTTATTAAAATATAATATACTTCCTTATAAGAGTGTACAATGTTTTTTCCAACTATATTCATTTTTCTTCAACTATAGCGTTTGTATTCCATGTACTACTGACAATACCAATTACTGTGTTTTTTGCAATTTCTGTACTCATATTACATAATGATTTGCCTTTAAAACAGTACATTTCGGGGGGGCGTGGCCAAGATGGCGGGGTAGGAGGACGTGTTCTCCGGAGCTCCCGTGTCCACCCAGGCCCCAAGCCCTGAGATAAGCTAATTCTCCCCCCCGGAATTGCTGTGGGGAGCGGGGAAAACAGAGGAAGCGGCCGGATTGCTATCAGCCGGTGACCGAGGCTCACAGTGCACGGAAACGCCGACATTGGGGAGCCGGGTGTCTGGGCGAAGACGTCCGGGGCCGGAGCAGCTGCGTAGGCCGGACACCGAAGCGCACTGCGAGGAGGCGGAGGTTCGAGGGTCCGGAAGGACCGGAGTGGAGCTGCACGGGACTGTACTGGCGGCCCGTGGCGACGATCGACGGTGTCCGGAGCAGGACCGCGCCGCACCGGAGAGGCACCCGCCCCCCCCCCCCCCCCCCCCCCGGAGGCCGGACTGGCGGCAAACAGAATCTGCGGCTTTGGCCTGGGCTGAGGAGTGACGCGAGGCCCGAGCCGCAGGAAGGCGGACCGACGGAGGGGCTCGCTGGACACAGGTCGGTGCCCTCGGAAGGGGTGCAGGCCTTGGCCCGAGGCAGCAGACTTGGTTGGTGGGACTCCGGGGAGCATTTCAGCTCCGGTGCGCAGGAACCGGTAGGGGGCGGGACATCGCGGGCGCCCGGAGGAGACACCGGGGCCCCTTGGGAGAGCGGCTCACTGTCGGGAGACGCCGGGAGCGGCGAAGCACAACACCCACACCTTAGGAGCACCGGAGAGACCCCCCCGAGCATTGCCTGACCCTCGGAAGCTGCGGAGGCCCATCGCGACCACCCGGGTGGCATTCAGGAGGACGGCCGCAAAGGGTGGAGATCGCGGCTGGGGGCTGAGCAAAGGGGAAGCTCCTCTGGGCCGCCACAGAGAGACATTGGCAATCAGGGGCGGAGTGGCAAGGCCTGGAGCACGACTGCCTGCCCGGAGGGTTTGCAGGGAAAGACCTGAAAACTGGCAGTGGCTGATGCGGAGGAGCGGCTTGGGGCCCGCTGGGTAGGCTGTACAGGGAGAAACGGATCCTGCCCGGCCATAGACGTCGGCCGGGTGATTGCGGCAGCATCGCTGACCCAGCCCGCCTGCACCGGATACTTGGGCCTCTCACTGCAGCGGAGGCCGGGGGACTGGACCTGCCTGGTCTTGCGACACACCGCCGGAGTGTGGAACGGGGGTGCGGAAGGAGAAGTGCCGGCCCTGGGGCCTCCTGCTGCGCGAGGCCGTGGCCTCGGCCTGCGCCCCAGGCCTCAGAGCCGCTGCACAGCTGTGGCCCCTCGGCCCCCTGGTAGACATTGCGGAACACGGAGCGGCACTCCTGGGCAGAAGCAGTGCCCTGTGGTGAGTTAGGCAGCTGGGGAACAACGGAGAGGACTGCGGCGGCCATCACCCCTCGAGGCCTCGAGGGACCGGGAACTGGGCTCCTGTGTTTCTTCCCGCCTTTGCACTTGGCCACCGGGGTGGAACTGGGTCGGACCCCTTCCTCAGGGGGACCCCTGGTGGCATTCTGAGCCTGATCGTGGAAAACGGGAAGGTCCGCCCGGACACTACTGCAACCCCCACGTGGCTCCTGAGGGCCTGCTGTGGCCTAGCTTGGAGGGCGATCCCTCAGTGCCGTGAGTGCCGCCGTGCCCGAGGCCGCGAGGCTTGTGCAGCGAGAGAGGAGAGCAGGGCCGGGCGGACTGGTGCTGGAGGCCCGGGGGGGTGGTCTATCGTCGAAGACACCGACCACTGGTGGGAGTCTGGCAGCTCGCTTCCGAAGTTGCACCTAGGATTGGGCTGTTTCAGGAGAGCTCCTCGGCTGCCAACATGTCGAACAACAAGGGGACCCGGAAGGGGGACCGCACACTGCCAAAGATGCTGAGCCGGGGCAGTGCGAGACAGGACCGGGGTCACCCATCCCCACCCCACTCGAGCGGTGCCCAGGGAGCGAGTGGAGGAGAACCCCCGGTTACGAGGTCCTTCCTAGAGTCCCTCTTCAGCTCATTGAGGGACGATTTTCAGACGCTTAAGCAAGAGGTCGCAGGTGAGGTCCGTGAGATACGGAGAGAGGTGGACGGTCTCGGTGACAGAGTGTCCACGGTGGAGGACGCGGGCCACGCTAGGGACGAAGAAATTACACAGTTGCAACAGGAGGTCATCCGACTCCGGGAACAGCACCTTGACCTGCAGTCACACACTGAGGACCTTGAGAATCGCTCCAGGAGAAACAACATCCGCGTCCGGGGTGTGCCGTCCCGGGAAGAGGGGGAAGATGTGGCGACTTACCTCGGGGAGCTGTTCAGAGAGGTGCTGGGGGAACCGGCTGACTTCACCATTCGGATTGACAGAGCGCACAGGGTAGGCCCGCAACGCCGAAATTCAGCGCCTCCTCCTGACATCTTGGCCTTCCTGCCTGACTATCCTCTTAAGGAGCGGATACTGAGGGAGGCCCGGAGGAGACCCTCCCTGGAATTCAGAGGCCACCGGATAGCTCTCTATCAAGACCTGGCCGCATCTACTCTGCAAAAACGCAAAGCTTTTAAAATTGCGACTGACTTTCTTAGGGAGCATGGCACTCAATACTCCTGGGGACATCCCTTCCGGCTCATTTTCAGGTGGAACGGAACTTTGCACCAGCTGCTTTCTCTTCAGGACACATGTAGCGTGCTGGGGATCACTGCCACTGAGGACGGAGCTCACACTCCGCGCCGGAGCCGTGTTACCAGAGACGGTTGGCAGACGGCCCCCGGCCGGCGATCATCTACCTCCTTGTCGCGGCCGGACTCTCCTACGGCCCAGGCGGAGTCGGACGCCACAGTGCAGGGAAGAGCTGGAGCTGATGTTGCGACTGTGGTGGCGCTGACAGCATAAGTGAACTCCGGGGGGAGATCAACATCGCCGTGGTGGAGCTGCAGGTTTGAGGGTCTGGGGGGGTGGGGGGAATGGGGGGTGCGAGGTGGCTGGACGTCCACTTTTCTTGACTTTCCGCAGGCTTGTCCGACAAGGACCGGACTGGGACAATGGGTCTACAAGTTTTTTTGGGGATAGAGAAGGGGGTGTTTGAAGTTGTTGATCTGGTCCCAGTTGCGGGAGGGGGCCGGGAACGAGAGGGGGGGTGGGGCAGACGGGGAACAGTTGGGGGGAGCGAGGGGAGTTGGGGAGTGGAGTGGGAAATGGGGTTTGGGGGTTTGGGATGGGGAGGGAGGGTTGTCCAGTGCACGCAGGGGTTCCTGGTCATTTTGACATTGTTTGTGCTTTTTGATCTGCTTCTGTTTGGCTATGGCTTCGACGGGGCGATCTGCCTCTCTGCTTGGCATGGATGTTGGAGAGAGGAAGGAGGGGTTGCCAGATGTTTCTTGAGGGCGAGGAGCTGCGGGTTGGATGGCCTGCCTTATGGTTTGCCTGGAACTGTCTGCTTTTTGTGTCCATGCTCTATGCGCGGTACTCTGCTGCACCGCGGGCTGAATGACGCTCTGGTCCTCCTGTTTTTGCGGAGAGTCCTTGTTGCTTTCTACTACAACACCACTCATGCCTCCAACCACTTGTAAGGTAGTGACCCTGAATGTCCGGGGTCTGAATAATCCCGTGAAGAGGCGGGCCGTCCTTTCACTTTTAGAGAACACACAGGCAGATATCTGTCTCCTCCAGGAGACGCACTTACTGTCACAGGACACTCATAGACTCCGCTCACACAAATTCCCCTCACAATTCTTTTCCTCATGCACCACTAAAACAGCTGGGGTGGCGATTCTGGTGGCGCGGCGTTTCCAGGGGGAGGTTCTCCACAAATTTGCTGAACAAAAGGGTAGGTTACTGGCTTATCGATTTCGGATGGGGGGTCTTTTCTTCACGATAGGATCCCTCTATAGTCCTAATGACCGTCAGGACCGCTTTCTTCAGGCGGCGATTGAGGAGGTCACATCTTCCCAGGATAGACATGTCATACTCGGGGGAGACTTCAATATTGTCTTCGACTCTGCACTGGATAGGTCGGCGCAGCGCTCCCCCCAGGTTGGAGAACTCTCGGCGGCCCGTAAGGCTCAGCTGGAAGAGGTGGACTTACTTGATATATGGCGACATTTGCACCCGACGGATAGGGACTACTCGTACTATTCCCATGCCCACAAAACGTACGCACGGTTAGATCATCTGTTGGTTACCTCCCCAGTGAAAACGTTAGCATCTGGATCTGAAATGGGTGTGATCTCCCTATCGGACCATGCCCCGGTCGAGGTCCTGTTAACTATGCCCCCGACGGCGCTCCGCCCACGGACGTGGCGCCTTCGGGATACGCTGCTGCATAGGGCGGAAGTGGTGGCTCGCATTGAGAAGTCGATTCAGGAATTTCAATCCCATAACGATAATGCAGACACTAGTCGGGCCACGCAATGGGCGGCTTTGAAGGCGGTCATCAGAGGGGAATTTATAGCGATTTCCTCAGCGGACAATAGGGAGCGGCAGGCCAAGAGAGATGAGCTTACAGATCGTGTTCGGGAACTGGAACAGATCCATCGCAGGACCGGGGCCCCCCGAATTTGGCGGCAGCTCAAGGAAGCCAGGAAGCTCCTGGCGGCCCTGGACCTCGACCGGGCGGAGTATGCAGCTCTGCGGCTGCGTCACGCCTTTTATACTGGAGGGGACCGCTGTGGCAAGTTGTTGGCAAACAGGCTCCGCGTGGCGCGGCAGAGCCAGCTGGTCAAGGAGATCTCTGGCCCGATGGGCATGCCGGAAACTGAAGACGTGCGGATAGCTGCAGTCTTTCGGGGCTTTTACAAAGACCTCTATACTGGGGACCCTCCGGATGAGGAGGCGATGGACACTTATCTGGCCTCGATCGCGCTTCCCTCTCTGGACCCCGTGCAGGCGGACTACCTGGACAGGGACATTAGGATCGAAGAAGTAGTTTCTGCCATTGCCCGACTCAAGCACGGAAAGGCACCGGGCCCAGACGGCTATATTGCGCTGTATTATAAAACGTTTTGCATGTCACTGGCGCCCATCCTGACGCGTCTCTTCAACTCCTTTGCGGAGACAGGGGCCATTCCGCCTGATCTGCTCAGGGCCTCGATCTCGGTTATCCCTAAGCCAGGTAAGGACCCAAAGCAATGTGGATCCTACCGGCCGATCTCCCTTCTGAATATTGATTTAAAACTGTATACGGGGATCCTTGCTGCTAGACTAGCTCTCCACCTGCCCGGCCTTATCGATCCTGACCAGGCGGGTTTTGTTCCGGGGCGACAGACGGTGGACAATACGAAACGGATTGTTCATTTGCTAGAGAAGGCCTCTCGGATTCCAGGGGAGCGATTGATGTTGGCGGTAGACGCAGAGAAAGCGTTTGACCGAGTCCACTGGCCTTACCTGGAGCGGGTGCTCATGAAAGCGGGTATAGGTGAGAAATTCCGCACCATGATCCTTAATTGCTACGTTCGTCCATCGGCAGTGGTCCGCGTTAACGGGCACGCTTCTACCTCCTTCGACATTGAACGGGGCACCAGGCAAGGTTGCCCGCTTTCACCTTTGCTTTTTGCGCTCTACATGGAGCCCTTTGCCCAGCGGGTGCGAGATAACCCGCAAGTGACCGGCATCCGGATGGGGGCCTTCACACACGCTGTTAGCCTCTACGCTGACGATGTTATCTTGTCCATTGACAGGCCCGCTGTGGCTCTCCCGGCGTGCATGGAGGAAATATCCTCTTTTGGCGCGGTGTCTGGATTTCGGATGAACATGGGGAAATCAGTGGCACTGGATATCTCCCTTAACCCGGTCACTAGGGCATGTCTGCAGCAGCGGTTTCCCATGGTATGGTCCTCGGGAGCAGTGCCCTATTTGGGCATCCAGATTGCACCTACCGTGGCGGCGATGGTGTCCACAAACTATCGAGCCCTGGGGGCCAAGATCAAGGAAGAATTGGGCCGATGGAATCGAGGCGCTTTTTCATGGCTTGGCAGGATAGCTGCTGTCAAAATGACGATTCTGCCTCAGGTGTTATACCTCTTTCGGGCCTTGCCGCTCCAACCACCCGGGGGATGAATCTCGCAATTACAGGCCGACGTTTCTCGGTTTGTCTGGCAGGGGAAGAAGCCTAGATTGCGTAGGGCCCTTTCGCTGCTGGCCCCTGAAGCAGGTGGACTGGGTATCCCAGACTTTCGCAAATACTTCCAGGCAGCACAGCTGCGATTCCTGGTGGAATGGAGTAGGTGGGAGTCTGATAAGCACTGGCTCTTCCAGGACCAGGCGGTGGCTGGGAGACCGCTGCAGGAAATCCCCTTCCTGCGTCGCCCACATCGGCCCCGAAATCTCTATGCCTCCTTTGTTACGAGGGTCCCACTGCGGGTGTGGGACGCTACGAGCGTTCTACGTGACCTCACCACGTTCCCGTCCCCGCTTACTCCACTGGTGGATAATCCAGACTTCGCCCCGGGGATGGAGAGGGGAGCGTTCGCGAGGTGGCAACAGGCGGGGTGCAGAGCCTTGTGTCATCTTTATGGCCCAGAGGGGGTGGTTCCTTTTCCCCAACTTCGCCAGGAGTTTTCACTTCCTGAAACGGAGCGACTTCATTACATGCAGGCCCGCCACTGGGCCCTCCACCCGCAAGTAAGAGAGACGGCCGACCGGCCTTTTCTCCCTTATGAACACTGGCTCATGACACGGACTTCGGACTCCAAACTGATCACTGACTTGTACAAGCTGCTGCAGCCCCCGGCAACACACTTTTCTCACCCTGGGAGAGAGCGTTGGGAGAGGGAGCTGGGGAGGACATTGAGCCCTAAGGAATGGGAACACATAGCTTATAGAGCGCGGCATTCTGCCTACCACATGGGACTCACTGATACCTTGACTAAAATCTCTACCTATTGGTATTACACACCGGAACGAGTGCATGAGTTTGACCGTAGTAAAGCGGATGCATGTTGGCGAGGGTGTGGACATAAGGGTACTCTTACGCATATACTGTGGGATTGCCCGCTCCTAGAACTTTACTGGAAGGAAGTGTTGGATGAAATTGATTCTGCTTTTGAAATTGAACTGCCACGTTTCCCTGCCTATACCCTGCTGGGACTTCCGAATGATCTGATGTATCCCCTTCGTTCCCGTAGAGGAAGACAAATAGCTATAGCTCTGGGCTCCGCGGTCCAGAACATCCTGATTCATTGGCACACTGCTACAGCCCCGTCTATTACTGGCTGGCTCCACAGGTTGTGGCATGTGTTGGGTATGGAGAAGCTGTCCCTCACGGTGGCGGGGGATGTGGACCAGTTTAGGGAGCTCTGGCAACCATTTCACTCCCTATTGCTTACTGAATTTAGGGAACTTACCTGTCCCAGATATCTCCGCCTTTTGAGGCTTCCAGCCCAGGTGGAGTCTGCCCCTTGATCTTTCTGTGAGTTTCTCTACATCGTATTGTAGCGCTGACGTATGTTGAGCTCGGGGACTGTGCACTGGACGGGGGTGGGAGTGGGAGGGGGGGATGGGAGTTTGGGTGTTTGGGGGGCATGTTGGGTGGGGGGGTTTCATGGGTAATGTCATAACATGTTGAGGCGACTAGTGCCTTCTATCATAGCGCTGGCGGAGGTAACGGATGGCTATTCATTAACGGTACTTTTGGACACTTGCTTTTCCGCCCTGCTGCATTCGCTTGAAATGTTTGTTCGTCCTTACATGTTGTCATGAATAAAATACTTTAAACCTAAAACAGTACATTTCTAAATAAACATTTCAAATATTCACGGTTTCTCTTTTAATCCATAATCTCAACTGAAATGATTTCATATTGAAAAACTATTCATGGGTTCCACATAACCTTAACTGTAGACACTGAGGACCTTATTTATAAAGACCTTCCGCCGCCAGTGCCTCATTTTTTAAAATGGGAAAAAGTGACGCACCGGTGGCGCAAGGCCTTCATAAATAAAGTCCTGAATGTTTTCTTTTCTCGACCTCACTTACTGATACTAGAACCTGCAAGCCAATTACGGCCCGTGAACTCTTTCTTAGTAGGTCGCGCACCGCAAAGACAGTTATACCACTGTTAAATTTTTTTTTTTACTGTTACCAAGCACCGGCACAGTTCCGCTTCACTCAGAGTTAATCACTGCTCCCACGCTTCTACAGGCCAGACGCTATGTCGTATTTCTCTCCTTATCACCCTTTCATCTCCACAATAACAAACAGTTCTCCGCCTGCCACCACAGAACAAAGTCAGATGCAGAGGCACCAAAGAGTGAACCCATCACCAACTGCCATCTCCGGCTGTTTCCATGGTTACACCTCATTCTGCACCTTGCTGAAGGCACAGGTCAAAAGTTCATGTCTCAACGTTCTACAACAAACTAAGAAGACTATTTTCCCTCCAGAAACACCTGCCAATACACAGCTCTGTTACATGTCTTGTTTTTTCACACCCAATAGTACTTTTCGTTTAACATAAACATTAACATGCAACGTACTGTTCAATCTCCACTTCTTACAATCAACCAATCATTTTTATTTTTTAAACCACACCCAGCCTCTTCCTTTTTCTTTATTTAGAATTTCAACTTCTAACTACCATTCCACTTCCAGAACCGATCGGAGGGCGACTACAAATCCCTTGAAAATGAAGGTCTGGCTAATAGGACACAGTTATATTCACTGGAGTGAAAAATATGCAGTAAGCAGACGAATTTGCAACCTCGGCTTACCAAATGTACACATAACATGGATTGCCAAAAGAGGATTGAAATGTCACCAATTGATTCCATTGGTGAAAACTTTTATGCATCTCCCAGAACCAGACCTTATAATTGTGCACTGTGGTGGGAACGATCTAGGCACAATCACTGGGGTAGGTCTGGAAATGCTTCTAAAAGACACCTTTCGACAATTGATGACACTTTTTCCTCGATCTGCCTTGGCATATTCCAATATATGCCAAGGACAGAAATGGAATTGGTCCAATCAACATTGTGCACAATTTGAGAAAGCAAGGAGACATGTAAATAAATCTGTTTCTGCGTTCCTCAGAGATTATAGCATGGGTTCTATTTACCACAACAACTTGCGATACCACATGCAAGACGTCTATAGGAGAGACGGTGTTCCTTTCACGAATGAGGGAAACAGAATCTTCCTCTGCAACATCAGGCTCTGCATCGGTACTTACTTATAAATGCAGAAAACACTCAATTAACACAATGGCTCTTTTCAGAGCCACCTTATATCTAAGCACTCAAACTTCTGATTTATCTCCATTTTCACACTCTTGTAAATAGGTGTGCGTGACCGGGTGCGCGCACCCCGTATTTTTTACCGGGGAAAAATTAAATCTTTTTGCGTTTAAGGGCCTTACTGCACACCCCGAGAAAAGCTACGCAGCAAAACAATCTCTACCTTCTCCCCTTTCCATGTTTCAACGCTTTGAAATGAACAATATATTTACTCGCAGTGACAAAATGGCGAACAAAACTTCCTGATTTCCTTCAAATCGAACGTTAACAGACGTCACGTAGCAAAAAAAAATTCCGCTCTCGCGCAGCCGCATGAGTGCGCGCACGCGTGCGCGCCTATAGATATATAATTGACTTTAACTTTAATTTTCTCAACAACTACTGGACGGATTTACACCATTCCAAAAAAAGCGTAATCTGCGAACCGAACTCTACAGTTTTGGCAAATTTCTTATAAATCCATTCAACCGTTCGACCTGTAGCCGAGTCTAAAGGTCCTATGGAAAATAACATGGAGAAAACACGTTTTGGGACCCCCTTATATCTCAGCCCCCACTTGACCAATCCCCCCCAAACTTTCAGGGAAGGAGCGCAGCGGACCGAGCCATCTTCTTTGAGAAATTCGCAAAGACTCATCCACCAGGGCCAAAGTTATTCCAAATAGAATGTTGAGGATTTCCTATGGAAACTAGGTCCTAACTATAACTACCTACTGGCGACCGCCAGTAGGTAATATATATAGAGGTTTTTGTGGAAGAAGATCATCTCCACACTAGGCTATATAGAAAGCCAACGGCTGGCAACGCTGTATTGCATGCAGCAAGCCACCACCCTAGAAGTCTAGTGAAAAATGTACCGTATGGTGAATTTTTGAGACTCAAGAGAAACTGCTCTGAAAGTAAGGATTTCACAGAAAGGCACAGGTAGAAGCGAGGGAGAGATTCCAGGCGAGGGGATATTCTCGTAATGTTTTAGATCAAGCCAGTGCAAAAGCAGAAACTATCAACAGGAGGGACCTCCTGCTGGTTAAGGAGGCTAAGAAGAGTGATGATCAGGTCAGAATGATAACGACATATAACAGCAAATCGGGAGAATTGGTCCAGTCATTTAAGAAAAACTGGCACATTTTGCAGACCGATAACATCTTAAAAAATTCGTTACCAGAAAGACCATTGGTAACTTATAGAAGATGCCAGTCTCTGTCGGACTATCTCATCCACAGCCATTATTCCCCTGAGAAAATGATCAAGCCTTTCAACCAAATAGTTGGCTTTTTTCCCTGTTTGCGTTGCAAGGCATGCAAATTCAGCAAAAAGGTTAAGGAGTATCCTTGTAGATCAGGGGAAGACAGACCCAGCAGAAAGATTTTAAAGCATCTGAATTGCAATTCAGAATATACTGTCTACTGCTTGGTGTGCCCGTGTAACAAACGATACATAGGGAGTACCATAAAACCGGCAAAGATGAGGATCCTAGAGCATATGAGGGCTATTGTGAATAATGACAAAACTTATCCGATAGCCCGTCATTTTGCTGAACAACATCAAAGCAACAGAGACCTCTTGATGTACTACTGTATAGATCAGGTTCCGAAATCTGAAAGAGGGGGGAATAGGGAGAAAGCCCTCAGAATAATGGAATCAAAGTACATCTTGGACCTCAAAACGATGACACCTTGGGGTCTCAACAATGATGCTGAGATGTGGGTGCACCTATGATAAGAAACCTGATCCAGTATTCTACCGAATGTATCGATACATTGGATAGAGTACTTCAAGGTCCTAAACAAATAGGGACAGAGTACAGCTTAGCGAATTTGTAAATGCCTATTTTGTAATCATGTTGATAAATTTGTTAAAATCATAACGATACCAAAAAGACAATAAGATGGCGAAGTGGGGCAATCCAATAGCCCATACAGGGCAGAACAGCCAACAAATTAGCATAGTCCAATACTAACAAAACCAACCCATATAATTGACAACAATACGTTTGTATATATATGTGATATACTATAGTTTTGTAAATAGTGGGCATTGGACCAAGCAATAGTGTTATCTGTATATATTGGATTTGCATACATTTCTGACGCAAATGAAATCGGGGATACACCCCCGCATAACGTTTGTAAATAGTCTGTAAAAAATGTAAATAAGATGATTTTTTTGGTATCATCAAATGTAAAAAAATTGTTGATATGTGATAGTCGGAATAATCATTCAGTCAAATGTCGAACTTTTTCACATATATGCACTGTGCACTTTATCTATCGCCATTTTGGAACAGTGATAGAGAAGCAAGTATTTGCACACTTAGAAATGGCCGCCACAAAATAGAACCATGTACCATCTTCTATGTTTACCAACTGAAAAGGGCGGACTGTTTAAAATGGCGAAAATGTTTGTTCACAAACGACACTGACGAAGCCTTGAGCGAAACGCGTCTGTCGGGGGTGTAGGGGGGTTCGGAAACGAAATAAAGAAAGAGATCGCATCATCTGTGTGCTGGCCGTCTTTTCTGGTAACTATCACTGGAATCGTGTGATGATATATATATATATATATACATATGTGTATATATATATATATATGAACAAAAGGTTCCTCCCCAGCCTGCTCTGCGTTCGCAGACACCGCCTCCACGCCAACAAGGAAGAGGACCGGACCAGCCAATTCAGCAAGATGGTATTTATTAAAAGATTTAAAACAGAACCAGCATATATATTACAACGATTTTATATTTTTTTTATATTTTTTTCAGGGGAAAAACAAAACCAGGGATTCCAAAACTGCTCAACATGAGCAAAAAAAAGATGAAAAATTAGGGACGGGGAGGGCAGCGGTGTTCCTGTCTCTTCATAGCAATGAGTTCAACGCTCTGCTCCCCATAGCAGAGCAGTTCATTACAGTCCACGCAAAGAAATTTTATGCCTGCAAAGACCGGCTGGATGTTAGGGATCATTCTTCCATGTGGTGTTCCCAAAGCTGTTGCTCCACCAGTGGAGGTGCTGGCGCCATCTCTTCATGCCTTCTCTGCAAGGTCTCTGACACTCTCCCTGGCAAAGTTATTTGGGTGTATTCTCTGGACATGCCTAATTAAGGTGGCATTTCCAAAGCTATATTTTCTATTAGGATTGCCTCTGGATAAAATAGTGCCACATATCTTGCAGGTTACCTTAGCAGCATTAACCTTTTTTTTCCTTCAGGGATGTCAAAAAATTTCCAAATGAAGTGGTCCTTTGTTTTGTGGTGAGGAGGGTCCTCAGGCAAAAAAACATTAGAATCACTGCTTTCAGCCATTGCTGTAGAACAGAAAAATTTGAGAAGCAGATAATGCACAGAACACCTCTTGCTCTCTTCAAGTACAAAGCAAAAGTGAGAGAAATGGGTAGGGTTCTCAATTTTTGGAAAAAAAAATGTTCTGAACCAATGAAAAGTGTTATTATTATTATTATTATTATTACGTGGGTGCTTCCTGGTGCGCTTCCGGGGGCGCTTACGCGGCGCGTAGCAGAGACGTTTTGCTAGTTTTTCTGGAATGCGTTTAAAGTTCAAATACGGTTCTTAAATATTAAAAATATAGTACTTTTATATATAATTATTTACTTTTAATACAAAAAAACATTTTTTTTTTCGATCGCGATAGGGCGCTCTTGCTGCGCGTACCGGCGCGCGCTCTGGTACGCGTACCGTGAGCGCACCAGTGCACAAATATTTAAAAAAACATATATGAAAAACATGTAAAAAATTGTTTTTAACAAATATAGAATTAAGAAATAATTAGAAAAAAATTAAAAAAATTATTAGATATAATTATTACCTATCATTAAAAAACAATATTTCCCTTAAAAATTGTAGTTTTCAAACTCGTTAAAGTTACGAATTAGCTTTTTAAAAAAGTTGCAAATTCACTGAAAAAACCATAGTTTTCACAATCGTTATAGTTAGGAATTAGCATTTAAAAAACCTTTGAAATTCACTGAAAAAACCATAGGTTTAACACTCGTTATAGTTAGGAATTAGCATTTCAAAAACCTTTAAAATTCACTGAAAAAAACCATAGGTTTCACACCTGTTATAGTTAGCTGAACATTTTACTCATACAAAAGCATTGAAATTCCCACGTTATAGTTAGTTGGACTCACTATAACTCGCGCGCCCGCAATCCACTGCTAATGATGTCACATATTACATCATTCATGACATGGTCAGTGACATCACTGATGACATCACTGATGAAATCATCCAGTGTCTGTGTGTTTCTGAAAAGTTAAAATACAATTAAGTTAAAGTTAATAATTTACATATTGAAGAATGAGTGGATGTATGAGTGTCTGGATGAAGGATTTAGTAGGTGCGTGACTGACTGTATGAGTGAGTGATTAAATGTATCTTACTGAATGCATTGGTTAGTGACTAAACTGTCTGAATATGTGCATCAGTACGTTTGTTGTTGTGTAAGCTGCTGCATGTGTTGATCAGTAGCTATATGAGTGGCTATATGGGTTATTGATTGATTGTTCAAGTATTTGTATGTGAGGGTGAGTGTGTGTGTGGGTGGCTGGGAGGTGTGTGACTCTGTGCATATATATGTGAGCAGTTGATTCACTTGGTATATGTGTTCAAGAGTGCATGTGGAAAGAGCTGTATGGGGGTTGACTGTCTGCATGGATGTGTTGGTGAGTGAATGGCTATCTCAGTGCTCCATGTCCAAGTAGGTACATATGTAAAACACAGTGCATGTGAGAGTTGCCATATATAAATGACTACATGAGAGCATTTGATTGCGTAAGTGACTGTATGGTTCAATGTGTACTTGTATCAGTGATTGTAAAAGAGAGTAAGTATGTGTTACTATATATTTGAATAAGTAAGGTTTAGTGTGTATAACTTTGTAGTTGAGGAAATAGGAGTGTGATTGATTCTCTGCATAACTGACTAGGTGTTTGAGTAACTCTGTGGATGAGTGTCAGTGTGTAAGTGTCTGTATAGGTGTATGACTGGATATGATAGTGTTCTATTGATGAGTGACCGTATGTATGAGTGATTGTATGGGTGAATGAGTGGATGTGTGTGTAGACCTAAAAATCAGTGAGTGCGCATGTAGTTACTGGTATTGGTGTGTCAGTAATTTCAGGAATGGTAGTTTGTATTTAACAGTGGGTGTATCAAATGTTAGATTAGAGTGTGAAGAGGTGCATCGTATTATCACATGGATGATGTCATCAGTGATGTCATCAGTGATGTCATTTGAGATGTCATCAGTGATGTCATCGGTGATGTCACTGACCATGTCATGAATGATGTAATATGTGACATCATCAGCAGTGGATTGCGGGCACGCGAGTTATAGTGAGTCCAACTAACTATAACATGGGAATTTCGATGCTTTTGTATGAGTAAAATGTTCAGCTAACTATAACAGGTGTGAAACCTAGGGTTTATTCAGTGAATATATATATATATATATAGATAGATATAGATATATAGATAGATATAGATATATTACCTACTGGCGGTCGACAGTAGGTAGTTATAGTTAGGACCTAGTTTCCATAGGAAATCCACAACATTCTATTGGGAATAACTTTGGCGCCGGTTGATGAATCTTTGTGAATTTCACAAAGAAGATGGCCTGTTACGCTCCGCTCCTTCCCTGACAGTGTCGGGGGGATTCGTGAAGCGTGGGCCAAGAAAAAAGGGGGGTCCCAAAACGTGTTTTCCCCATGTTAATTTCCATAGGACGATTAGTCACGGCTACAGCCCGAACTGCTGAACGGAATTACACCAATCTTGGCAAAATGGAAGGGACTGGTGCGCAGTAGGGCCTTTTCAATATTTGGTGAAAATCGCTCCAGTGGTTTTTATGAAATGTAACTTTAAAAAAATGTATATATCTATATGCACGCTTCGAGCGCTTTGGGTACGCGTACCGGTAAGCGCACCTGGCGTGCCACGGAAGTGCACGAGCGGAAAGCTGAATGGCTCTCGGGTGTCTGTCAACATTCCAAATGGTCTGGAGAGTCCGGCACCTTGTGTCTCGGTAGAACCGAGACACAAGAGGTGAAAAACAAAAGGGGAATACTTTAAAAGGGGGCAGGGTAGAGACCCTCTGACCCCCTAAGATTTCTCAAGGCAGCATAGTAGGACCCCGAAGGGCGAAAAAACTATTTTCTTTTTTTTTTAATTTCGTGGAGTACTCTCAGGGGTGTAGTTACCCTGCGCTCTCCGGAGCGCTTCCGGGGGCGCGTAGGAATGACGTTTTACTCGATTTTCGGAAATGCGTTTAAAGTTAAAATACGATTATTAAAAATCAAAAATACTACTTTTATAAGTATGCCACTGAATATCTTGCATTATTTTAGCTTGCATAAATATATTTTATTTTTTTTTCGCTTGCGGGACTTGCGCCTCCGCTACGTTTATGGATGCGTTTACGGGTGCAAGCACCCTGAGCGCACCAGGGTATAAATATTTAAAAAAAACAGGAAAAATACATTCAAAATGTATATTATAAAAATATAGAATATTGGAATAATTAGAAAAAATTATAATAATTAATAGCTATAAAAACAAGCTATTAAAAAACTTAATAATTCACTTAAAAATGTATGTTTCAAAATCGTTATAGTTAGGAATTAGCATTTAAAAAACCTTTGAAATTCACTGACAAAACCATAGGTTTGACACTCGTTATAGTTAGGAATTAGCATTTAAAAAACCTTTGAAATTCACTGAAAAAAACATAGGTTTCACACCAGTTATAGTTAGCTGAACATTTTACTCATACAAAACCATTGAAATTCCCACGTTATAGTTAGTTGGACTCACTATAACTCGCGCGCCCGCAATCCACTGCTGATAATGTCACATATTACATCATTCATGACATGGTCAGTGACATCACTGATGACATCTCAAAGGACATCAATGATGACATCACTGATGTTACCGCCTTGGTCTGAAGGCTTACAGATGATATCCTATTTTGTAGCAGTTTTTCTTGGTCTTTATCAAGATTCTTCCTACTTTAACTTTTTTGCTTGTTACCTGAACATCGAAACTTGATCAGGTCTCGAACAACTGCTTCAGAGAATAAATCAATAGCATCATATGGCATCTGCGGATTAAACTGTGACATAGGTTTAAAATCTGTTACTGGTGCCTCTTGCTCAACTACTACTTTTCTGGTTCTTAGATTTGTGTCCATATCTCCATTGTCCTCTTCTATTTGTTCTGTTCTTAATTCTTCCAGCATTTCCAACATCTCTAGATCCTGTGCGGCAAGGATGTCCGTGTCCTTCATCTGAGTTTTGGACTTCATTTTTCTGGCTTCTGTGATGGAGTGTTTTAATTTGAAAAATGTGTGCAGTTTAATATTTCTGACAAACTTAAACAGATCTATTCTTGTTTGAGTGAATTCCAATCTGTTGTTAGGGCAGAAAGTGAGTCCCAGTTTGAGTGTATTTTCTTCTTTGTTTGTTAATTCTCGAAATGTGAGGTTTATTATGGAGAAGTTATCTGTGGTTTCTACCATCTGGCTCCTCTCTTCTTGCAACTTACATTGCCAGTGCTTCTTCCCCTTCACCTTACAGCCCCCACGTCTTGTTCTTCTTTTTTGGGTGGCTTGCTTTTGCCTCCCCTCAGTAACAATCTACACTCTCTGGGGGCGTGTTGGTGTTCCGATGCCAACCAGCCAAATACCGCAGGAGTGAAGAACGTCCCAATCCCCTACCCTCGCCGTGACCCCCAACACCCACGAATAAATCTGGGTGGTGGAGAACACGACACCGGGAGAAGGTGGGTAAACAAAACAAGGGAACCCAAGGTCTTGGGGAACACAGCTCGTCTCCTCCAGCTTCCCGGCAGCTAACTGCTTGACCCAGACGAGACCGCTATAAAAGAGAAAAAGGGGGACAAGATTAGACACACCCCACAGATAATACCAGTGCCAAGTACACACACGAACCTCCGACCTCCCTGCTTACCCCAGTTAACAAACAGGAGTAGCTTGATACGAAACAGGAAATACTCCACTGCAATCGTATTGGTTCTTTCTGGTGTAACCCCAGACCAACCACGCCCCCTCAGGAAACACCGAGAATGTCAAAGGGGGTGGAATTCAAAATGAAAAGATAAAGAAGGGACGGGGGAAAAAAGGCGTCAAGGGGATTTGAAAGACACCCAAAAAAAACCTGGATTCTAAAAGAACACAAAGGTAGCACAAAAAATAGCCGTTGTTCAGCTCCTTCGTGAAACCACCCAAAAGACACACAACAAGATGGTTTGAGTACTAAAAAAAGTAAATAATGGGACGCCAGAACTCAAAGGAAACGTAGCCGCGAATCCCAATGCGTCACCGAAATACCAAAACAGGTCCCCAATAAGGGTTCTGTAATGCCCAAAGGTATAAGAAACAGGGAAAAATGGGGAAAAAGGGGAATCGAAATCCAGCCCTCGGAAGGACCGCTGGAATAGAGCTCAATGGAAAGGGAACAAAGTGGAAAAACAGGAACAGGAAACACACGGCAAGGGACCATCCAAGAAACCAAGCACCGGTTTCCTGCGGGCAAGCCCTTTTAAAGCGAGCCCGAGGGGGCGTCCATAAATTCGCATATGCACTTGGCACCTTATGCTAAAAACCAGTGACCGGGGAACTAGACAGAAGGCACCTGCCCCCCCTGAACCCCAACAGTTGGAAATCAACCTATCAATGCCCCGTATTCTCGGCACTGACGCTGCATAGCTTTTGAGTCATGACTGCGATCCAAATTGTAAATATAGATTGTGAATGACAGAAAATGTATTCTTTTAAATATGGTTATCATTCTATACAGATTAACTGCAATTGTATTCCTGTTGTCATGAAATGCAGTACAATGTTTATCGTAAATTTCACGACACTTTAGTCACGCAGCTAGTATGTGGATAATTGTTCCCACGCCCTATAGAAGAGTAATTCTTTATTGAGACACAATTTGACGACACAGTGGCATTTGAAAATGTAATTTGTTATATAAAGCAGCATAATTTTATGGTGTTAAGATGGCCGCCATTTTCGACCTACATTGTATGTTCCTTGAGCCGTCGTCCAGTTTTATGCTCGTATGGCGGGAGAACTGGTTTAAATGGCGTTTCTCGCAACACTAACTTTTGACACTGACGAAGGAAACAAACGCGTCTGTCTTGAAGTACTGTTGGCGAAATAAACAATCTGCTACGCTACCCGTTTTGAGTGCTCTTGACTTCTTGAAAGGATACAAGTGAGTCATTTGGAGCGGTGATATTTACTGTGGGGTGCCACCACAGAATAGCGCCCGCCTTTTGAGTGCACCGGCATTTGGTGCAAGATGCATCTTCTTGCTCTCAGGATATATACATATATATATATATATATATATATTAATATATATATATATATATATATATATATATATATATATATATATATATATATATATATATATATATATATATATATATATATATATATATATATATATATATATATCCAAAAAGGTAGCCCCCAAGTAGGAAGAAGCCGCATCACCTCCCGTTTTGCAAAATGGCCATGTCATGGCTTCATCGCGGGTCCGCACTCTCGCAGTGGGCTTCTTCCGCGGCTAGGCTCAGCCGCTTAAACATCCAAAGAAAGGTAGCCCCCAAGTAGGAAGAAGCCGCAGGTTAACCTGCGGCTTCTTCCTACTTGGGGGCTACCTTTCTTTGGATATATATATATATATATATATATATATATATATATATATATATATATATATATATATATATATATATATATATATATATATATATATATATATATATATATATATATATATATATATATATATATATATATATATATATATATATATATATATATATATATATATATATATATATATATATATATATATATATATATATATACAGGAAAAGAGTCGTCACCACCATTCGCTGGCCCTTTTCAAGCAGAAATGACGAAGAGTAGACCCAAAATTTGCTGGTGCAAATATTTAGAGTGACTTTATTGAGCCCAGCGTGTCCGCCCTTTTTATTTATATATAGGTGTAATGGCTGAATAAACTGCACTCAAAAGCTTCCAACCTTTCGTGGTGGTCCGTTCCTGGTGTGTGGCAGTGTGCAGCTCGCTGAGGAGGACTGTGCTTTCGTTCCAGAATTTGGTTCTCATATATATATATATATATATAGGTTTCCACGATCCTGTTCCGCCCGGGATCCCCCACGAATTCAGGTACAGACCACAACGAGTTCAGTAGAATTCAAGTGCAGTTTATTACCATAAAATCAGCAGCATTTCATAATGGCGAGTGCCCGGCATGACGCTTTTTAACAGTGGAACACTGTCTTGATCACATGGCATGCCCCGGGCCAATGAGCAATAAATACAAGTGCAAATGGTAAGAGACACACACACACACATATATATATATACATATATTTAAATATGTATATATATATATATATCCTAAGAAGATGCATCTTGGCCAACAGCATAGTAGATGCGATAAAACTTTCACTTGCTGACAAAAGCTTAGTGCATAATCTAATCAATCACCCTAGAAGCTAGAACTTGCCCTTCACCCACTACAAACATCCAATTTAAGATGAATATCCCTTGTTCTGTGGCACAATCTAAGCCCATTCTGAAGCCACCAATATTCCCTGATGTCCCTGGTGAGTATTCTCCATTCCAGTGAGTGCTACTTACACATTGTGTGCCCCCTCAATGGCCATCATGAAAATGAACAGTTCCCTGAAATACCTGACACCCACTAGGTGCTAACTGTAAAGTACCAATTGGTCATTTGATATTAGTTTGCTCTGAGACCCTTCTGTGGGACTAGTTAAATTGTATCTTGTCCCTTTATTACCAACAGCAGAGCATGCAGCCTGGCTTAGCAAGTTCCGCTAATGTAACCAGTAGCAACTTCATTTTGTTTTTCGTTTTGGGTTTCGTGATGGCGACAGCACTGAGCTATCCCTTTAAGTCATGAGCAGCAGAAGAATCTGGGACAAGGGCCAGACACATAAGAGCATTTAGGACACTTTGCAGCACCTCATTGACCGGATTGTAAATAATATGCCTGAGAGCGGTCCCTGGGGTCACCCGAGGACAGAGAACTGAACTGGCAGAGAATATCACTGATTGAGATCAATAAGTAGCATAAGTATCCTTTTAATGAAATTTAGCCCTTGTGGATATAACCTGTAAAAGAAAAAAAAATACATTTACTGTCATATTTCGGCTCAAGCGGTGCTATGAACAGTCAGACGTCTGTGCTTTGTCTTATCCTCTCACTGGATATTGAATTTTGTGTGTGTAACTTCTTACTGTTTTATAAGTTTCAAGCCTTTTACTACCTTTAGTAATGTGCCTTGACTGATCTTCTAAGCTATCAGTGGAGGGTCAGGAGTGTATAGCAATGCATGTTACATAACATTAGACGCATGAATGTGTAGAGGTGTGCATGTGACAGAGGTGTGCATGTTACATGCACACCTCTACACATGCAAAATGGTCTTTGTAAAAGAAATCATGGCTGGCTATGATTGGGGAGATGGTTTGAATGCAGCTGGCTGGCTGCAACACCTGACAAGTCTGGATATAAAGAATGATATCATGTAGCATGATCCTGACAGACCAAGAGGATAGCTGCAACTGAATAAAAAGGTATGTTGAACCATATTGAAGTATCTGCACGTTATGTGTGGGCAGAATGCCCGCTGGAGTACATGTAGTCACACTAATGATCTATGTATGTATCTTTGTAGAGGTTTCTATACAGTGCAAGGGAGTAGTGGAGCACTGAACAACGGCAAATCCCAGGAGAACGATTTATGGTCATTTAGTGTGGGCAGGTTTTAAAAGGTTACTATTGGGATGGTAGTATTCTATGAAGAATCTATGCTTTCAGTTTCTTTCGTAAGTGCAGGATGGTGGGTGGAGTTCTGATATTGACTAGGTTGTTGTTCCGCGTGTTAGATGCAGACGAAATGCTCTCCTGCCTTTTTCGTCTTGCTGTTCTACATCTGCAATCTGTTGATGACCTGGAACATGATGTGACCATATTTGTTTTAGGTGATTGTTTCTGGGCCAAGTATGCCAGAGACGTTTCTGAAGACTTTCTAGGTGATGCAACCAAATGTTTTTGCACAGGTGATGGTCCACAACTTGGATATTCAAGGACCAGCACACCATCAACAAAAGTACCTTAAGACAGAAAAAAAGGAAGTATTGACTCTTGGCAATATATTTTATTACATTTTGTGCCTTCTGTACAGCTACTGTTTTTAATTCTTTTCTGTGTTTTTATAGTCTCAGCCCTATTATTTTGTGTTCTGCACAGCTGTTCATGCATCTGGCTTTCATCATTTGATGACATTTCCATATCTATTTATAAAACAACATGAATAAATAATGTGAAACTTCCACATTCTAAGTTCGCTTCTATGTATTAAAGTGACTATTTAATATTGAATAAGACCATGTTTATGTATTTACAAAACGTAATTAAACAATACATCATATTTATATATAACAATAGGTGTCAGGGTATCAACAGGGGCACACCCAATATTCCATGAACTTCAGTCTGCATATGTCTCATCCATACTATGGTGCTCTAAAAGGAAAGGCAGCCACCACTCATCTTTAAATAGCCAAATAGCTGTTTTTAAATGACACCTTTGAGCACACTATAATAAATGGTTCCCACAGAAATTGTCCATTCTTGTAACTCTTTACTTCTGATCTTCAAACTTCTTGCCAACACAATTTCATTCTCCCTCTGTGGCATACTCTCCGTTAGACCTCAAGAGAAATATCTCATGGTCAGTATTATTATACTTTCTGCGGGTTTAATTTGAATATGTGTGGGGAACAACATACATGAGCCCTGGTGAAGTCGAAGAGATAACACCAGTCTGATGAAACACGTGTTGGCTAGAGGCTTGAAGATCAGAATTGAAAAATACCAAGATTGGACAATTTTTGTGTGAAGTATTTATTATAGTGTGCTCAAATGTGTCTTTGAAACAATACATTATTTTGAAATAATTACTCTGTGCAATGAATTTTGCTCTATTTAGATTTCCATGGAGCTATCATGTTGCTTCAATATTGTTGCCAGCAATTCGGTAAACTTTCTGATTCTGTATCCTGTAGGAAGTTGTTCTTTTTGCCCCTTTCCTGAAGTTAGGTGAGACTCCTTTCTTAATGATTTTTCAAATGAAATAAAGGTGAGTGATGGGGTGATAATTGGTGTGAATGTCCAGGTTTAAGGGTCAACCTTTTCAGTATGGTGAAAATCTGTCCTATTTTGGGGTTGGTCAGCACCATTCCTTGTCTGAGCGAGACATTAACAATGCTGAGGAGGGCAACACTGTGAAGAGATTATACTATTGATGACAGTAGAGTGTTGTCTCCTAGGCACTAGCCTTGAAAACATTAAGGATGCTAGTTAGATCAACTTGTAAATGGACCATTTCACACTCAGGCCAATGGGCTTGTTGAAAGGTTTAACAATACCATTAAATGCATGATTATAGGCCTCCCTGAGCCCATGAGGCGGAAGTGGAACATCCTTTTGCCAGGCATTTTTTTGCCAACAGACAGGTGCCACAGAAGGGAGTTGAGCTCCTATATGGACACCCTGTTAGAGGACCTCTCAGTTTGATGAAAAGGGGATAGGAACATGCAACCTAGAAGTCCCCCAGGATATGGTCGGCTACATGTTGGCTCTCAGAAACCAGATACAACACTTTTGAACGAAGGCTTCTTAGAACCTGGAAGCCAGCAGGGGGTGATGAAACTGGCCTGACTGAAAGGCCACTTGGGTCGAATTTCAGCTTGGACAAAAAGTGTGGGTTATGGAGCCAGTGGAGCCCAGGGCCCTACAAGGCTGCTGTTCAGGAGCTTTTGAGGTAATAGAAATGGAAAGGTCACCTGCCTTGTGGACTTCAAGACCCCTAGGAACCACTTTAGTATACTTTAGGTGAACTACGTCAAACCGCACTATGAGAGGTGTGAAGTCACCATGCTACTGGTGGCAGATGATGCAGTGGAAAAGGAGATTGAACTTCTCCCTGACCTCCTATCTTCCAAGGAGCAGGATGGGTCAGTGGAAGGCATCAGCCTCTCCCCTCCCTCGACTGCAGAACAGCAGATGAACTGTCACCAGTTGTTGGGGCAGTTTGCCCCTCTGTTTTCCCTCACCCCATATATCACACATTTGTGTACCCATGACGTTGACACTTGAAACAGAATGCCAGTAAATAACACAATTCCCAGTCTTTTTGATAAGGTGAGAGCTAGTGTCAAGGTGGACGTCTCCAAGATAGTTGAATTTGGGGTGATTGAGCACTCCAATAGTCCGTGTCTCAACTAAGCATGGGCGGAAAATCCGTTCCGCTCGCGAATTTTGCGGATTTTCGGTAAATTCGCAATCCGCGAACGCTCGCAAATTTACCGAAAATCCGCAAATTCGCACCCAGCGGATTTTTTTTTCTTGGTGATACAATTTTGCGGCGTGCGGTGTAAGTTCGCAATGGCGAACATGTAGGCAGCAACAATCTCGCACTCGCGAAATTACAAAAATTGCAATTCTGCACAAGAAATCCACTAGCAAGCAGCATAGACCTTCTTAAAATGATGATTTTTATCAGAATAACTCCTCAGGTTGACATTTGCCAGCACTTTTTTTGTATTTGAGGCCTTTTGACTTTCTTTGGATCACTTTTGGATTAGAAATCAACTTTCACAAGTAAGCTTGTTTGGGGCATTACAGTTGCTGTAATGCTGTTCTGCAGAAAAACGAGTTTTGCAAAAGTGAAAGCATTCAGCAGGTTCAAAAGTTCAAACACATCATTAGTACCCATTCCCTGTCGTGCTTCCTGACTGCGGCCCCTCCAGAGTTCAGTTGCTAGTTGCAACAATTGTATGACCCTGCTCTGACCCTCACAGCAGGCTCATAGAATAGCTACAAGTAGGCCATAAAAGGTCCTGGAAAAAAAAATTCCACTGCAACAGAAAGCAAATTACAGATAAGGAAGCAGGTGTTAGATTGGAATTTTAAAACAGTGACACATTAATAAATCAACCCCAAATTAATTCATGTCAGTTGAAGCAGGGCTGGTGTGCTTGCTTTTTCCCCCCATAATCTACAGTGATGATGAACCAGAGGGTGGCATTGATGTACCAGAGGGTAGCATGGGTGAAACAGAGGGTGGCAGGGGTGAAACAGAGGGTGCTGGGAACCTGTGATGATGAACCAGACGTAGAAACAACATAATCGCGACCGTTGCAAGCCGACATGTAAGTTCACAATTGCGAACTGGTACAAAACCCTCGCGAACTGGCAGAAATCCTTGCGAACACAAAAAAAACCGCTAATTCGCAAGAATTCGCAGATTTTGCGGATTGCGAGTTCGCAAATTCACAAAATTCGCGAACGCCAGATTCGCAAAATTCGCTCATGCTTAGTCTCAACCCAGTAGTGCTGGTAGCCAAAGCCAACCCTCCAGGTGCCACCCCAGTCCTCAGATTTCAAATGGACTATGGGTCTCAGCTCATTTTACCAAGACTGATGCTCACTCCATCCCTGGGGCTGCTGGGCTCATAGATAAGTTAGAGACTGCCAAGTTCCTCAGCACTTTTGATCTGACATCTGGGCACTGGCATATTGCCCTAACTGATCGGCTAAAGAGATGTCTGCAATCTCCTCCTCAGAGGGCTGCTCCCAATTAAGAGTGATGACCCTTGGGTTACAGAAGGCCTCTGCCACTGTTCAGATGTTGGTAAACAGTGTTCAGACTAGGATGAAGACATTCAGTGTCACCTAGCTGGATAGCATAGCTGTCTTCAGTCCCAGTTGGGAGGATCACCTGTGCCACCTACAGGAGGTGCTTTAGGCTCTGCTATAGAAAGGCCTGACTATCAAATCCAGAAAGTGCCAGATAGGGCAGCGATCTGTGATATATCTGGGGCCCCATTTTTTGGGGTTGCAAGATGCAGTTCAACAAAGCCCAAACAGACCTGGGTACCCCTTAAAATTCAGACTGAAGTGAGGGCATTTGTGGGCCTCACTAGATTTAGGAGGTTAGATAGGACACCATTGTTGACTCCTTGACTGAGATTACTGTCTTGAAACAGCCCAAGAAGGTGAACTGGACAGAGACTTGCCAAAAGGCCTTTTACACCCTCAAAGAAGCCATTTATACAGCACCTGTACACAAGGCCCCTGACTTCTCCAGGAATTTTATAGTGCAGGCAGATACTTTAGAGGATGGCATAGGGGCCGTACAATCACAGTTATATGAAGAGTGCATATTCAACATGCATGCTTCATAAGTAGGAGGTTGCTTCTCAGGGAACAGAGGTGGAATGCCTATGAGAAAAAAGCCTTTGCTTTGATCAGTGCACTGAAGAAGTTGAGACCATACCTGTTTGGGACATACTTCCGAGTACAGGCAGACCACAGGCCACTCAGATGGTACATGCAGATGAAAGGTGAGAATCCCAAACTGTTAAGGTAGTCCATCTCCCAACAGGGATCTGACTTTACGGTAGAACACCACCCTGCATCTGACCACTTTGCTGCTGATGGCCTTTCCAGGCTCTTCCACCTTAGTGATGAGAACTGTCATGAGGGTAGGAAGTTCTTCCCACTTTTAGCTGGGGGGGACACATGTTAGACCCGAGAGTCTTTGGTCTTCCCTAAAACCTTTTTCCTTCTCACTGCCTAAATTGTTTTTTGTTGGCCTTAGGACTCGGACCAGTTCTAAAGTGTGTGTGATTCCTTGAAACATGGTAAAATTGGCCTACACCCAATTGGCACATTTAACTTACTGATAATCTCCTAGTAAGGTGATGCTGTATGTGACCAGGGCCTGTAAATGTAATTATTCTAGTAGACATGCACCATTTTTTGTGCCACCCACTTAAATAACATGCTTCACTCAGGTCTGCCATTGCAGTTTGTGTGCAGTTTTAAACTACCAAGTTGATCAGGCAAAAATACATCTTTTGCCAGGCCTAAAACTACCCTTTTTAATAAATATATTTCACTCCTAAGGTAAACCCTAAACAGTCCATAGAGCAGGCTGCATTGTATTTAAAAGGGAGGCCGTGTGTTTCAATATTTTACATGTCCTGGTAAGGAAAGATCCTTAAATTTGTTTTTCACTACTGTATGGCTGATCTCTCCCATAGAATAACATTGGGCTACCTTATTACATTTAATAAGGGCTAACTTTTTATTGGGTACAAGTAGAAATGTCCTTTATATGGTAAAGTCATATTTTCAGTCACAATTCTGAATGCCACTTTCAGAAAGTTGTAATTTTCTGGTCCTAACCATTTAGGGTCAAATTAGGAGTCTGGCGGTCTGAGGCCCGCCAGACAAGTGGTTGCGCAGCGATGGTGGACCAGCGACTACTGCACCAGTGGTCCAACCTCCCAAATACGAATTAGGTGGTCGGACTGTAGATTGGTGCACTGGCGTGGCAGTCAGGGGCTATGTAATATGCAGGTGGTGCTACTGCAGCACCGCAATGTATATTACAAGTTTCAGAAAACACAGTTGATGGACAGAATGCAGAACAATGTCTTACATTCACCCCAGTACAAAGATCTGGGCCTAAATCCATCGTTTTTTTGCTCTCCACACCACCCTAGGTCAGACACTGGCTATATGCAAATCAGCCTTGACCCTGTGCCTCACGGGAACAGTCCAGCCCGAACTACCAAGCCATGAAATGAAATGAAAAATTATATTTGTATAGCGCCAAACTGCCCGGAGGCCTCGCAGCGCTTATAGTGATTGCTAAAATGGGCTACCCAAAGGTTAACAAGTTTTTGTGTACAAATATGTTTTCAGCGCTTTCTTGAAAGCCATGCTGTTTGGGTTTCCTCTGAGGGAGAGGGGAAGGGAGTTCCAAAACCTGGCAGCAGTGTGGGAAACCCATTTAGCTTTGTTGATTTTTATTGTAGTCGCTAGATGCCGTGAGCCGGAGCGAAGGGCTCTGGAAGGGACGTAGGGTGAAACTAAGGGGAATAGAATGGCAGGGCCCGTTGGATGGAAGGATTTGTGCACAATGCACATGGCCTTGAACTGAGTTCTGGCGGCAACTGGAAGCCAGTGAAGGTCCTTTAGGGCCTACTTGGCTGACTGCCAGCGGGGGATGTTGTATAGTAGGCGCGCGGCACAGTTTTGTATAACCTGGAGCCTGTGGGTCACTGCTGCCGGAGCTCCCAGGTAAAGCGCGTTTCCATAATCCAGGTGGAAGAGGACCAAGACCTGGACCATGATTCTCCTCGCCTGGAGAGGGAGCAAAGGAAGCACTTTACGAAGCATCTTCATAAGCCCCACACATGTAGCCCCTGTTTTAGTTGCTTGAGCCGAGAAATCAAGCGACTTATCGAGCCAGATGCCCAGGCTCTTTATCTGGGGTTTGGGTGGGGGAGGGACGCCCAGGCAGGAGGGCCAGATGGAAACCAGAGAGGTCAATGGAGAGTTGCCCAGCAACATAACCTCCGTCTTCTCTCCATTGAGTTTGAGGCAGGAAAGTTGCATCCACCTAGCAACAGCCTACACACAGGGACCTAAGGTGTTGGACGACCCTTCCGTGTGGTCAAGAGAGACCACCAGTTGGGTATCGTCCGCGTAGGTGACAATACGCACACCAAAGGGTTGGACTATCCCTGCTAGAGGCTGCATATAAATGTTAAAAAGCGTGGGGCTCAGGGAGGAGCCCTGAAGCACCCCGCAGGTAAGTGGATGTTTGATGGAAACTGCCTCCTCCTCGAACACCTGGAAGAAACGCTCATCCAAGAAGGAGGACAGCCATTCCAGTGCCACGCCCGACACACCCAACCCCATTAAACGTTGTAATAAAATGGTGTGGTTGACAGTGTCGAACGCGGAGCTGAGATCGAGTAAAATGATGGCTGCCTTTCCTCCCCGGTCCAGCATGGCTCGGGCTTCCTCCGTCACCGCAATAAGAGCAGTTTCGGTCCCGTGCTGGGGGCGGAACCCTGTCTGAGAGGCACAGAGCAGACCTGCTGATTCCAGGTAGTCTACTAAGATGATATTAATGTGCCTCTCAAGCAATTTACTCAGCCAGGGGAGCAAGGAGGTTGGCTAGGTTGTTCTGGTCCAGTGAGGGCTTTTTCAACAGAGCCCTGACCATCGCACACTTCCACGAAGCAGGGACAGAATTAGTGGTAATGGAGGCATTAAGAGTATTCAGAATGGCCGGGCGAATAGCATCCCAAGCCTTAATGAGAATCCGCGGAGGTGCTGGGTCGTTAGGAGATCCCGAGGTAACTTTAGGGATGATTTTATCGAGTGTGATGGAGTCTAACAGTGGGAATTTATCTAGCGTGCGAGAGGCAGTGGGAGCAATCTCCACGGGGGTGGTAGGCCCCCCAGCCTCGTTACCTCCAGAGAATAAAGAATAACTAGTTTGGATCTTCTGAAAGAAGTAAAGAGCCAAATCATCACAGCGGGATTGGGCGCCCGCAGGAGACAAACGTTCGGGGGCCGGAGAGATTAAAGATTTGGCTATTCTGAAGATTTCTTTGGGAGAGTTTGCGGCTAAATTAATTTTCGAGTCGTAGAATAGGGCTTGCACAGTTTTCATTTCAAGTTTATAGAGTTTTATAGCGGCTCTGTAATCAGCTTTTTTTTCGAGTGAATGATCCCTTCGCCAAGCTCTCTCTAATTTGCGACAAGATTGCTTCATGAGCCTAAGAGCGGGGGAGTACCAGGGGGCAACTTTGGATCTTTTTATTAGGTCAAGAGGTTTCTTGGGGAGGACTAGGTCAAGGGCACAAGTTATCCAGTTATCAAAGTTGGTTGTGGCCGTAGAAGGATTAGTCTCCGTCACAGGAGGATGTTTATTAAGAGCCTGGATCCACTCAGAGGACGGGAGCAAGGCCCACTTCCTTCCCCATTGTTTGTTATGGCTCAGTAGGATTGGACAGGTGGTTAGGGACCAAACAAAAGGTATTAAAAAGTGATCGGTCCAGGGTAGAGTGATAGGTGCCTCGACTATAAGATTGTCTAAATTGCTAAAGATATGGTCAAGGCGATGGCCCCTGATGTGCGTCGGGTGGAACCCTTTCTGACATAAGTCAATAGCCTTTCCTAGACTGGAATCCAGCATCCAAGGACCGGTTTCTGGCTATCAGCCTTCTTCAGCCAGGATAACTTGACTCCAGTGATGTGGAGAGCCTGGGACTCACGTCTGAGCATACCCAGCCCACTCGGGGTGAAAATTGCAAAAAACACAGTTGATGGACAGAATGCAGAACAATGTCTTACATTCACCCCAGTACAAAGATCTGGGCCAAATATTACAAGTTTTAGGACAGCAAGCAGGTACATGGAGGCCTAAAGGGCCCTCTGTGCCCCCTCAGCCTGGGGATGCATGCAGGGGGCACAACATGTGCCCCCATGGGTATGCACCCAGGTTCTTGCATGCCATGGACTCCTAAGTCTACATCGTGCAGGAACCCAGTATGGTGTTTCCATTGCGGTGCTTTTTTCAAAGGCATGCCACCTATGAAAGGCACACTGCAACACCACCACCACGCTTCCCACATGCCAGACCACAAGTGGCAGATGGTAAGCAGCGACCTTCGGTGGAGCGGTGGCACAGCGATTGGTACCGCTCCACCACTGCTCCACCAAAAAAGTCATAATTTGGCCCCTGGTGTCCGTAGCCTGTGTCCTGATGAACATGGGTAGGTCCATTTGGCAGTTGGCATTTGTGCATTCCTCCCTGACAGGGAGACAAAGGAAGACAAGGTGGGGCCAGGATGTGCCATATGTCCCAGATTTGGAGAGTTGGAGCTGTTCCCTGCCCACTTATATTTTTAATGAGCTACCTTCAGCACACTCATAAAGTCTATTGTCACCCTAGACTGCTAGACTTCTTGGGAGAAAGGGGGGGATTTCTAGAACCTGATGCAGCAATGCCTAGACATTTATCCCACCTCAAAACATGTAAAAAGCACGGATCTTTTCAGCACCACCTGGATCTAATGAGCATGGATCTTTTCAGTGTCGCCTGGTGGCATCTTGGTAGTAGTGGAATGATTTTCTTAAAAATGGGACATTCATGTTGATTCCTTTTACCACAGATTTGACTTGAGAAAAAAGTTATTAATTAAAGAAACATGAAAACAACTGCCACATTCCTCAAAATTTCAAAAGTTGGTGCATTAGTGAACTAAGAAATGGCTGTCGGTGCTATACTAATAAATTATTTTCAGCCACTATGAAAAAGGGTACTGAAGCTAAAATTAGGATCCACCCAGATAGATCTAAATATTTGCTTTCAGTTTTCTTAGAAACTAAAGAGAGCAATCAAAGAAAGGATTTTTGTCAAACAAGCTCTTCTGTTTCAAGTTTGATAGAAGCCAGAGTGTAGCACTACAATATAGTTGATGAGGGAATGGGTATGGTCAATTGATTATGGTGTGCATGCTTCTAAACAATGAGAGAAGCGTGAAAAGCCAAAATAATGCTTTGTGCAGTGGGGAGACTAAACCCCAAGAAAAATATTTATTTACAAGTTAAATTTATTTTCTTATAGTTTACCTTAGGGGGACTCTGCAGCCAGAGCTGAGATATGGGCTTGGAAAAATATAATGACAATTTTAAAAAGTTGATTATACTTGTAAAACATTTGTATAAATGTCATCATTATAAATTATTTTTGTATATTTATTTTAGGTTTGGAGCTAATGAAAAATGCAACAGCACTATTAACTTAAATTTTAATTACATCTTTATTTAATCTAAATGAACTTTTTAATTTAATTTTCCTAAGTTTAAAATACATTTCCTCCTATATTAATATTTATTATGCATTAATAATTGGTAAAAGTGATGCATAGAATTAATTGAAAGTAATGTAATTTATTTTGATAACATTTTTTGTTAAAATAATTGTTACATTCATAAACGTTATTAAAATATGTTATACATAATTAATAAGTGTGTACTAGGTATATATATTTGTATCTATATATATTTTTCAACATTAAATTATAATTCTTTCAAATCTCGAACTATTTTGAATTACATTTAATCTAAAATTATTTCCCTAGGGATTTATAGTGCTGGACTTACTACTGTTATTTCTTTCAGAAGTAACTTACATTTATAAGTTTTGGCTCTTTCCCCTTTTTCGGGTTGTGGAGAGTTGACGTCTATGCTTTTGAGTAACTTTACACTTAAAGATTGTAAGTAGCCAAAATAGTAAAATTATTAAAAGGTTTAAATGTACATTACATCTATAAATTACTCAAAAGTGTAATTTACCTCTCTGAATTGCCCCGTCTGTGTCTAGGCCTGGATGCCACCTTAGATAGAAGTAAAGGAAGATTGTAGTCAAAGTCAAAGTAAAGGGTAGCCATCAGGCACACCAAGATCTTATAAAGAAAGAGGTATTGTCTGAAAAACATTTAGGGGCTCATTATGATTGCGGATTTTCCGCATCCTCCGGGCCGGCGGCAGCCACCGCCGGCCCAGAGGATGCGGAAAAACCGCAGTGGACCCACCAAAGACCCACCGCCACATTAGGATGGCTGGTGGGTCCTGGTTTCCGTCCGCAGCTTTTCCTCCGCGGTTGGCGTACAACCGCGGAGGAAAAGCACTAATCTGGTGACAGTGTCTCTCAGACACCGTCCGCCAGATTAGTATGTGCCTGCAAACATGCTTTTCCGCAGCGGCTTTTCCGCCGTGGAAAAGCATGTGTGACTTCACTGCGGGGGCCTGTTGCGGGCCCCCTAGGTGAAGGTGGGTGGGGGGTGCACATGGGGGGTACCAATGATACCCCCCTGCATTTGTATGCAGGAAGCGGCAGGCACCGCACGGTGCCTGCCTCTTTCTGCATGCAAATGCAATGCGTGCATTTTTAACATTGCTGCGGGTGCAGCTTAAAGCCGCACCCGCCGCAATGTTAAAAATAGAGGATGTGACCGCCACCCTGGCGGTCACATCCTAATCGCACAGGAGTGGACTCCGCAGCCCATGTGGACGTCCCCTCCTCCTCAATGATCGCGGACGGACGCAAGTCCGTCCGCGATCATAATCGGCCCCATAGTTTGAAAAAAATTAATTATTTTGGAAATGAAGTAGAGATGCTTAAATACCTCATGGCTGAGGATAATAGAAGTTGTGTATGATATATTAGGTGAGGTAATATTTTCTTGACACTGATAATTGGAGCAGTGGGGGTGATTAGTCAAGGCTACAGGTCGAATGGGTGAACGGAATTACCCCAAATTTGGTAGGGAGAAGGGTCTTGGTCTAGCAATCACGCTTATGTTTATTTGTCATAAATTCATTGAGTAGTTTTGGAGAAATATCAAAATTTACAGATATCGATATTTGGGAATTCTACCATCTGATTGGCTGAGGCGTTACGAGCACGAGCTTGCTGCTTATTGGTAGCGAGCGCTGCGAGCAGTTGCAACTAGGAAGTGTTGGCTGCCATTTTCTGATTCTGTTGAAGCGAGTAAGGGGAAAAATGGAGAAAAAAAGTGGGGTCTCACTCATCGATTTAAATGAGGCTCCTGGTGGGTAATGTTTCATGGCTAATCCTATTATTATATAGCGGGGTCTCTGTAGGACTGGGGATCTTAATGTCACAGGTAAATTAGGCACGGAAGGGCACAGAGACGTTTCGCAGGCTAGGGGATCGCCACCTTCCTGGGTATTGTTTACTAATTGTTTGGGGGGCTTCGAGGCCAACTGAAGTCCGGGGTTCGCCACCCTCCAGGGGTTTACTTAAATATTCAGGGTGTGGATCGGCAGTCCCTGAAACCACGGTGATCCTAGGAAGTGCCTTATTGTTTCTGTAATCACACGGGCAGTACTCATGGTGTTATAAAGTGATACACGCATAGAACCCTTGCAGTTGTAGAATTGCGCAGGCTTCATTTATGTAATAGTCTGTTGGTTTATATTTGGTAGTGCACCGCAAAATTACAAACGTTTTCCCTCATAACCTCCTATAAACTGAGGATTTTCACAATAAACTACAGACAAGTTTTGTCAGAAAAAGACCTATATATTCACTTATTTATTGGAAAAAAATAACCTTTATTAAAACAACACAAATAAATGGAAATGCAAGTTTATTAGAACAAACAACAGTATAACATGAAATATGTGGGTCGGACTCCTCCGGAAGCAGCGTACAAAATGTGAAAAACAAAAATGAAACGTAAGTATGTGTGCCATGTGGAAGAGGAAAAGAAAGATAGTCAGAATTAAAGGAAGATAGTGAGAATGGGAGGGGGAGGGAGTGGGTGGAAGGGATAAGGGGAGAAAGAGTCAAAAGAACAGAGGGAGGAGGAGACAGAGTGTCGGCCTACTGCACCCAACCCTCAGTGTTTACGTCCCATCACCCGTTTATCTAGGACGATGGGGTCCGCAAGAAAGAGTGTGGTCCAGCAAGTCCTTAAAATGAAAAATATGAATGAGGCCAGAAATTACATTATTACTACGGAAACACCGCTTGCCTGCACCTGTGCACCCAGGGTGATGCACCCCAGCACCATCCCCCGCACTGTGCTCAATTGTAGGTCCTGCGCACCGAGGCTTCAATGCTTACTTGCCACCATTGGTATGTCGAGGGCATCATGTTGGGGTGAGCACCCATTCCGCTCATTTTGGCTCATTCAATTCAGTGTCTGAAAAGGGGGAAATAATTTAACGGTGGAAACGTCTGGAGGTAAATGAAGGTTTATTTCAAGCTTAATAGAAATCACTAGTTGAGTGCATCCAAACTATCGTGGTTTAAAGAGGAGTTGGAGTGCACAACAATACACAAGGTTAAATAATAATATCTTATACCAAGGTTCACATATAAAGGAACAGAGCGCATCAGTGATGTCATTTGAGATGTCATCAGTGATGTCATCTGTGATGTCACTGACCATGTCATGAGTGATGTAATATGTGACGTCATCACCAGTGCATTGCGGGCACATGAGTTATAGTTAGCTCAACTAACTATAACAGACAAATTTCTCTGGTTTTATATGAGTCACATGTCCAATTCCTAAGGTTTTTTAAATGCTAATTCCTAACTATAACGTCTTTAAAATCTATGGTTATTCAGTGAATATATATATATATATATATATATATATATATATATATATATATATATATACATTACCTACTAGCAGTCGCCAGTAGGAAGGTAGAGTTAGGACCTAGTTTCCATAGGAAAAGCATTTTTTCTTTTATCAATAACTTTGGCGCTGGTTGATGAATCTTTGCAAAATTTCCCCAATTTCCCATTTGAGATGTCACCAGTGATGTCATGAGTGATGTCACTGACCATGTCATGAGTGATGTAATATCTGACGTTATCAGCAGTGCATTGCGGGCGCGCAAGTTATAGTTAGCTGAATAACTATAACAGATGAATTTCAATGGTTTTGTATGAGTGAAATGTCCAGCTAGCTATACCATGTGTGAAACCTATGTTTTTTTCAGTGAATTTCAAAGGTTTTTAAAATGCTAATTCCTAACTATAACGTGGCTGAAACCTATGTTTTTTTTCAGTGAATTTCAAAGGTTTTGTAAATGATAATTTTTAAATGTATTAATTGTTATATTTTTGTTATACTAATTTACTACATTGTTTTAAAGTATTTATTTCTAGATATTTAGTTTTTTAAATTACTTTACATATTTTTGATATAAATTGTAAAAAAATGTTTTAACCCTTTCGATGCTGATGACGAGCTCAGCTCGTCATGATGCACAGTTGAGCTGTGCTGATGACGAGCTGAGCTCGTCATGAATAATGGATAAGTGCAGTTTCCAGCACAGGGGGGGAAAACACCTAGCAGCCAAGGTGTTAAAAAAATATTGAAATTGTAATATATTTTATTTTTATTTCTTTTTTTTTAAATTATATCTATTTTACATAGCAGGCAATGATATCCTATGGAAGTAAATTCAAGTTACTGGTAAGTAAGTTAAATTTACTTTTCAGGAATAGTAGTGAGCTGAAAGATGCAGCACTGAGGTATCTCCTGATAACCGGTAAGTAAATTGGAAGTCGTAGTTCGACTGATTTTTGAGGAATTTTTTTAAGGTCCAAAACTCCACACTTAAATTTTTTTCCAAGTGAAACCAGTCAATGTTAGCCTATGGAAGGAAATTCAAGTTACTGTAACTACGATTAGAATTACTTTTCAGGATCAGTCGTGGGCTGAAAGATGCAGCACTGAGGTCTCTCCTGATAACAGGTGAGTAAATCAGAATTCGTAGTTCGGCTGCTTTTAGAGGAATTTTTTAAAGTTCCAAAACTCCACACTTAGAAAAATTTCCAAGTAAAACCAGTCAATGTCAGCCTATGGAAGGAAATTCAAGTTACTGTAAGTATGGTTAGAATTACTTTTCAGGATCAGTAGTGCGCTCAAAGATGCAGCACTGACGTTTCTTGTGATAACAGGTGAGTAAATCGGAATTCGTAGTTTGGCTGATTTTACAGGAATATTTTGCTCAATAGTGAAGGAAGGGGGCGGGGCCTGAGGTAACATGTGTGCAAACACGCCCTGTGGCGCATTTTAGATTGGGGAATTAATTCTTCAATCCTGAGGTCCCCTGTGAGCCAACTAGCCCACCAGGTACCTCCTGTGTACGCCAGCAAGTTGTGTTGCAGAGAGGTGTTCAGAGGGCACGCCCCCTTCTTACAACACTCTGCAACACAGCTCTGTGGTGCTTACTGGAGATTCATGTCGGACTAGTTGTCCCCTAGTGGACCTCTGGATTGAAAAGGAAATAATTCCCCAACTTAAAACGTGCCACAGGGCATGTTTGCACTCACATCACCTCAAGCCCCGTCCCCTACCTTCACCACTGTGCAAACGCTCTCTGTAGCATGTTCTAAGTTGGGGGGTTAAGTCCCCTTGCATGCTGGTGATCCCTGGGGGCCAACTAGCCCACCAGGAACCTCCAGTATGCACCAGGGGGCTGCGCTGCAGAGAGGTGTTGTTGGACCTGCGATGGGCAAGCCCAGCACAAAGGGGGTAGCTTGGCTCAAGTGTCAAGGCAAGTGAAGGCTATCGTGTTAAGCCGGCTTCTACCCAATAATATCTCCTTGAACAACCACCAAAAAGAAGGACACCACACCACTGTTGTAGAAAATACGATTCCTTTATGTAAAAATTCTCTGTTGTGAATGGGGATCAATTAGGAAAGCACACTTACATTTCTTTTGGATCACAATTTGCTGGGTTTCGATTTTTGAATAGATACGATAAATAAGCTTAGGAGTACAGTTCATCAATAAATAGATTAAATATCAGGAATAAATATTGTCAATAAATAGAATAAATATCGGGAATAAATATCTTCAATAAATAGCATAAATATCACTGTCTGTGTAGCAGAGTAAATACTGGTTCAGTTCAAGAACATCTACAGATTCATTCTGGTATCGCTGCCAACTATTAAATACTTCAGGAACACTACATTTGCAAATACATTTCAGGTTGGAAAGATTACTCTTACAGTTTATGACGATTTCACCATTAGTGTACACAGGCTTCTCTGGGCTTAACAGGGAGTGCTGGGACTCTTTAAGAATCACACGGGGGTTATGCGCGTATATCTAAAAGGCAAGGAAAGACAGTGAACACTTCATTTACACTCGGCTGCCACCGGGTTGAGATCTCTGTTTGCCGGTGGGGTCTAAGCGCGCCTAGGGGTTTCTGTCCCCGCTAGCACTCAGGCGGCACCAGTTCCAAGTCTTCAGACTGCCGAACGGGGCTGCCGAAGAGGTCAGACAATCTTCGCGCTCAGTCAAATAAATACCGGTTCACAGTTCCTTTATAACAGCGCTTCCCACCTGAAGAAACGGGCCCACCTCACATCGGCTGCAATCGAAAAGCGATTCAGTCGGGTTCAGCACTTCTCTCGCCAGCGACGGGTTCTCAGGGGCTCCACGGACCTCCCTCCGACTTCCTCAAACAGGGATGGTTCCCGCCCACAGCTACAGCTGCCGATCCACTGGGGAGGGGCAGAGACAGTAGTCCCGCCCAACGAAGGCCGGCCTTTCCCCGCCCCGGCGCACCACCTCACCTCAGTCTGCGCAGGAAGCACTCTACGCCGGTGGAGCTCGGAGACGTCCGAGCTCCTCGCTGGAGGCGCCTGTCACACAAGGGGCACAGAAGACGCTTGTGGTCGCGGCGAACCTGCTCTCGCCTCGCGACCCGAGTCAGTCGTAATTCGCCACCGGGGGGGGGGGGGGGGGCGGGGAGGCACACGAAAAATCGGCCACAGTCTCTTGGGGGTGACGAGGCACTCGCTGGGCAGGCGCTGTAGGCGCAAGGTCACCGCACACACAGCTGACTGGAACGCCAGTCAGGATCCACGCCAGTGACTCTTGCTTGCTCTACTGCCCGCGCTACCAGCTGCCTCAGGGGGTCAACAGGGCAGGTGTCAATCTGGTGTCAAGTCTGGAATCTCCTTCTTCACCTAGATCTGGAACATCATTATCCTATCTAGTCTTTTGGTCATCTAAAATGGCCGCCAGGGACTGGACCTTATATAGCCAGTGCCCTGAGGTGCTGGCTCGTGCCAGTAGGTTCTAGAACCTTTTTTGGGTTAGGCCAATGACATGGCACTACTGGGGTATTTGGGTCTCTAACAGCCACCATACTGGGGTTCTAGAGCAGCCATTTTGTGTACCTGAGGGAAATAAAGTAATTCCTGTCAGGAATGCGCACCAAGTAAAAGGGCGCCAAAACCTTGAAAGGTCAGGGTTCATGGAGGCTCCACAGGGAGTCACTCTCATGAGGAAAATGGATGGCCACCATTTTGAGGTCATTCATACAGGTTGCCAATCCCAGTTTATAATGTCACAGGTTTCGCCAGGTGTCTTGTGAATAGGTGCCAAAAACCTTGTGAACAACTATAGTGAAGTAGTGTGGCTCACTGGTTAGAGGCGGCAGACCCGAGAGCAGAGGACGGCCCGGGACCAGGGTTCGATTCCCGGCACGGCAGGTTTCTGGACCAGGGTCAGCGGACTCGATAATTCTCTCGCCTCGGTGCCCACTCTGATCAGCGATCACACTCGGCAACTCTGGGCATTAGCTTGCCTCATCTTCACTAACGGCCCCCCAGACCGCCGGGGATGCCTGGTCTCACCCTGGAGATACCCATTAAGGGACCATCTCTCAGGGAAGCCAGGAAGGGTTTCGCGGCGGTCGAAGCGCCAGGACGCCTACGGGTAGCAGTGCGCTATATAAATGCCTACACATACACATACATACAACTGGGCGTCAAGGAACATCTAGCCCCATTGAAACAGCACACAAAAAGGTCCTGGTAGACAAAGAAAAGCGACAAATTTTGGGAGGTACAGGGGAACAAAAGAAATCATAGTGGTGAGGGGACTCTCAGAAGCAGACGGGTCTAACACGCGTCCCCCCCAGCTGAAAGTGGGGAGAGCTACCCAACCCCTTGGGAGTTCTCAACACTAAGGCGGAAATACCAGGAGAGACCGTCTGCATTGGCGTGGTCAACTCCGGGCCGGTGTTCCACCCGAAAGTCCATTCCCTGTAGGGAGATAGACCACCTCAACAGTTTGGGGTTTTCCCCCTTCATCTGCATGAGCCAGCGAAGGGGTCGGTGGTCTGTCTGAACAAGGAAGTGCGAACCAAACAAGTATGGTCGCAGCTTCTTCAGTGCCCAGACCACCGCAAAGGCTTCCCGCTCAATGGTACTCCACCTCTGTTCCCGGGGAAGCAGTCTCCGTGACAGAAAGACCACGGGTTGATCCAGACCCTCCTCATTGAGTTGCGATAACACCGCCCCAATGCCAATGTCGGATGCATCTGTCTGGACAATGAATTCCTTTGTGAAGTCTGGGGCCTTCAAGATGGGAGCATTACACAATGCTTGTTTCAGAGTGTCGAAGGCTCGCTGACAAGCCTCCGTCCAGATGACTCTCCTGGGTTGCTTCTTGGCCGTGAGTTCAGTAAGAGGTGCCACGATAGTGCCATACCCCTTCACAAACCGTCTGTAGTAGCCTGTGAGGCCCAGGAAGGCTCGGACCTCAGTCTGGGTCTTGGGGGGTTTCCAGGCCATGATTGCCTCAATCTTCGCCTGAAGGGGCTGCACCTTTCCCCTGCCCACCAAGTGGCCTAAGTACACTACTGACCCCTGTCCAATCTGACATTTGCTGGCCTTGATTGTCAAGCCAGCCCTTTCCAGGGTTTGGAGAACGGCCTGCAAGTGCTGCAAGTGATCCTCCCAACTGCTACTGAAGACAGCTATGTCATCTAAGTAGGCAGCAGAGAAGGACTCCATCCCGGTGAGGATCGTGTTCACCAGCCTCTGAAAAGTGGCAGGAGCGTTCTTAAGCCAGAAGGGCATGACACAGAACTGGTAGTGTCCATCAGGTGTGGAGAAGGCTGACCTTTCCTTGGCTCCATCAGTCATGGGAATCTGCCAGTACCCTGCAGTGAGGTCAATGGTACTGAGATATTGGGCAGCTCCCAACCGGTCAATCAGTTCATCCGCCCGTGGGATCGGATGAGCATCTGTTTTGGTTACCGAATTTAGTCCTCGGTAATCCACACAGAATCGTAATTCTGGTGTGGCGCCAGGTGGAGCGGCTTTGGGCACCAAAACCACCGGGCTAGACAAGGGCTACTTGAAGGTTCAATGACCCCTAGCTCCAGCATCTTAGCTACTTCACTTCGAATGCTGGCCTTCACCTTGTCAGACAGCCGGTAAGACTTGGACTTCACAGGTGGGCTGTCTCCTGTGTCCACGTCATTGGTACACAGGTGGGTCTTACCCGGGACAAGGGAGAACAGAGGAGCGAATGACCCCAAGACCTGGCGACATTCCTCCTGCTGCTCAGGAGTCAGGGATGGCGAGAGTTTCACTCCCTCCACCGACCCATCCTTTTCTTGAGACGCAAAAAGGTCAGGGAGAGGCTCTGTGTCCTCTTCCTCTGATCCATCAGTCACCATAACCAACATGACTTCGGGCCTCTCGTAGTGGGGCTTGAGGCGGTTGGCATGTAACACCCGATGTGGGTGCCAAGGGGTCTTCACGTCCACCAAGTAGGTAGCCTTGCCCATCTTCTCCAACACCTCATAGGGGCCTGTCCAACGGTCCTGGAGGGCACTCAGCTCTCCAGGCTCCATCACCCACACCTTCTGACCAGGCTCCAGCTCCACTGGGTGAGCATTGTGGTCATACCACGCTTTCATCACAGACTGGCTGGCTTCCAAGTTGTCAGAAGCTTGCTTCCACAACTTAGCCATTTGGCTCCGGAAGGCCAGCATGTAGCTCACCACGTCCTGGGAAACTTTCCGAGGAGACTTTTCCCAGGAGTCCCTCACCAGGCTGAGAGGTCCACGTACAGGGTGCCCGTACAAAAGCTCAAAGGGGCTAAAGCCCACTCCCTTCTGCGGCACTTCCCTGTAAGAAAAGAGCAAACAAGGTAGGAGGACGTCCCATTTCCTTCGCAGGCTTTCGGGTAGACTTCTGATCATACCCTTTAAGGTTTTGTTGAACCTTTCCACCAGGCCATTGGCCTGTGGGTGATAAGGAGTGGTAAACCTGTAGGTCATGTGTATAACAAAAGAGAGAGTAAGGGAGATTTGCACAGTCTATGTGAGGTGGGAACTCCTGGTCCCCTAAGCTAGAATTAAAGAACAATGGAGGAGTACACCCTATAGGCGAAAAAATACAAAGAAGAGAATCCTTCTGTATCAGTAAGATTATTTGGTTTTCGTCAGGACTGTGTATTTTGAGCGGGGTGGTCCACACACGCTAAGGCGTGTCCAGCCCTCGTTCAAAAGCAGACCGTAAATAGTGGTCTGATGTAAAAAGTGCTTTTTCCTGAGTTCAGGAGAAAAACCTGTAAATAGAAAAACATATAAAGGTTGGGTATACATACTGGGGATGACAAAACAAGGGTGCATATTATGACACTTATTGTGCTAGGTGAATATAACGACATTCAGGTGATAGTAAAACACCTAACATTTCATCAGACCACTATTTACGGTCTGCTTTTGAACGAGGGCTGGACACGCCTTAGCGTGTGTGGACCACCCCGCTCAAGATACACGGTCCTGACGAAAACCAAATAATCTTACTGATGGTTGAAACAAGTAGACCTACTTTTAATTAACTCACATAGCACACTTGGCTATTTTTAAGTTTTTTTCACACGTCTCGAGGCACCTAAACCTTCCTAAATAGGCACTGGTGCCACAAATATATTTTAAACAGGGCTCAAGCACTCCAGAATAAATTCTTGGTGTGAGTAGACTTGGCCATTTTTAACACACTTTCACTGTTATCTTTCGCACATATAAAAACAAATAAACCAGCTCCACTGTAACCAGGTGTCGCAGCACACCCTATGGGCACTCGGCCTATGGGGTGGGACCCCAATGATGAAGCATGTCACCAACCAGGTTGGTGAGTGAGGGGTCTTCTCTAAGGACTACTACTGTCCTACATAAAGGTTGGGGCAATCTTTTGCTAACCAGAGCCTTAAGCTCCTGATACAGAAGGATTCTCTTCTTTGTATTTTTTCGCCTATAGGGGGTACTCCTCCATTGTTGTTTAATTCTAGCTTAGGGGACCAGGAGTTCCCACCTCACATAGACTGTTCAAATCTCCCTTACTCTCTCTTTTGTTATACACATACTAGGCAGCGCACAGCTGCGAGAGCGACACATAATTAGACCTTATCTTTGCAACCATGGCTGATAACCAAGGCCTTTCATACACCTCTGAAGAGGTCGAGGAGGTGATGAGCGATCTCTCTATTTTTGCGGACCCTAGCATTGCTCAAAGCATTTCTGCAACCACAGATTGGGAAAACTTAACAGAGCTGAAAAGAAATAGAATTAGGACAATCCTACACGGGACTATCCTAAAACAATATCTGGACAAGAACATGGCGCCGAAAGGACTACTAGTCTCCAATGCCCCACGAATCTTTTTAGAAGACGCAGTGTTTCGAAAAGATTGGGCTGCCATAGCGTGGCATTGTACCCACAACTGGATAGTCTTGATTTTAAAGACAGCTCTAAGACTATCCGAAAAAATCCTGGTGGAAATCCAAGTAGCTGAAGGCAATATGAAGACAACCATCACTGGCTTTAAGAAAAAGCTGGATGAACTGAATAAAGAGATGACAGACTATAAAGACAACTTAACACAACAGAAAGTGCAAAAGTTCCAAAAAGATTAAAAAAGATTCACTATGGTGAAAGCGTACCCATACTCAGACCCTGAGTATGTACCACCATCCAAGGGGGATGACAACTCTGATGCTTCAAGCAATGCGTCTTGTAACACCTCTAATTCCAGTGGAAATTCCAGTAATGGAAGCAGCAAAACAAGAGGAAGAGGACGAGGTAGAGGTAAGAACAATTGGCCTACCTTCAACCCAATGCCAATGCCGCATTTCCAGGATGTATACAACCAACCAAACTTCTCTATGTACGGATGGCAACCACCATTCCAGCAACCGTTTTTTCCCCAAAATCCCTATATGCCCCCTTTTTTAAACCGGGGCGGGAGAGGACGGGGAAGGAGAAAAAATGCCGGCCAGGGCAATCAAGTCCATTGGGCACCGGAAGATCCGAGTACCAACCAGGGCAAGAACAAAGCTCAACAACCAGGACCGAGCAATCGGAGAACCTAATTACCAATCTCTCCAATAGACCCCTCACCAAAGATGAGGAATCAGTACTTAACAAAGGTCTAGGCTTTGTACCGACCGCAAATTTGGATAAGTTTAAACTCCACTGTGAACTGGCTTCCTTCTTTAGGAAATTGAGACTCAAAGCCTTTTTTGAAAAGAAAACCTTAACAGAGGAAAGTACCGATCCAAATGAGACAGGACTACGGAATAAGTCCACATTTACACCACCACCTCACATGGTCCCTGTAGAAATTTCTACTTTTGAGCAGGCTGTTTTCAATGAAGTGGAGAAAATATCCCCTAAAAACCTTTTATGAATCTTACCAAACAAGAAAGTATTGCACTGAAAAACCTACAGAACTCCGACACCATTATCATAAAACCTGCTGATAAGGGCGGAGGGATAGTCATCCAGGACAAATCAGCCTACCAGACAGAATGCCTCAGACTACTCGGGGATCACCTGAACTATCGCAGACTACCAATGGATCCCACAGATGATCTCAGGGGTGAGATCACATCACTTGTGGAACATGGAGAAGCAGAAGGCTACCTCTCTAAACAAGAGGCGGATTTCTTATGTAAAAGTGAAGGTAAAATCCCCTACTTTTACACGCTCCCAAAGCTGCACAAAAACAAAATTCCACCACCTGGGAGACCTATTGTCTCAGGGATAGGTTCATTACTTGAACCCCTTTCTTGTTCCTGTGATGTCTTTTTCAAAACGATGGTTCAAAAAACTAGCACCTACCTACAGGATACCAAAAGCGTACTACGACTCCTGGATCAACTGACCATAGATGATGACACCATCTTAGTAAGCTTCGACATTGAGAGCTTATATACAAGCATTCCTCAGGATGCTACTCTGGAGGTGCTCAAAAGGGCTCTAGATAAAGAAGATTGGACCTCGAGAACCCCAAGAGAGTTCATCTTAGAATGCGCAAGACTGGCCTTGAAGAAAAACTATTTCCAATATGAGGACAAGATCTATCTCCAAACCGGGGGCACTTCTATGGGCAGTACTTTTGCCCCTAGTGTAGCAGGTTTGTACGTACATGATTTTGAGGAGAAGTACATCCTCAACCAGCAAAACCCCTATGGCTCCAATATTTTACTGTGGAGAAGATATATAGACGATGTGCTGACCATTTGGAAAGGCAGCGAAGACACGTTACTATGCTTCTTTAATTGGATCAACACACGGGATGAACATTTGAAATTCACTTATGTTAAAGACCTGAATTCGTTGGTCTTCCTGGATCTCACCATAACTAAAACCAATGGAAAATTGTCAACTGCCACCCACTACAAACCCACTGCTAAAAACAATTTACTCCGCTTCGAAAGCTTCCATCCAAGACCTCTGCGGGAAAACTTACCGTATGGGCAATACCTACGGCTACGCAGAAATTGCAGTGAACTTGATGATTATAAACATCAGGCCCAGGATCTCACAACCAAACTGAAAAACCGGGGATACCCGAATAAGATCCTGAGTAAGAGTCAAAAACGAGCCCGCAACCAACATCGAGCGGCCCTTTTAGAGGATGCAACCAGAGTGGAGGATGAACCGCCCCTAACATGTGTTACAACGTACAACACGATTTCCAATGATGTAACTAAAATCATAGGAAAACACTGGAACATCCTCAATACTGGTAACCTGCGATGGGAAAAGCCCCTCTTCTCATACAGAAGGGCTAGGAGCATCAGAGATGCAGTTGTGAACACTAGACCCAAAGCAACTACAGTGGAGAATGAATCAGTCCTGAACACATGGGGGCTACCAAAAGTGATAGGACACTACAAATGCGGCAATTGCAGCGTATGCCCTTTTACCTACAACACCAAAACCTTACAACTGGAGCCCAATAAAGTCTGGACGATTAGGGGGCATACGAACTGCAACAGTGAGAACGTGGTGTATTTGCTAACATGTCCTTGTGATCTAAGATACGTGGGCATGACTAGTAGAAAAATTAAAACACGCATTGGTGAACATAGAAGCACCATCAGGTGCAAAAAGGCCAATACAAAACTTACCGAACACTTTCTGTCGGTAGGACATAGTGCAGATGACATCCACTGGACAATAATAGAACAATTAAGACCAGGAACCAATGTGACCCAACGCCTTTTTGAAAAGGAACAAAGGTGGGTCTATAGACTTGCCACCTACAAAACTGGTCTTAATGATAATATCCCATGGAACACGGTAATGGGTTAACAAACCCCCGCTAACACAGTGTGTGCATTAACTCTATACTCCCCTACACTGTAACTGAATATGAGTCATAACATTCTGAGCTGGAGCCTGTCCGGTATATTGTTTTACCCGAAATCTTACACCTGCATAGCTCTAATTACTTGTTTTCCCAATCTTTGTGTTTTTTTCCTCAATATTGATCTTCCAGATCAGGTCAACACCCTGAATTCTGGTTTTCTCCGATGGGGCGCAGCTCCTTCGTGAGCTCCGTTTGCCCAGCAGTTACCTGGACAACCGAAAACACCAAATTCCACGTGACCGCTACGTCAGACGCAGCGTCAACGGGTATCGCCACTGAGCTGCGCTATGATTGGTCTACCGGGATCCTCCGAGCGTAGCCACGCCCAACCAGGAAGTAGCAAACTATCTACTTCTGGGCGACGCTACCGCTTCGGATCACTCCACGGGGCATTCTCCGAGTAACGAACCAAGTAGGTTTATATGCCAGACGAGCAGAAGCCGCAAGTAAGTGCCCTGAGACTAGAACCAAGACTTTAATTTGGCGTCTTGGACCAAGACGTGTCCATCTCGTGCATTAGGCTAATAGGTTGCACACCTTTTTACTTTGCTGTAATTTTTAGGTGACGGACCCTTGCAGTCTTGGCCAACTCGATGCCCATGAATCGCTAATTTACCGCTTCAAGTGTAAGCAACACAGTCACTTCGTGTATGATATTTACTACAGATTGTGACTACTGCCTTCGGTAATAAACCTTAGATACCGTTCACTTCCAGAAATGCCTGGGCGTGTTGTGACGCCGCACTAGTAGTGGCGATTGCTCTCCCACACCTCTCCCTTCCCTTTTCACGTGTACCAACAACTAGTGTACTAACTAGAGGCTGGAATCATTTTTAGCACTCCTACGCTCCGGTAAACTTCGCCTGAGCACTGCTGTCTAGTACCTTAGACAGACCACGGGTACGACCTGAAATGTTAGGTGTTTTACTATCACCTGAATGTCGTTATATTCACCTAGCACAATAAGTGTCATAATATGCACCCTTGTTTTGTCATCCCCAGTACGTATACCCAACCTTTATATGTTTTTCTATTTACAGGTTTTTCTCCTGAACTCAGGAAAAAGCACTTTTTACATCAGACCACTATTTACGCTCTGCTTTTGAACGAGGGCTGGACACGCCTTAGCGTGTGTGGACCACCCCGCTCAAGATACACGGTCCTGACGAAAACCAAATAATCTTACTGATGGTTGAAACATGTAGACCTACTTTTAATTAACTCACATAGCACACTTGGCTATTTTTAAGTTTTTTTCACACGTCTCGAGGCACCTAAACCTTCCTAAATAGGCACTGGTGCCACAAATATATTTTAAACAGGGCTCAAGCACTCCAGAATAAATTCTTGGTGTGAGTAGACTTGGCCCTTTTTAACACACTTTCACTGTTATCTTTCGCACATATAAAAACAAATAAACCCGCTCCACTGTAACCAGGTGTCGCAGCACACCCTATGGGCACTCGGCCTATGGGGTGGGACCCCAATGATGAAGCATGTCACCAACCAGGTTGGTGAGTGAGGGGTCTTCTCTAAGGACTACTACTGTCCTACATAAAGGTTGGGGCAATCTTTTGCTAACCAGAGCCTTAAGCTCCTGATACAGAAGGATTCTCTTCTTTGTATTTTTTCGCCTATAGGGGGTACTCCTCCATTGTTGTTTAAAACCTGTAGGTCACCCCGCACTCCTTCCACATTGCCCGCATGTACGCTGACATGAAGTTGGTCCCCCTGTCAGACACAACTTCCTTGGGGAATCCCACTCGGGTAAAGATCCCCATCAGGGCCTTCGCCACTACCGGTGCAGTAATGGTTCTCAGAGGTATTGCCTCCGGATACCTTGTGGCATGATCAGTACCAGGATGAACCTGTGACCGGATGTTGTCGGCGGATCTAAGGGCCCAGCAATGTCGATGCCCACCCTTTCAAAGGGGGCGCCAACGACGGGAAGTGGTTACAGGGGAGCCTTCAGCTTCATCCCTGTTTTCCCACTGGCTTGGCATGACACACACGACCGACAGTATGTATCGGACGCCACCCTCATTCGAGGCCAATAAAAGTGGGGGACAAGCCGTGCAAAGGTCTTGTCCTGTCCCAGGTGTCCTGCCAAGGGAATCTCGTGAGCCAACTCTAATAGGAAGGCTCGGTAGCACTGTGGGACTACCAGGGCCCGTGACAGTCCGTGCACTGGCGCCCTGGGCTCACTGTAGAGGAGTCCATCCTCCCAGTAAACACGATAGTTCCCAGAATCATTACCTGCTGCCTGGGCTTCAGCCTGTTGCCTCAGACCCTCGAGGGTGGGACATTCCCTCTGTCCCTTGCTCAGTTCCTCCCTGGATGGTCCTCCCTCCACTCGCCACTCAGCGGGGATAGGCAGATCCTCCAATGGAACCATGTCCTCCTCCGCGGACTCCGGGTCCATCTCCTCCGATGGCCTATCCGTCTCACGGGGCACGGACATCAAGGCAGGCTCTTCCTGTCCTCGAGATGCTCCCTCATCGGCAGCTGGGTGGGCCATTGTTCCAGGCTCCAACCCGGTCCTCCCGAGCAGCCGCCGACCTGGTACTCACACAGGCCCAATCAGGTGTACCTAGCATCTCAGAATGAGTCCGGTATTCCACCTCCTTCCAAGCATTGTGCTCCATATCATTGCCCAGCAGACAATCGACTGGCACGGCGGGGCTTACGGCAACTCAAAGTGAACCTGCACCCCCGCCCCACTCAAAGGGAACCTCAGCCACGGGATAGTGGCTCATTCTGCTGTCAGCCATCGCGGCTGGATGAAGTACGCCTGGAATCACCTGCTCTGAGGACACCAGATGACTCCTACCTATAGTCATACTGGCTCCTGTATCTCTCAGAGCTTCCCCTCTATGGCCATTGATGGTGACCCATTGCCCATACTTGGTAGTATTTGGGGGCACCTGGATCTTTGGAACCATCTCCCGATCACCCAGGGACACTAAGGTGACACCCGCCCACTCCTTCCTCTTAACTAAGGGCATCTCCTCCACGAGTGCTACACTAGCAACTCCCGGGGCCTTTCCTCCAGTGGGAGTGGGTGGTCTCTTTGGGCATTTCGCGTCTCCCTTATAATGTCCAATACCACCGCACTCAAAGCAATGGACAACACTTGGCTGCTGAGTCTTTCCAGGATTAGAGTTCTTTTGCGGGCTAGCCTTAGAGTTGGAGAAGAAACCTTTCCCCTTAAAGTTATTTTGGGGGCCTTTGGAGAACTCCTGTTTCTTATTATCTCCCCCCTCTTTCTTCTGGGGAGCGCCCTGTCCGGACTTCTGAGAATCTCCTCCCGTCCCCTTCGTGGACACTCGGGTACTTACCCAAATGTCCGCCTCCTCAGCAAGCTTACGGGGGCAAGTAAGTTTGCTGTCTACCAGGTGCTGCCTCAGCTCGGGAAGACATTTCTCGAGGAGATGTTCCTTGAGAATGAGATTGTACAACCCTCGATAGTCTTCCACCTCACTACCTTGGACCCACCCATCCGGGGCTTTCTTGGCATAATCCAGGAAGTCAACCCAATTCTGTGAGCTCAGTTTATGGCTGCCCCTAAACCTCTGCCGGTATTTCTCGGGGGTCAACCCAAACTTTCTAATGAGCGCCACCTTCATGGCGGGGTAGTCTACCTGATCCTCCCGGTCTAGGGCCAATAGGGCATCCCTACCTGTTGGAGGCATGTAGCGATACAATCCACCACCCCAATGCTGCTCATGGATCCCATGGGCTCTTAAGGAGACCTCATAGGCTGCCAGCCACTTAGCTATGACATCTCCAACAGTATAGCTAGCGACCACGTCCTTGGGTAAGTGAGGCCTGAGCTCCCTGGCAAATTCCTTAGACTCGACACGCTCCGGAGTGATGTTATTGGCTCTGAGGGCGAGTTCTCGTAGCTTGAACTCGTGTTCCATCCTCTTCTCTTCCATCTCCAGCTTAGCTAACTCCCACCTCAATTGTCTTTCCTCTCTTCTATCAGCTAACTCGGTCTCTGACAACCCTCCTGTTGATGCACTGCTGCCCTCCCGTGAGGCTACCTTGGGGCTGATTATCATATCACCCACCCCCAGGGGACATTCCGCAGCTCTCTCAACGACAGTACCCCGGTCTGACTCCTCCTCCTCTACCATACCCTCCGGTTGCGCCTCCACCCATGCTCGCAGACTAATGCGGAGCTCCTCTCTTTTGGCCCCTCGCCTAACGAACACTCCCCTTTCCTGACAGAACTCTTTGAGCTGCGCCACGGTATAGGTCTCCAGCTCTGACATATCGAATTCCATCTTGTCAGTGAAAAGTGTGGACAACCACCTCGAAGTAGGTTACAAGGATAGGAACTCTGAGGGTCACCTCCACCCACCTCCAGAAGAGAATTTGGAAAAAACTAAATATGGAATTGGAGGGCCGCTGGGAGAAAACTCTGGGTGTGTACCTGTGGCGCACACGGAATTATTATGGGGTCCAAAACAAGCACGGCTCGTAATCCCACCCGCTGAACACCAATTTTATGTTGGACCTGCGATGGGCAAGCCCAGCACAAAGGGGGTAGCTCGGCTCAAGTGTCAAGGCAAGTGAAGGCTATCGTGTTAAGCCGGCTTCGACCCAATAATATCTCCTTGAACAACCACCAAAAAGAAGGACACCACACCACTGTTGTAGAAAAATACGATTCCTTTATGTAAAAATTCTCTGTTGTGAATGGGGATCAATTAGGAAAGCACAATTACATTTCTTTTGGGTCACAATTTGCTGGGTTTCGATTTTGGAATAGATTCAATAAATAAGCTTAGGAGTACAGTTCATCAATAAATAGATTAAATATCAGGAATAAATATTGTCAATAAATAGAATAAATATCGGGAATAAATATCTTCAATAAATAGCATAAATATCACTGTCTGTGTAGCAGAGTAAATACTGGTTCAGTTCAAGAACATCTACAGATTCATTCTGGTATCGCTGCCACCAATTAAATACTTCAGGAACACTACATTTGCAAATACATTTCAGGTTGGAAAGATTACTCTTACAGTTTATGACGATTTCACCATTAGTGTACACAGGCTTCTCTGGGCTTAACAGGGAGTGCTGGGACTCTTTAAGAATCACACGGGGGTTATGCGCGTATATCTAAAAGGCAAGGAAAGACAGTGAACACTTCATTTACACTCGGCTGCCACCGGGTTGAGATCTCTGTTTGCCGGTGGGGGTCTAAGCGCGCCTAGGGGTTTCTGTCCCCGCTAGCACTCAGGCGGCACCAGTTCCAAGTCTTTAGACTGCCAAACGGGGCTGCTGAAGAGGTCACACAATCTTTGCGCTCAGACAAATAAATGCGGGTTCACAGTTCCTTTATAACAGCGCTTCCCACCTGAAGAAACGGGCCCACCTCACATCGGCTGCAATCGAAAAGCGATTCAGTCGGGTTCAGCACTTCTCTCGGCAGCGACGGGTTCTCAGGGGCTCCACGGACCTCCCTCCGACTTCCTCAAACAGGGATGGTTCCCGCCCACAGCTACAGCCGCCGATCCACTGGGGAGGGGCAGAGACAGTAGTCCCGCCCAACGAAGGCCGGCCTTTCCCCGCCCCGGCGCACCACTTCACCTCAGTCTGCGCAGGAAGCACTCTACGCCGGTGGAGCTCGGAAACGTCCGAGCTCCTCGCTGGAGGCGCCTGTCACACAAGGGGCACAGAAGACGCTCGTGGTCGCGGCGAACTTGCTCTCGCCTCGCGACCCGAGTCAGTCGTAATTCGCTACCGGGGGGGGGCGGGGAGGCACACGAAAAATCGGCCACAGTCTCTTGGGGGTGACGAGGTACTCGCTGGGCAGGCGCTGTAGGCGCGAGGTCACCGCACACACAGCTGAGTGGAACGCCAGTCAGGATCCATGCCAGGGACTCTTGCTTGCTCTACTGCCCGCGCTACCAGCTGCCTCAGGGGGTCAACAGGGCAGGTGTCAATCTGGTGTCAAGTCTGGAATCTTCTTCTTCACCTAGATCTGGAACATCATTATCCTATCTAGTCTTTTGGTCATCTAAAATGGCCGCCAGGGACTGGACCTTATATAGCCAGTGCCCAGAGGTGCTGGCTCGTGCCAGTAGGTTCTAGAACCTTCTTTGGGTTAGGCCAATGACATGGCACTACTGGGGTTTGCGTGTTTTGCACGTTTGCTTCACTGCTTTCTTGTGCCTCGGTTCTACCGATTTTTTAAAAAAATTAAATAGATAGACGCTCCTTGAGGAATTATTTCAAATATTTAAATTATTTCTGTTATGTACTTCATTTGAAAAGAAAACATAAGAAACATGGTATCTCCAATCATTTATATTACTTGAAGAATGATTCTGAAGTACAAAATGTTGGGCAACAAAACAACACTACAATCTTCAGTACATTTTTCTGTAGTGTAATATACCGTTGGTACAGTATGTATTATACATATATATACATAAGGTGCTCCTGTAAATACAGTCAGCTAATCCATCAGTCTTTTATATACAAATCCTTTCTTTGATGAATATGAACCAAACGGTATACAAGCGTCGACGTTTCGTCTCTTTAACATATCATTTCCACCAAGACCATCCTCAGGACTATATGTTGCACATGATATCTACAAAAACATATACAATATATACATATTAAGTACATCGGCTCTACCGAGGCACAAGATGGCTGCCAACACTTCCTGGTTTGGAGTGTTGACAGACAGTTGACAGCCATTGACCATTCAGCTCGTTCTCGAGAAGGTATAGAGTACTGTACAGAGTACTGTACAGAGTACTGTACAGAGTACTGTACTTCGTACCCCACGATTTAAAAAAAAAATCCTTGTGGGACCCCTGAGCAGGCCTAGGGGATAAGGGTGTTTTTACCATGCAACCTTTGCCTGTTTTGCACAAGATGGCTGCCAACACTTCCTGGTTTGGAGTGTTGACAGACAGGTAATGTAAATGGCATAAATATAAATGGCACTTATATATATGTTGTTGAATGTAAGCCATATATCAGTGTAAACAAAAGCAATATACAAAGAATGAATTGGATAACGTTCCAAGATGGCGCTCACAATCTTGTGGGTCGTTTAAAGTCCTATGTCTGTTTCCTTAATCTGGGAGTTACAAATGGCGCCGCGCTGCATATTACGCGTAGACACAGAAGAAGGAATTGTGGGGAGAAGAATTAGGTGCTCAAAGTATAGAAATTTGGAAAAGATCTTGTATTCTCTTATACAAAACTGTTAAACTAGCATGGCTGAGATGTAATAATTTTTTCACGATACATCGAGCCTACCTCTCACCTTTGAAACTGTCTAAATTTATCCCAGGCAAGAAATGCAACAAGTGCAACTACATCGAGGCCTCGGATGTCCATTTGTTCAAGGACTGCCCTTACATAGCCCAGTTCCGGGATGAAGTGAAAGTAACCCTAGATTCTATCTTAAACATATCTGTGTCCATCACACTACCCCTTATTATCTTTGGATGGGATGATAGTATGACCGGTCATGCAAGGTCTCTCTTGTTTTATGAAATTTTGCTGGCTAGGAGACAGATATGTAAAGTCTGGATAGAAAATACGGCACCATCACTGGTTGTCATCTATGTATGAAACATCTAAGATGGATATGAACACATCTTGCAGTATTCGTAACGTGGCTTTTTGGGACCTCTTGGTTCAGTGGAAATAATTGGCTGGTTTTTTTTTTCCCGGTCCTATGATTATGCCATATTACTCCAAGGACCAGGCCCCCTCCCTTTTTACCATGGTTGGTCCTACAGGTTATTAATACCAAGATGGAGTAAGTGCAGGCTTGCTCCTGTTTATTCCCTGTACTGCCAATCCTCAGAAATAGTGTCACCGAGTGGGCAACAGTAAACACCTTGTATCTCGGAGCAAGACACGCATGGTGGTTGGCGGCTAATTAAGAGGAGGGCAAGGCAAATGAGGACAAAAAAAAACACAAAAAAAAGAAAAGAAAACGCCATGGAAACTACTCCATCAGTGGCTACATTAACGCAGCGACTAAGAAGAACAGAGGTGGCACAAGAAGCACCATCTAGTGGTCTAAAGTTACCATCAAAATTCGTACCATAAATGCCCATGGACTCCATAGACACTTTCTCCGACTTAATCATCAAGGATTTGATGAAGTTCAGGGAGAATAAACAAATGAAAAAGGGTCATGATAATCTGACGAAACTACAGAGAGAAGCTGTCAAAGGTTTAGAGGAGGACACAACAATTATCTGTAAACCCTCGGACAAGAGAGGCAACGTTGTTGTCCCCACAAGAGAACAATATGTGGGAGAGGCTATGCGACAACTGGGTGATTGGAGTTGTTATGAATTGACCACTAAGACTCAATACAATGACAGTATCATTGAACTACATGAACTCCTGACCAAATGGCATGGCAAATCAATGCTGGACTCATATGAATATCTGTTTCTGAGAGTAACCAACCCTGTGTTACCAACATTCTACCACCTACCCAAGGTGCACAAAGACATGGAACAGCCCCCCGGACGACCAATCGTCTCTTCAATTGGTAGCTTGACTGAAAACCTTTCCAGATATCTGGATCACTTTCTATTTGAGGCAGTCCTGAAACTAAAATCTTACATCAGAGATACAACAGATTTCATTGAGCACATAGAGAAACTGGATTTGCAATCTACTTACTGTTTGATTACTCTGGATATAAGCAGCCTCTACACCTGTATTGACCATTTACAAGGCTTGTCTGCAGTGGAATATTTCCTAAGAAAAAGACAGTTAAAATTCACAACATTTAACAAAATGCTGCTGGAATTAATCCAATACTGTCTTTATAATAATATCTTTTTTTTTCAGGGGGAACTATTCAGACAAATCTCTGGAACTGCCATGGGCTCCTGCTTCGTCCCCAGCTATGCAAATTTATTCGTGGGCTGGTGGGAGGAGAAGGTAGCCTGGGCGCCAGAGAATCAAATATGGACAGAAAAAAATCGTATTGTGGTATAGGTATATCGACGGTTTATTTTTGGTGTGGAATGGTTCAGTACATGAGGGAGAAGAATATATTAGATTTCTAAATCTAAATGAGAATAATTTAAGATTCACTGGTCAGGTTAGTTTGGTGGTAGCTAACTACATAGATCTTCAAATCAAGATCCAAGAGAACAAGTTAACCTGTTGTCTCAATAGAAAACCAAATGCGCGCAACAGCACATTACACGCGTTAAGCAGCCACCCCCGCAGATTGATCAACAGTATACCATACGGAGAGTTTCTCCGGCTCAAACGTAACTGCTCAGTGAGTTCAGATTTTGATTCAGCAGCCAAGGACAGCCTCAATAGATTTCTAGCAAGAGGCTATAATGCGAAATTGCTCACAACCACTCTCCAGAGAGTATCTGAGATACCGAGAGAGGATCTTTTCAAGAAAAAGATAAGCAGGTTGATGATGGAAGATTTCGCATTATAACCACATTCTCACAAGATGCTGACTGGCTCAGAGGGACCATAAGAAAACACTGGCATATCTTGAAAACAGATCATATTATTGGAAATGATGTGCCAGTGAATCCTCTGATCACATTCAGAAAAGCACGCTTCTTGAGGGATGGTCTGGTCCAAGGTCACCTAGAACCAATTGTAAAGAAAAAAGGTACATTGAATGATGCAAAAGGGTTTTTTCCCTGTGGAAAATGCAAAGCGTGTTCGTCCAGTAAACGCACTTTGTCCTATGAGGTTAATAGTCTGAAAGATGGTAGAAAGATTAACAAATTCATGTCTTGCCAGACTACATTCGCACTTTATTGTCTAAAATGCCCATGTGGGATGAGATACGTGGGTAGCACCATTAATTGTGTAAAGCTGGGAATTTTAGAGCGCATTCGTGCCATCACAAACAAGGACTTACCTATCTGGTGGCTCGCCATTTTTTCATTAAGCACAAGAGGGATAGGAACTTGTTACAATATTTCTGCCTAGACTGTGTACCTGAAAATGCTAGGGGTGGGGACAGACTGCAAAGGTTGCGCAGACTAGAGTCCAGATATATTGTGGATTTGCAAACAAAAAGCCCGGAGGGCCTCAACGGTGGGGAAGAATTGACAGTACACCTGGGCGTATAGAAAAACATGAACTTTAGAAATAATGATGGTTAAGATTTTCTTGCACTTTAGGACAAGTACACTTCTACTTTGAAGAGTAATAGAGTTTCATATTGTGTATGTCGGTTTCCTAAGTGTTTAAATTTCCTTTTTTGTTTGAGATGGGACATATATGTCATTGAATTAAGACAACTGAGATATAGGTAGTCATAATGTTTGGTATAGTACACAGGAAATGTAACTCGCTTGTAAGAAGAAAACAATAGGACATGTAGGCAACCATGATGGTTGCCATTGCCGATCCACGGCAAGATCACATCTGTCAAACTGACAGTTTGAATACACTTGATAAATGTAAATGGCACTTATATATATGTTGTTGAATGCAAGCCATATATCTGTGTAAACAAAAGCAATATACAAAGAATGAATTGGATAACGTTCCAAGATGGCGCTCACAATCTTGTTGGTCGCTTAAAGCCCTATGTCTGTTTCCATAATCTGGGAGTTGTAAATGGCGCTGCGCTGCATGTTACGCATAGACACAGAAGAAGGGAATTACCGAAACGCGTCTGTCAGTGAAATAAAGAACACTGCTTTGTCAAGCATCCCGCGAGTGCTGTCTCTTTTTCCATGGTAAATAGGAGAAATTTTGAAGCTTGAATATTACGCGACGCACCAATGCGTGACGGCACCCGTCTATAGAGTGACTCGCTATCTGGTGTGCTTGGAGCAGCAATGTTTTGAGCGAGTGCACCGCCTCAACCAATATTACCGGTGGTCGGATATCTGGACTTCAGGAAGGGGGATACAAAGGGAGACCCCACCAAGCGCCAGGGCTGAACCAACACAAGGGGTAAGCTCTTTAAAATACGTACATGCGCTTGTTTTGAAAAGTGGTTAGAGGCAAGACGAGGGATTCAGCTACAGTAGCAGTGTTCGAAGGAGGTGGAGCACGGGACCGGAGCACCACACCCCTTATGACAGAATTCTGTTCAGTGTAATAGAGCGCAGGGAAGCGGCGGCTGGAATGTTTAAAAACTAATATCCAGACATCACGCTATCACCCACGAAAACAACTAAGGAGATACCGAGCACTCTGGCCAACCAATACACGAAATTAGAGAGATGATATGAGCGGGAAACAAGAAAATGGTGGGAGGGCACCTCACTCCAAAGTTAAATTGAAGTACAAAGAGTGCCACGAGGCTTAAGGATTTGTACCATCCCCGCATACGAAAATTCAGACCCTCTTTTATTAGAAGCCTGGGCGAAACATACGGCGATATCATGCAAAGGCATGCTGAAGATTCTTGTCCAGTTTGCCTGGAGTTATCAAGATAAAACTCTCAAAGAAATTGAAACTCTCGAGGAAGAACTGAAGCAAAATACTGACAAAGGTCAACAAGAGCAGCTAAGAGCCGCAATGAAAAAACGTCTGGAAAAATATGAAAACAAAATTGAAACGCGAAAACAAGAGAAATTTGATCACAACGAGAAGGATTATGCGATGGGAAGAGTCCTAACCTTCGCCAAAAAATAAGACCAAACATGCAAAGAGATGAGTGGTCTTGGCAACAAAACAACAAGAAACGAATCCCAGAGAAGGGTGGAAACTTCAGAATCTGAGGTGACGGAAGAAGAACTGAGCGGAAAAGATGTGGCAGGCCCTGCGAGAAGATTGCCTAAAATTCCTTTTCATCAGGAGCTCAATATCATCTGTCAAAGCTGGTTAAGGGGCGGGAAGAACAAACCCCCAGTGGAAGAAGGCAAACCAGACGCGGCAGGTGGAAGAGGAAGAGCAAAAACTAATTATACACCCAGAGTAACAAGAAGCAAAAGGGGGGCGAGATGGTAGCAACCAACAATCAACATCTAACGAAAATAAATCTCTGCACAAGAAATTAACAGTTGCTGAAGAGTCTGTCCTAAAACTGGGTTTAACTTTCTGCCCCAACCACTGCCTATAGTACACAGAGACAAGAATTGACTTGTTCAAGTTCATACGCAAACTGAAACTGTATAATTCTATAAAATCAAACCCACAACCAAAGAAGCTAAAATCTTAAAGTCCAATTGGAAGCACACAGATCTTCTAAGTGTCAATGACTTAACATTCTTAGAAGTACTTGAGGATCTGCGAAAAGAAAACGCCATGGAAACTACTCCATCAGTGGCTACATTAACACAGCGACTAAGAAGAACAGAGGTGGCACAAGTAGCACAATCTAATGGTCTATGAATTAATGAATAGAAGCTTTATTCGATTTTGTTTTTTAAAATCATGAAAGCATACAAAAAATGACAGTCATTAAAAATAAATATATACATTCAACAATAACATAACTTCACATTCAAAAAAGACATAACCCCAGCCTCAGGATTCAGTGGTGAGACATATTTTTCAAGGGGTTTATCCCTGTCTTGGGTAAAGATACGCGGGTTTGTCCTTTAAGGTGAGTGAACTCAAAAGTTGCGACAATTGTACAAATAATCAAATCTGTTGGCAGCAGGGAGACTAATACCACTGGGTACCTGGACTTCCCCACCCAACGGGTGGTGGTAGGCTATTGTTGTTCCTAACCGTAGGATATTTGGCATACAGGGATAGAAATCATGTAGGTCCCAAATCTGTATTGGGCCATCCCCTTCTTGGGCTGGACAAGATCTTAAATATGGTGCGATGATCCGGTTCCTGAATCTAACCAGTACCAAGTCCCCTGAAATGTTTTTTGGTAGTGGGCCCAACCAGCCCACCCTTCTCACACTCAGGATTCCGCCGTCTTTGTCCGGTGGTAGGGGTCTATTTCTTCCCATCCAGAATATAACTTTGTTCATTAGGTCCTGCTGACTTTCAGCTTTTCCCAGTGCAAGTGATGGTACTCCTGTGAGAACGGACACATATGGCGCGGCTTGTGGCGGGAGGTGTATGTATGGTGCATTGCGTACTGTCTTGACCTCTGAGGGCCTTGATATAACAGGTTTGAAAGGAGCTTTGAAAGTTGTTGAACCTGTAATTATAGGGAATTGTGGGGTGACTTTCTTGCTTTTGAGGATGGCAGATAGCTTAGCTGGTGGGAAAGTGGTGGTTGGCTGGGGTCGGTTCGATGTTGCGGGATTATCGATGGGTTTCAGGATAGCCGTGATTTTGTTCTCGAGACCCAGGAGCCTTTCCCCTATAGCGTTGATTTTTTCTGTTAGTGGGGAAATGATGGTTTTAACAAGTAGTTCAATCTGAGTCAGAAGAGAAATCTGGGAATAAGATATTGATTCGTCCAGTTTGACATCAGCCTCCATGATGGTAGGGAGATTATGAACAGACAACACAGGGGTTACAGTTGGTATATGAGATTTGGATTGAGTCCTTTCGGCATTGTCCTCATCATGCTCTCTATTGACGGGTAGTAACCATGAAAGTACAGAGGCTTGTGTGTTGACTTTGTTCAATAAAGAGGGGGTTTCCTGTATACTCCCTTTAGTATTTGTAGTGCGGGTGCTTTTGGCGAAAGAGGGTGAGTCCACACTGACATATTTTGTTTTGCATAGTCTGTTTAGCTCATCCCACGGGGACAGGTTATGCATTCTTGGGGAGTTTAGTGGAGGAGATAGCGTACTAGATGGGGAGTAACAAGGACAGATTGTGTCTGTGACAAGCACAGTAGGCCGGGAGCCTGTGGTAAGCGTTTGGTGCATTTGCACCACATGGCACCCCTGCGCAGCTGGGCTTGTTCCCCCCTTACAGGGCATGATCACAATGGAATAGTGATGTTGCAAACAAAAGTTAAAATAATAAAGTATGGACACTATACCTCCTTTTGCAGAAGTTACAAGAGGGGTGGCCCGTCCCGTCCTAATCGGTCCACTGAGGGCCACAGAGGGCCCGCCCTTTGCCCGGGCTTAGCCCGGCGCTCCCACGCGCTCCCGCGGCGCGGGACTGCTGATGGACTTATTAGCGCCTCCTGGCGCGGAAGTGAGATCAGGCTGGGGATTGTAGTCTCCCCCGCACGGCTGCCGCAGCGCGATGTCAGGGGCTGCGGCGGCAGGGGGAGACAGCTGGCAGGGTCCCGCTGGAGGAAAAGGTGAGTGCTCCAAGCCACACCGGGCTTCTCTGGTCTGATTTCTGGTGACCGCCCGCTCCCCTGGGACCGCTGATGGACTTATTAGCGCCTCCTGGCGCGGAAGTGAGATCCCGCGGCTTCCTGCCACAAGGCAGGCTGGGGATTGTAGTCTCCCCCGCATGGCTGCCGCAGCGCGATGTCAGGGGCTGCGGCGGCAGGGGGAGACAGCTGGGAGGGTCCCGCTGGAGGAAAAGGTGAGTGCTCCAAGCCACACCGGGCTTCTCTGGTCTGATTTCTGGTGACCGCCCGCTCCCCTGGGACCGCTGATGGACTTATTAGCGCCTCCTGGCGCGGAAGTGAGATCCCGCAGCTTCCTGCCGCAAGGCAGGCTGGGGATTGTAGTCTCCCACACCGGGCTTCTCTGGTCTGATTTCTGGTGATCTAAAGTTACCATCAAAATTCGTACCACAAATGGCCATGGACTCCATAGACACTTTCTCCGACTTAATCATCAAGGATTTGATGAAGTTCAGGGAGAATAAACAAATGAAAAAGGGTGTAGCGGCAGGGTAATTTTAGTCTATTTTCAGACTGGTGGTGACTATAATTTACTACCATTTCAGTCCTAGTTGCATTTGCGTTTATTTGTAGGGCTTAACTATGTGCTTTAACAGGGTTTAGTGCCTTTTTCCGTTTTCTCGGGCCTACAGGCCCGAAAGCTAGAGAGAAGCCATTTTGTATCTCTGCCTCGGCTGTCCGAGGCGCTTGCAGGGTAAAGGTAATATTTAGAATTCATCCTGTTGTTCGCTAGAGAGGAACCGGTCAAGACTGGCCCATATCGAAGGAATGTGTTTGTCTCCCCGGCTCTAGACGCAATACGCAGGTGGCCACTGCGGAGGGCGAAGGGGGCCGGGGACTGGTACAGGAATTCGGTGGGAGTCGGCCTAATGCCGGAATTTTCCATAGAGAAAGTGAGCTCTATATTATCAAGGAGCGAGTAAGCTAGAGAGAGAGAGCAACGTGTGGAGAAGACCGAAGAAGTTGGTCTGAAGGCTGGTGCATAGAGATTGATACCATCAGCTAATCGAAATCCTGAATTGAAGAAGGAGAGTGATTGAAAGTCCTGTAGTGACATCATACAGGAGTGGCAGAGACCGAGACCAGAAGAGGGTTTGAGTATTCTGGAACCATGGCAGCGTAGACTAGGCATAGCGGTGCAGACGTGTATTCGTGAGCCGTAGAGGAAGAGCAGAGTCCCAAGCGCATAGAAGAGAACGAGAGAGAGAGGGATCAGCTCCGCTGCTGAGATGGAAAGACACACGTCTAAGGTTAGGCGTTCTGAGCTTAGTGTAGAATGCATTTAACTATTCATCTTCATTCCCCTTTTTAAGTTATAGGTATCGACTAACTTAGTTTATTTGTCTTTTGCTCATTCTGTCATGTTTGATTGTAGAATAAAGATTTAATGACCAATATCTCTGAATGTTGTTTTCATGAATGAGATTAACCTTTCCTTTTAACCAGGTGCTGATATACAGAAGTAGTGTATGCAGTACAAACGTGCTGGAGGCTTTTTCCTTAAGGACAAACTCTTTTTGACTTTATATTTGCGGCTGGCCCAGTCGCGGAAAAAGCCCCTCTGTTGGAACGGACCCGAGGTGATTTCGAGCGGAGATCACCAGAAAAGCGGGAAGCACGAGCCTAATGGGGTGCATTATTTTAGCAGCGCAGTAGCAAGACTTTTTGCTTTACCCACTTGGGAATGAAATAATTTGCCAAAAACGATCTTCATGCAACTGCTCACTGGAGTTTTATTATGTGCAAACTACGTGAACCAGCATGCTGTGTGTTACGGCAACGCCCACTGGGGGAGGTTCACCATTGATAAAGTAGAAGAACCTGGGGTATGAAATATCGAGCACCATCGGCCACTGATGAAAGGAAACTGAAACGCGTCTGGCAGAAGCTGCTGTTTGATTTATTAAGCAGGATTCTTGGTGCAACGCTGCTGTGATTCCATTAAATGAAGTGCAGTACAAACATGCTGGGAGGCTTTTTCCTTAAGGGCAAACTCTTTTTGACTTTATATTTGCGGCTGGCCCAGTCGCGGAAAAGGCCCCTCTGTTGGAACGGACCCGAGGTGATTTCGAGCAGAGATCACCGGAAAAGCGGGAAGCACAAGCCTAATGGGGTGCATTATTTTAGCAGCGCAGTAGCAAGAATTTTTGCTTTACCCACTTGGGAATGAAATAATTTGCCAAAAAGGATATTCATGCAACTGCTCACTGGAGTTTTATTATGTGCAAACTACGTGAACCAGCATGCTGTGTGTTACGGCAACGTCCACTGGGGGAGGTTCACCATTGATAAAGTAGAAGCACCTGGGGCATGAAATATCGAGCACCATCGGCCACTGATGAAAGGAAACTGAAACGCGTCTGGCAGAAGCTGCGGTTTGATTTATTAAGCAGGATTCTTGGTGCAACGCTGCTGTGATTCCATTAAATGAAGTGCAGTACAAACATGCTGGGAGGCTTTTTCCTTAAGGGCAAACTCTCTTTGACTTTCTATATATATATATATATATATATAGATATAGATATATATATGCATCCACCAAAATCCTTCACAAGAATGAAAAGGCGGAGGCCCAGCAGGTACAGGAAGGAGGCTTTAATGTGTCAATGTCTCATTACCATGACATACGAAAAAGCCGGAGCGTTTGCCAGAAATCTGGTCTCCACTTTGATATGCGGGGACCTCCTAACACACCACTGGCAGGCGTGTCTAATGTCCACCAAAATCCTTCACAAAAATGAAAAGGCGAAGGCCCAGCAGGTACAGGAAGGAGGCTTTAATGTGTCAATGTCTCATTATGGGCGAATGCATTTCGGCATAATAGCCTTCATTAGCACCATGAGAAAACAAGGGGAAAGGAAAGAGAGCACACCTTTGAATGTCCTGCCGCTGCTGGATTTGCCGCGGCTGCTCCACCCCCAAAGGGCTCCGCCTGTTGTAGTCCTTACTGTGGGTACTTGGACTACTGGACCCAGAATACAGCAGTCTGATTCTTGGTCCAGTGGTGATGATAAAAAACTGGATGAGCCACATTACAGGACGATGTGCCCCGTAGTCCCACATTGACCTCCTGTTGTACACAATCAGAGCCGCCTTCCGTCCATGACCGCACAACCACTCTGTCCAGGCGTCTTTTCAGCGGGAGCATGTGACAATGCAACTAGCCCAGCGTGAGGATCGGTGCCCCCAATATATACATACAGCCAGCAGGGAAGAGACTGAGTAGGGTGAAGTAGAACTCGGCAGAATTTCACAGAGTTTTTATGCAACTTCGCAGAATTCCGCAAAGTGCAACTACGCAAGCTCTGCTTACCCCTGGATAAGTCCAAGTCAATGTCACTTCTTGTCGGAGTTGCTGTGATTAGAGTTGTTGCCTCTGTGTCAGACATGGGCTTGGGCCTAGGGTGGGGTGGGGCAGTTGATGCCGGAGTGCTGTCCCAGCTTGCTCCATGGAGGCCGGTGAGGCAGGCGCACGTTTGCTGAAAAAGGTTCTGGTCGTCACACCACTGGTGGAAATCAGCTTCTTCTCCCCACTGGCCACTTTCTTGGCAGCACATTTCTTTTGGGGCCATCTTGAAGCTGTCAGTTGACAGTGGCAATTAGCCTTATGTCTGGCAGTACTGTGGGTGATGTCTCTTCTCTTGTGCACCTAAAAGCAAACAAGCAAGAAGAAAATCAGTGAAACGTGGCATTGTTGCAGGTGTTTTAGTAGTACAAATAAACAATATTATTTAGTGTGGCTACTTAATTTATAAATAATTAACAATACAGTGTATCCTTTAGTAAAACCCCACTAACTTAAACTTTCATGTACACTCAAGAAGGGTAAGAAAGAGCAACAACAACAAACATATGTAACTGCTTGCTTTGGGAAGTGCAGGTGACAATGGAATAATCCTAAGAAAATTAATACTGTTGTGTGGCTGTGCGCCTAAAGCCGGCATGGGGTGGATGCCAGATGTTAGGTAAATGGGAAAAAGAAAAAGAAATAAATAAAACAAAAGTTTTAAAAAAAATGTAACCATTTTTTGAAAAATTTCAATAAGAATTACATAAAAAAATAAAAACTGACGAAAAAAATGATTTGTTAAAGAAATTGAAAAAAGGAAAAAAATAAACAAGACATTTTGAAATAATTAAAATAAATGAAATACTAAAATGTTTGTGAAAAAATTATCCCAAAAATATAAAACATTAAAAAAAAATTGCTGATGTACTAGGGGAAGGGGACTACCATGAGAATTGAAACACACTGGGATTTGGGAGGCAAAGAGTGGTGCAGATGACAAATTAAAAAAAAGTGTATAATAACATAAAAAACACTGTTCATACAGTGCATTTAGTATGAGCGTGGAGCTACTATGCCTCAAGCATAACACGTAAAATGGCCACCAGCCACATGGTCGACAACAAGCAGGAGGCATGGCCACAACAAAGAAGACATCCAGGCCTATGACCAAAGCACACTGGCTGCCTACACAAAATGACCGCCAGCCACATGGTGACAACAAAAACAACCAGGAAGGAGGCATGGCTACAACAAATAAGACACGCACGCCTATGGCAAAAGCACAATTACGGCCTACACAAAATGGCCGCCAGCCACATGGTCACAACAACAACAACCAGCAAGGAGACATGGCCACACAAATAAGACATGCAGGCCTATGACAAAAGCGCACTGGCTGTCTACACAAAATGACTGCTAGCCACATGCTCAATCAACAAGCAGGAGGCATGGAAAACAGGGAACATATGAAGACTAATGGGCACTGACTATACAAAATGGACCCTAGACACATGGCATGGGGAACAAAGACAAATGGTGGCCTATGGCAAACACACTCATATACTGGCCAGACAAAAGTGGCATGGTAACACAGGAGAAAATCAGCATTAATCAGCAATGCCAAAAAAGATAAATTAAGCGTACTATATTTTATTACAACAACACACATCCTCCAAAGGCATCATATATATTTACTTCACCTACACACTGTTTACAGAAAAAAACCTAAAATCACCCCAAGAAAATAGAGTTCGTAATTTAATCCAATGCCATCCATGGCCTAACTTATGTTTCAATTCAATAGATACCACAGAAACAGTTGTTTTGTGCACCCATGATTAGTAGTGTACCTACTGGCTGCATTGCCCATTTTTGGCAGACTAGGCCATATAGTGAATTAAATGAATATTGCAAGTTTACTAAACAACATGGAGAAAATTTACTAAGCTGTCAAACAGTTTTCCTTTACAAAAGAAGAAAAATGGCATGAAAAACCATAACCAGGCCCGACTGAAATTGCAGGCCACCCACTAGAATACATTTTGCTAATCGAATAAAAGTACAAATATTTCCTGGTGCATGCCATCAATCAAACAAACAACACCCTTATACAACCGTTTTTGAACTTACTTGTGAAATCTCAAATACAAGATCCTTAAACTCAATGGTATATATGCAGCAGACAAGGAGAGTGGTTATTCCAGCCCCAAATCCAAATGAAAAGTGACAAGGAGTTGGAAAAAGCACTGGGAGGAACCTGCTGCATAGGAACAGGAAGTTGGAGACTCTGAGCACTTCCTTCCTGTTGGAAAAAAAAGTGTGAAAGAGAAATGACTCCTCTCACAAAAAAGCAAATGCGAATGGTCCATTTTGGAAGGTTTGTAACTCCAAATTGTCCTTTCAAGGAGATTTAGCTGCTTCTCGAGGAGAGAATCTTCCCCAAGCCTAGAGCCAGACACTAAGAAGACATATTAAAGCTACAAAACAAAAAGGGCTTACTGTAGTAGACTCTATGCAGTTTCCAGCTACATGGAAAGAAAATGTAGCCCCCATCTCCTGTACACTCCCTTCTTACTCTAACCTCTTACAAGAGGCCAATTCTAACTGTGCTCCTGAAAAGCAGCCAATTCACCCGGCCTCGCTGTCACTCTCTGAGGTTTGGCATTCTTTGTTGTGGGAGGAGACGCACATCATACTGTGCTTGCCCAAGTGGCCCATTGTTGTTCTGCGCAGGACAATATGGTGGCTGCCTTTGTGAGCATAGTCAGACTGACTCTATGCACAGCAACCTTAAGGCTGTAGCAGCCTTTTGGATTGTGCACCAGTGGTCAAGCCAGCTCAAGCAAGGAACCCAGTTTATCCACTGTAATAAAAGAGTAATAATTTCACCTAGGGGCCCAGCCATAAGCCCGTGAGTCAACTGTGGATTCCCCCCTTTCCTACTTGAATCTTGCCCCTTTTTTGAGCCTTGCAGCACTTAAGTCTTGCAGGGTGGACTACTGTCTATTATCACTATGCACACACAAAGATATTGTAAACCGTATGTGGGTATTGGGGGACTCAGTCACAGAACATATTCTTTGGTGTTCCAGTCTATAACCATCTACTCTAAATCAGCCCCTTCTAAAAGAAATAGCTAGGCTGGCGGCATAGGGTGCTAATCTAGTACGATAAACATGGCATGCTGTGGGTTGAGTTCCAAAACCTTTATCACCTCCTGGAGCAAGCTTTGACCGGTTGCTATTGCTACCTTTGAAGAGACAAGTTTCTGAAAGGTATAACTCTTATACAAATTAAGTGAATTAGCCAGTTCTGAAACAGAAATCGTAAACAACAGTATTCTCCACATATGCTGGCAATTAACCAACCATTGTCCCAGACCCAAAGAATACGTCTTACAATATACTTCTGCTTTTTAACGTTTACGGAAAAATATTGAGGAACATTTGAGAACAGTGAGTAAAAAGATATCAGAAGATCTGAGGAAGTTTTGAGCCTGCTGAAGGTTTTTTTTTTATCAGAGAAATAACCACAGTTTTTTTAGTTTTTACATAGATATGCCATGGAAAGCAAGATATTGCAAAGGGATTTCATGGACAGGAGCTATGATCTTTAGATCTCTAGTCAGGACATGTGCAGGGACAGCTCCTACTGGGAGTGAGTGTTTATAGAAAGATCAAGAGGAGTAATAGAGTTCACAGAGACCAGGCTGAAATCCAGCACACACACATCTAGGATGGTTCAAGATCAGGACCCTTTGTGAGGATGTTACAAGCATCGCAAAACTAAGACAATATTTTTACATTTTTACATGGACAATTGAAGAGATGGAGATTGCAAACTTTGGCAGACGACTCAACGGACTTAGTAGCACACACTGCTTTAACAACATTTTTACCTCTTCTTCAGCCTCCTACTTGTTTGCTGACTCCACCCACTTAAATTCACCTCTCCCCTCCATGCTCTACTTTTCATGTCACCTCTTTCCAAATTATTACCTACTCTTCCTGATTCTGTCCTCTCTTATATTCCTTTCAGCCCTGCATTATCTCCTCTTCCAATCTAACATCCATCTTTTCTTCCAGTGTGCTAATCCTTTCCTCTCATCTTTCCACCCAGGATCTCACCTTCTATTATCTTAAATTTTTTTCTACTGGTTCTGGCCCTTTTACATCAGCCTCTAGCTTCACCGTTTTTCCAAGCCTTTTTCTTGCTGGTCCTGCCTATTTTACTTCCACGTCTTCCTTCCATATGCTGCTCTCTACCAGTCTTCTCCCCCTACCCTCTTACCTTGATTCAGCTGTTCTCCTCCTTTACATCCATCTTATTCCTTCCACCCATTTGTGCATGGATGCAGCCCCTCCTAACATTACTCTCTTTTGCTTAGTATTATAGGTGGGCAGGTCACTGAAAACGTTAGCTCTGCTCAGCTCAATATCCCATTGGAACCTTGAGCAGAAAATGAGACAAGCTCTCACAGGAGGCAATGTGGCCTTGTGACTACAAGGGCCTCAGCTCAGCATCCTGTGAATCCGGTAAATCTCTAGGCTGGGAAAAAAAAGCAATGTAGTCTGTTGTAAAGCGCTCTTATGTCCATGGTCAATGTTCGCGCTATGTAAAACTGCCAAAAATACAATGCAGACTCTGCCTTTCAACCAGGCTCTTATTTCATCCTTCAAGAATTAAAGACGAAGCATTAAAATTAAAAGTCACAAAGAGATTTCTATGTAGTGAATTGCACAGCGAGAAACTGGAAAATCTAGAAGTATTCCCGGCTCCCCTGCTTGACTAAATTGTGTGATCCAAGGCAAATAATTTATTTCACTAACCTCTGTTTTGTTCAATATCATCTAGGGACCAGGGACCTCCGCAACATGAGTACGAATTACTGCAAGGCCAGTACGCAATTCAAAATAGGATCTGAGGTAGGGGTGGTGTGTGTCACCATCATGGCAGGAAGAGGGTCTTCAGAGATGGGGGTGGTGGGGTATGGGCATCCCGGTATTGGCTGCTACAATTAAATCGACATCACATTGATCTTTCGGAAAATGTATTGTGCATCATGCGGTTCAATAAACTCAAAACATGTTAAGAAACTGCACATGAAGGGAAAATACCTGCTCTGATGAAGTGAGCTCCCCAGTGGGGTTGAGAGTGTATTAGTCTACTGTGGGATACAAACTACCTCAATATCATCTTTTTAGTGTGTATCTACAGGCTTATGAGTTCCAAACAATAGAGGGCCTGGCTGGCATAGCGTTCGTGTAAGCACTGTTATTGCTCGATGATGTTCAGCTTCATAACTTCGCATGAATGGTATTTTGCTGCCACCATATGTCCACTTAGGATATGGCAGGCATGCACACCTGATCAATTTGCAAGCTTTTCTCATGCTGGCTGAATGCATCACAAACAGATTACAGTGCCGTCGTTATAAAAGTATATCAGTCTATAGGGGGTCGCTGTCGCTGCTCATTCCATGTGGTACACACGTGTGGCCATCAGCTGACGCCTTCTTGGCCCATTCTGTTCCTCCACGAACTCAAGCTGTAATAATCACTCTTTTCATACAGACCCACGGCTGTCTCCCCCAACCTCTACCCTACTCTTTCTATATCTCTCCTTCTTCTTTCCTCTCCTACATGAGTTCTATAGTGGATACTTAATATTACCCGCTCCAACATCCACACCGTTTTTGTATGCTTTATTTATCGAGACTAATTGTTGCCCTTACTGCCTCTGCCTGCTGACATTATTAAATCTGACTCCATTTAACCACTTTATTCTATGTACAAGAATGTAGACGGAAGTAGTGTATATTATTATTGACATAAGCATTTTCAAGCATGACATGTATGTATGACCTACATGCTTTCTGTTTCTTACTGTCACTATGGAACATAATAAATTATTTAGAATAAATAAAAAAAAAGCACCATGGGTGTGTCTCGTGGGTTTTAGCGGTCTCATCTTAGACTCCCTCGCGTGAACACTCTGATGTGCGTTCTCAGATGTATGCTCTCCATCTCATTCTCCGGTCTTCTTCTCTTTTGATCTCTCCTGCATGCCTCTCACCAGCCTTTATCTCTTCCTAGTACCATGTCTCATTGTCTACCAATGCTTCCTCAAACCTTGTCTTTTCTTGCTCTGTCTAGCCCACTCTCTTATATCTGTCTCTGTAGCTCCTAAACTACTTCTCTACATACCTCTCTCTGGGTCTACGCCTGCCTCCGGCTCTCTGTCACCAGTGCTGGATTAAACCCTGTGTAGGCCGATAGACAGTCAAAATTTCAGGGCCCCCTCTTAAATTATCTCCTAACAATTTTAATAAATCATATTACACAAAACTGAACATTAACAATTATTAGAACATTAGAATGTAGAGCACTCCATTGAATGCAATGGAGTGCTCCGGGCTTCTACCGGCCGGTAAAAGCCCCCAAGGCAGCATTCCAATGTTGCTTTTTTCACAGCTGATGTGTGAACAAAGGCCTCTCAGAGCCCGAGGGGATTTAAACCTTCTCTGGCTCCGAGAGGCCTTTGTTTTATTTGTTAGAATATTCTACCCTCTAGTGGCAGAATGTTCTAATAGCCTTATAGCCCTTCGTAGCTGGGCTATACCAGCCATGAAAGTCCCGCTCCGTTGTTAAAGGCCCTCGCCGAACGCTGGATTGGGCCTTTATTGGCTGTTATAGCCCGCTACGGCGGGCTATAAGGCTATATTAATGTTATGAAACAATTTAAAAAAATTTTTTTAATAAACCAACAAAACTTGAAATATTCACTTTCCTCAATTTGTTTGTGGTGAAATCTTTCAGGATATCTCAGTGAGGTGACCATATGAATTTGGGTGCGGATGTAAGTGCAGTGTGGGACGAATTAATGTATGGTTAGTGATAGGCCTGTTAGAGTGAGATTGTAGATTGAGCAGTGATGGGGCAGGTAATTGAAGTGTCACATGAGTGCAGGGTGAGCAGTGTGCGTGTGTGACTGCAGGGTGAGGTAAATGGTGAACAGCACAAGTGCATTGTAAGTGCAGAGTGATCACTGTGAGTGCATGGTGAGTAGGTGAATGGTGTGAGTGCATGGTGATCAGTGAGAGTGCATTGAGATCACTGTGAGCGTGAAAGTAAAGGGTGAGAATGAGGAGTGAGTTGTCTGAATGCAGGGTGCATTCCCAGACACTTAAAGTAACTCAGCTTGTTATTAACGGGGTGTAGGGTCTCAGATATATGATATATATCTTTGTATGTATGTGGATTTTGGATTTTATCACCGCAATGTATTGCTGCTTATTATTTCAAACAAAATTGCGATTTTGCTCCCGCCTCCCAGCTGCTCCTCCCTCCCACTAGGGTAGATTAGGCGCGACTCTCGGGCGATGAGCTGTGACCTGATCTGACCTGGTCAGACCCGGTCGCTCCCTCCTCCCGCCGCGTGGCCCGCCCCGAGTGTGCCCGGTCTCCTCCTGCTGCCTTGAGCTCTGCCCCTGCCTCTGGACCCTGCCTGCCCTCAGCACCTGTATCGCCGCCCTTTTCACGCTTTGTGACTCGTTCCGCCGTCCTCGTCAAGTCCTGGTATTGTACTGTTGTGAAGTTTGTGAAGTTTTCTTTTAAATTGTACTTGTATTTCGCTAATTTGTGCCCCGCTGATTTGTGTCTGCTTGTACCCGGCCCCACCCCGCTCCCTGCCGCTGCTCCCCCACGGCCCCACCAACGCTCCCTCCAGCATCACCGCACCGCTTCCCCCCTCACGCCACCCCGCTCCCGCCTCCCAGCTGCTCCTCCCTCGCCCCTCCCCTCCCCTCCCCACTCTCCATTTATGGCAGAGTGCAAACGTATGCGCAGCGTTGACGCGCAGCGGGCGCTCCGATTGTGCGCCGAAGGTGTGCCAAAGGCAAGCCCGTCTGCGCCCATCCGTGCCTGGACCACGCCCAGCACCAGAACCCCTGGCCCCTGCAGATGCCAGCCCACCCGCCGGACCTACGACGCAGCCACCCTCAACGCACTCAACACCGGCCGGATCCCCGCCTGCCACCGAGCCACCCCAGGACGCACAGACACGCCGTGGAACTCTGGAACCTCCTCGATACCACATCACCAGACGTCGCCTTCCTCACAGAAACATGGATGAACGCCCCCTCAGCACCCGACATCGCCATCGCCATCCCGGACGGATACAAGATCACCCGGAGGGACCGCATCAACCAGACAGGAGGAGGCATCGCCATCGTCCACAAGAACACCATCCGCATCACGACCAACTCCGACGACACCCTCACAGCCTCCGAACACCTGCACTTCCAGATACACACCGACCCCAAGACCACCCTCAGAGGCACCCTCATCTATAGACTCTCGGAACCTTGCACACAATTCAGCGAAGACATCGCCGACTTCATCAGCCCGCACGCCATCCCCTCCTCCGAGTACATCCTCCTCGGGGACCTCAACTTCCAACTGGAGAACAACAACGACTGCAACACCACCACTCTGCTGGACAACCTCGCCAACCTCGGACTCAAGCAACTCGTGACCACCCCCACCCACTACGCCGGCCACACGCTTGACCCCGTCTTCTCCTCCAGCAAGGACATCTCCTTCAGCCACGCCACCGGACTCCACTGGACAGACCACAGCTGCGTCCACTTCAGCTTCAGAAGGACCACGCTCCACCACCACCCGCAACAGGTCCCCCGCAGAAACTGGAACAAGATCACAGCAGAGCAGCACGCCACATCCCTGAGCCAGAACCCTCCCGCCAGCTCAGCGAACCCCAACCAAGCTGGCAACAACCTCACAAGGTGGATCAGCAACTGCGCAGATGACCTCGCCCCACTGAAGACCCACCCCCCCCCGTCAGACCCGGCAACAAGAAAGCATCCTGGTTCACCGACAAACTCAAGAGCTCTAAGAAGAACTACCAAACCCTCGAGAAAGCCTGGCGCAGAGACCCGACACCAGACAACATGACCACCCTCAAGCTCGCTACTTGGAAACATCACCAGCTGATCCACACCACCAAGAAAACCGCATTCAAAGAACGACTAGAAAACAACGCCCACAACAGCAAAGAACTCTTCATCCTCGTCAAAAAGCTCTCGAAACCTAGCGCCGGAAACAACAACATCACCTCATCACAAGAACTCTGCAACTCGCTCGCCTTGTTCTTCCACAACAAGATCGCAGACATCCACAACAGTTTCAGCACACAGCCGATGCACTCCACGAATGCACCAACGCCCCCCACCACCCTCCGCGACTGGACTCCGGTCAACACCGAAGACATCATCCGCACGATGAACTCCTATCGACCCCTGCCCTCACCACGTCTTCAACAAGGCCGACTCCATCATCGCACCCCATCTCCAGGACATCATCAATGCCTCCTTCAACACCGCCACCTTCCCAGAGAGTTGGAAGCACGCCAAACTCAGCGCCCTACTGAAGAAACCCTCAGCGGACCCCACCGACCTCAAAAACTACCGCCCCATCTCGCTCCTTCCTTTTCCTGCCAAAGTCATCGAGAAGACAGTCAACAGACAGCTGGCCGCCTTCCTCGAAACAAATGGATCCCTCGACCACTCACAGTCCGGATTCCGGTCCAACCACAGCACCGAGACTGCCCTCATCGCAGCCACCGACGACATCCGAGCCCTGCTCAACAACGGGGAAACTGCGGCCCTCATCCTCCTAGACCTCTCCGCGGCGTTCAACACGGTCTGCCACCGCACCCTAGTACAGCACCTGCACAACATCGGAATCCAGGAGAAGGCACTGGAGTGGATCATCTCCTTCCTCGCCAGAAGAACCCAGAGAGTCCGCCTCCCCCCGTTCAGATCAGAGGCCACCGAAGTCATCTGCGGCGTACTACAAGGATCATCACTCAGCCCCAGGCTGTTCAACATCTACATGAGCCCCTCGCGGCCATCGCACACCAACACAACCTCAACATCATCTCCTATGCCGACGACACCCAGTTGATCCTCTCCCTCACCAACGACCCAGACACCGCCAGAACCAACCTACACGAAGGGATGAAAGACGTAGCCGAGTGGATGCCGAACAGCCGCCTGAAACTGAACTCAGGTAAGACGGAAGTCCTCATCCTGGGATCATCACCCTCCACCTGGGACGACTCCTGGAGGCCCCCTGCCCTTGGCAGCGCACCCAAACCAACGGACCACGCACGAAACCTGGGCTTCATCCTGGACTCCTCCCTCTCGATGACCAGACAAGTCAACGCCGTCCCCTCGTCATGCTTCAACATCCTACGCATGCTCCGCAAGATCTTCCGGTGGATCCCCACCGAATCCAGGAAGACGGTCACCCAGGCCCTCGTCACCAGTCGACTGGACTACGGGAACAGCCTTTACGCCGGTACAACAACCAAACTCCAGAAAAGACTCCAGCGCATTCAGAACGCCTCAGCACGACTCATCATTGACATCCCCCGACACAGCCATATCTCCAGACACCTGAGAGACCTGCACTGGCTCCCCGTCAGCAAGAGAATCACGTTCCGACTCCTCACCCACGCACACATAGCTCTCCACAACCAAGGCCCCAGATATCTCAACGACCGCATGACCTTCTACACTCCCACCCGCCAACTACAATCGACATGCCACGCCCTCGCCGCCATCCCACGCATCCGAAGAGCCACAACGGGAGGAAGATCCTTCTCCTACCTGGCTGCCAAGACATGGAACTCCCTCCCCATCCACATCCGCCTGACCCAGGACCACCTCTCCTTCAGGAAGCAACTCAAGACCTGGCTGTTCGAGCAGTAGAGGACCCCCCCCCAAGCACCTTGAGACCCTCCAGGTGAGTAGCGCGCTATATAAATGCCTTGATTGATTGATTGATTGATTTTTAATACTTTCAACACTCACTTGTAGTTGACTGTAAGGCTGCTGCCCATTTCTGCTGTAGGCTTTACTTCCCACCCGACACTTCGGTGCCCGGATATTATGTGGGCCCGCATTGCACCAGGAGTTGGCAGTCTAGTTGTTCTTCCCTCCACTACTTTAGCCACGCTGGGACGACCATGCAGCTTGTATGTAGGTAGATTTTGGATTTTATCACCGCGCTGTATTGCTGCTTATTATTTCAAACAAAATTGCGTTTTTGCACAGACTTTTTAAATTAACTATGGATTTTTAATACTTCCAACACTCACTTGTAGTTGATTGTAAAGCTGCTGCCCATTTCCGCTGTAGGTTTTACTTCCCACCCGACCTCTGCGGTACCCGGATGTTAGGCGGGCCCTCATTGCACCGGGGGTTGGTGTTCTAGTTGTTCTTCCCTACTCTACTTAAGTAACGGTGGCTGGCGCGCCAAAGGCAAGCCCATCTGTGCCCGTCGGCGCCCGCAGCGTGACCAGCGCCAGCACCCCTGGTCGGTTAAAGCCCCATATATATAATAGAATCCAGCTTCTGGCTCTGGAGAGTGGCACCTCCAGAAACCACGATATGTATTTCCAAAACCAGAACTCAGCAAAGTTTCTCTGCTCCAATTGCCTCTTTCGATTGACTCCTGGCATTAATAACATCTCAGAGTAGAAAAGTAGGATAGTGAGAGGACTTGCGGCCAAAAATAGGGCCGAAAATATGGAGGCATGCAAGGATAGAGCAAAGGGGGAAACGGCCATGAATACCACTGGAAATAGGACAGATCAGTTAATGTCCCACAGGCCACTCATTAATCGTTTATGCAATGCCTCCTATTTTTTTTATGTAAGGTTTTATTTATCATTTTCAAAATCAATAAAGAACAAAAAGTACCAAAAAAATGATTGCATCATAAGAGTCACAATTGAGCATAAACAGTGAGTCAGAAAAGTGCAAAAGGTACACATTCCATATACATGTTAACATCAGAACATGGGCTTCCATGGGAATTAACAAGGGCGTATTATCAAGCCTATTATCGCCGTTTTATCAGCAGTTTCCTGCCGATAAAACAGCGATAATTTTAACGCAGGTCCTTGATAATATGCCCCCATGTCCCCCAGCTATTATGCATCAGGCTACTAGGAAGATTTGTGATAAGCTCACCCCTCCTTATCAACTAAGTCCTGGAGTCGGGTATCTATCCTACAATCTGGAAAAAAGTGGCCATAATGCCACTGCTTAAAAAACCCACCTTGAACCCAAACGAACCGAAAAATTACTGCCCTATTGCCAGGCTACCAATAGTTGCAAAAATGTTGGAGAAATCATTAAACAAGATGCTGAGTCATTATCTTGACACAAACAACCTGTTTGATACTATGCAACATGGTTTTCTGTCCTATCATTCCACCAAATCTGTTCTGATCACTGCAACAGACAAGATACAGAAAATTATAGACGGGGAGGCAGGGCGGTCCTCATACTCCTAGACCTATCAGCAGCATTTGACACCTTGAATCGCACGGTGTTAGCGCAGCGGCTGAAGGATCTGGGGTTTGAGAATACTGCCCTGGCCCTTCTCTCCTCCTTTTTGGAGGAAAGGGAGAAAAGTCAGATGTAGGATAGCTTGAAATCTGGGGTCCCACAGGGATCGTCCTTATCCCCAACATTGTTTAACATCTACGTCACTCCGTTGGCCAGACTTATCAGGAGGCATGGTTTTGCACTGGTCTCATACGCTGATGACTCACAACTTGTTATCTCCATCTGCAAGTAACCTGAAGTCACAGCTGCCAGATTTCATGCATGCCTCTCAGAGATCATGACCTGGATGAACCATAGCTTCCTGAAAATTAATAGCGATAAAACGGAAGTGATAGAATTTGGTCATGGCCAGTCCCTGTGGAATGACTCCATTGGGGCCAATTGAGGCCGGGAATTGTCCTTGTCCCGTCCCCAAAGTCAGGAATCTCAGGGTCATCTTTGATGACCAGTTGAATTTTTCTGCACAAGTGAATAGTCTCTCTTCTACCTGGTACTTTCTATTAAAAACTTTGAGAAAGATCTTTCCGTTTATCTCACAGGAACTACAAAAGACAGTGATGGTGAGTCTCTTTTTGTCTAAACTAGACTACTGCAATGCCCTCTTTTTGGGCATTGACAAGACTCAGATGAGGAAACTCCAGTACTTACAGAATGCGGCAGCAAGTCTGCTTTTGAACATCCCTAAAGGACAACCAACTTCAGCGGGTATTAAATCACTGCACTGGCTTCCTATCCAGCAGTGGGTAGAATTTAAGGCTTTGTGCCTGGTCCACAAAGCACTTTATGATGGTGGTGGTGAGGAAATTTCAAGAATGTTCTCACCCTACATCCCTCCCCGTGCCCTTAGATCTGCCAACTTAGGTTTACTTCAGATTGCTAAGATTAGGCAGGCTAGATGGGGAGGAAGGACATTATCGAACAGCGCAGCAAAATTATGGAACAAACTGCCAAAGGCCATTAGATTCCAAGCAAATCGGTAGCTTTTTAGGAAAGATCTGAAAACATGGCTTTTTTCATCCATCTAGTCCTTCTGGTAATATAAGCCTTTTTCTCTGACATACACTAGCGCCAAGACGCCATGGCAATCGAGCGCCTTATAAACATACAACCTATCCTATCCTATATAAGTTAAACTGTTGCTATTATGGCATTAATCAGGGATCCAGGATGGAGGAAAAAGAAAATGTGCCGCTCCTGCAACAGACTTTCACTCTTATGATTAGGGTTGCCAGCTCATTATTTTGGAACAAAAATAAACAGTCACGTGAAGCCGTATTTCCAGCACTTCTCTGTGCATACTTCAAACAGAAAGCACTTTTAATTGTGTTGTAGGGCTGCCTGAATGATCCATGAGTGATAATTAAAGGGAACAAAGACAGAAAAGTCATATTACACATAGACGCAGTCTTTTCAAACTCTTTAAACAGCACTATCTGGCATTTTCCTTTAGACAACCCAACTTTATATTCCTTTTCATGAAATGCATTCCAACACTAGGGCAGTAAATGTAAAATACAATGTAAGGTATAGGCAGAGTGGAGGCCCAGTGGTACGGGAACCAGAAAGCAAAACTAAGCCTTTGTAATCAGTTTACAAAGGTATATATGCAAATGGTCTTTGAAGACCTGTAAAAAACTCGGGGGTGCCGGAGATAAGACCCCAGACACTGTCCAGCCGAGACCCCAGCAGCTCGAGCTGAGACACAATGGAATTGGGAGGGGGGACAGAAACCCTTTCAGCCCTATGGGCGTTGTGCGCCTGCTGCCACATTTCCAGGCTCCCCAGTCTCCATCCTCTCTTCCATACCTTATTAGCTTCTTCGCTTTTTTCTCTATTTACTTGTGGATTATGTCTCCCTCATGGTGTCCAAGTCAGCGTCACGGTGGCTCGTGTTCCCCGATGTGTACTTCAAATTTGTCTCCTCTTAGTGATTTCTAGGGACAGGATCTTTCACTGTCTGACACGTGACATCTCCAAGTCGTGTTGACATTCTGATGCTGATTTAATCTGGTTTCTGCAGAACTGAACTCCATCATTATTGCAAAGCAGGGGCAGTGAGGGCATGGACTCTCTACATGACAATGACAAACATACAAATAAAGAGAGAAAACACAAACAAAGGTTTATTTAGATGCATTGCTCGTTCATTTGTCATTGCAGAGTCTACATATATTTGTGCTCTTCGGAGTGCACTTGAACAGTAACACAGATTGAGTAACACAGATCGAGTGTACTATTGTGGGTAATCCTGTGTACTTATTTGGAATAAGGTCGGCTTATATCATGGAAGTACCTTATTATGAGCTTTTTGCCGTGTATGCCCAGTACGGCGTTTTAACCATAACGGATAGTCTGTGGGGTAAAACACTATCCGTA